>NW_024067683.1:0-303884 GCF_009389715.1 Phoenix dactylifera
TTGTCACTTGCATCCCAAGTGGCATTCAACATCAAAAACGAGAAGACGACGATGGAGTTGATGGCAACATTGTCACGGATGTACGAGAAACCCTCAGCATCAAACAAGGTATTTCTCATGAAGAGGTTGTTTAATCTTCGTATGAAAATGGCGGCAGCATAGCTGAATACCTCAACGAATTCAATGGACTCACGGCCCAGTTGGAGTCAGTGGAGATTAGTTTTGACGATGAGATTCGGGCATTGCTAATCCTCTCCGGATTGCCTGATAGCTGGGAGGGCCTGGTGATGGCGGTGAGCAACTCTTCGGCAACGGGGAAGTTGATCTTTGATGACGTTGTGGGAGTGCTTCTAAGTGAAGAAGCAAGAAGGAAATCTTCTGGAGCTACGGAGTCGTTTGGAAGTGTACTAAACACCTCTGACCGGGGAAGACAAAAGAAGGACGGTCGATTTCGAAGCGACTCGAAGTCGAGATCCAGCAGGTCTCGAGCACCTCAGAACAAGGGAGTGAAGTGCTGGAACTGCGGGAAGACGGGGCACTTTAGGAGGGACTGCAAATCTTCTAAAGGGAAGCAAGGCGATCACACCGAAGGAGTCAGCAAGGATCTGGCAAATCTTGCTGAAGACGGTGATATGGATGCCCTCGTTCTATCTTTATCTACCTGTGACGAGTCTTGGGTGATAGACTCGGGCGCGTCTTTCCATGCTACATCCCAACGGAAGCTTCTTGGAGGATATGAGAAGGGAGACTTCGGCAAAGTCTACCTAGGGGATGGAGAGCCTTGCACCATACAAGGAAGGGGAAGCGCGGAAGTGAAGTTGATTTCTGGATCTTCACTTGAGCTTGAGGACGTACGGCACGTGCCTCAACTGCAGAGGAATCTGATTTCTGTTGGACAGTTGGCGAGCCAGGGGTACAAGACTATTTTCACAGCTGATCAGTGGAAGATATCCAGGGGCTTGTTGACGGTGGCTAGTGGCAAGAAGGTTGGGACACTTTATGTCGCCAACGGCACGGAGAACTCTATTGGAGTTGCTGCAGCAGATGTGGACGCCAAGTTATGGCATTGCAGACTTGGGCACATGAGTTATCAGGGACTGGAGGTGATGCACCAGTTGGGAAAGCTGCAGGGTCTTAGGAGTGTTGAGATGGACTTCTGTGAGGATTGTGTTCTCGGAAAGCAGAAGCGTATTTCATTCAACAAAGAAGGAAAACCTCGGAAGCAAGAAAAGCTAGATCTCGTGCACACGGACGTGTGGGGGCCTGCACCAGTTTCTTCCATTGGTGGATCTCAGTACTATGTTACTTTTATTGATGATGCTACCAGGAAGCTTTGGGTGTTCTTCTTGAAGCACAGGTCAGAGGTATTTGGGGTCTTCAGGAGATGGCAGGCGATGGTAGAACTCGAGACAGGAAGGAGGTTGAAATGCCTGAGATCGGACAACGGTGGTGAGTATTGTAGCAGGGAGTTTGAGGACTACTGTGCAGATGCTGGGATCGTCAGGCGGAGGACAGTTCCAGGGACACCACAACAAAATGGAGTTGCTGAAAGGATGAACAGAACAATTAATGATCGTGCCAGGAGCATGAGGATACATGCTGGATTGCCACAGCAGTTTTGGGCGGAAGCAGTTAACACTGCTGCCTACTTGATCAACAGAGGGCCATCAAAGAAACTTGAATTTGGGATTCCTGAGGAAGCATGGACATCGAAGAAGATTGATTTGGCGCACTTACGAGTATTCGGTTGTACCAGTTATGTCCATATTGATTCCAGTGAAAGAAGCAAACTAGACGCCAAATCAAAGAAGTGCATTTTCGTTGGATACGGAGGTCAACAGTTTGGGTATCGGCTTTGGGATCCCGAACACAGGAAGATCATTCGTAGTAATGATGTGGTATTCAATGAGAAAATGCAGCAGAGCTATGAATCAGAAACAAAACCTGTTGAGCCGTGTTTTGTGGATCCTGAAGAGGAGTCTGCAAATTCTGATCAGAAGACTCAGTCAGAGCAAGAACCTGAAGCATTGGCACCCCCTCCACAACTAAGAAGGTCCACTCGTAGTACTCATGGGAAGCCTCCTCAAAGGTATGATGGGACTCTTAGTTATTTGCTGCTCATAGATAATGGCGAACCTGAATGCTTTACGGAAGCATTGGAGGTTGATACCAGGAAGGAGTGGGAGTTGGCCATGGATGATGAGATGAAGTCATTGGAGCAGAATCAAACATGGAATTTGGTGGATCTGCCCAAGGGGAAGAAAGCACTGTCAAACAAATGGGTTTACAGGCTGAAGGAAGAACAGGATGGGAAGAAGCGGTACAAGGCCAGGCTGGCTGTAAAAGGATTTCAGCAGAGAGCTGGTATCGACTTCATAGAGATCTTTTCTCCTGTAGTCAAGATGAGTTCTATTCGAGCGGTGCTGAGCATGGTGGCAGTAGAGGATCTTCACTTAGAGCAGCTTGATGTGAAGACGGCCTTTCTCCACGGAGATCTCGATGAGGAGATATATATGCAGCAGCCGGAGGGATACATTGCAGCTGGCACGGGTGACTTAGTCTGCAAACTAAAGAAAAGCCTCTATAGTTTGAAACAGGCACCCAGACAATGGTATCTCAAGTTCGATAGTTACATGCTTGGGATAGGATACAGGAGATGTCAGGAGGATCACTATTGCTACTTCCGGGACTTCGGTACATCTTACATTATCTTGCTATTGTATGTTGATGACATGTTAGTTGCAGGAGCTAGCATGCATGAGATTGCAAAATTGAAGCTGAAGCTGTCAAGAAAATTTGCAATGAA
The DNA here is from genome assembly GCF_009389715.1 of Phoenix dactylifera. NCBI lineage: Eukaryota > Viridiplantae > Streptophyta > Magnoliopsida > Arecales > Arecaceae > Phoenix > Phoenix dactylifera. The sequence continues at coordinate 2,807 of NW_024067683.1, forward strand.
GGATCTAGGAGCAGCAAAACAGATCCTTGGGATGCGGATCAGCAGAGATAGGTCTAAACATATCCTCAGACTATCTCAGGCGGAGTACATCAGCCGAGTACTCAGGAGATTCTGCATGGAGGGTGCCAAACCTGTTGGCACACCGCTGGGTGCCCATTTTAAGCTTTCAAAAGGGCAAAGTCCGAAGACGCGGGTGGAGGAGCTCAATATGTCAAAAATCCCGTATGCATCGGCAGTGGGGAGCTTGATGTACGCTATGGTGTGTACGAGACCAGACATTGCTCAAGCAGTGGGAGTTGTGAGTCGCTTCATGAGCTGCCCAGGCTTGGAGCATTGGCGCGCGGTCAAATGGATACTGAGGTATCTGAAAGGCACTGAGCACATGTCATTGTGCTATGGAGGTTCTGAGATCCGGTTACAGGGCTATGTGGACTCAGACATGGCAGGGGACTTGGACTGCAGGAGAAGCACGACAGGGTACTTGTTCACCTTGGGCAGTGGAGCCCTCAGTTGGATTTCCAGGTTGCAACCAGTTGTTGCATTGTCGACTACGGAGGCGGAGTATGTGGCAGCCACAGAGGCGTGCAAGGAACTAATATGGCTTCAAGGCTTGATGAAGGAGCTTGGGAAGGAACAGAAGGATTGCATGTTATATTCAGACAGTCAAAGTGCAATTCATCTGGCGAAGAATTCAGCTTTTCATTCAAGGACGAAGCATATTGACATACGGTACCACTTCGTGAGGTCATTGCTCGAGCAGGGACTCGTCAAGTTGGAGAAAATTCATACAAGTCAGAATCCTGCAGATATGTTGACGAAGGTCGTCACAGTGGAGAAGCTGAGGAGTTGTTCAGCTTCTGCTGGTCTTCATGCTTGAAGACGTTGAGGAGGCATCGTACCGATTTCATTAGGATGATCCATTTTCAGTAGGAGCACAGAGGAGAACCAAGTAACAAGAGGATATACCCAAGGTCTCCAAGTGGGAGATTGTTGGGGTATGTGGAGACCTTTGGTGATGAAGAGAATTGAAGGAGAATCAATTCTGTATAGTTCTGTCTGGCGGACTGTCAGAGTCGACTCGAGCTACAGTCGAGTCGACTCGGGAACAGTCGAGTCGACTCGAGGCCTGTCGAGTCGACCCGAGAGGAGAAAAGCCGCAAAAACCATGTTTCTGTCTGGACTGTCAAAGTCGGCTCGAGCTACAGTCGAGTCGACTCGAAGCATCGTCGAGTCGACTCGAGCCACAGTCGAGTCGACTCGAGATCGTGCCAGTTAAACTGGAAATTGTCCAGACGTGCCAGAGTCGACTCGAACTTCAGCCGAGTCGACTCGGGCTCGCGGGAAATCATACGGATGAGTTCTCTTTTGGTGTTTTGTTGGCGTTTCGACGGCTATGATCATCTGAAGGTCTTGAGACTATATATAGAACTCATGAGAGCCCTAGGGTAAGGTTTTTGCCGTATATTTGAGAGAGACTCTTGTTTGTGAGGCTAGGGTTCTAGAGAAGAAGAGGATTGGGATCCTACTTCTTGTGCAAAGGGAATTCTGTGTGAATCTCTTGTAGATCGATCGCTTGTGATCGTTCGGGTGTGTGCTATCTCTGTAATCAGTTCATCCTAATTGAGATTTGGAGCAGTGGAGGACGTAGGCTATTTGTAGCCGAACCTCGTTACATCTTTGTGTTTGCTTTGCTATTTTCTTCCTTCTCCTTTCTTTGATCTTTGATAATCCGTTGCGGTGCTCAAGTGTTTTACCCTACTGATACCACGGGGTAATCTTTTGCCCTTCGTAGGCGGAGCGAAGAGGTGATCCTTGAGTCCGGAGTCGAGGGAGCGAGAGAGTGCTTATCCGTTCGTATCTCTCTTTGCTTGTCCGACGTCGGTGGCGGCGCCGGTGTGAGTGGGTTCCGGTGCGGGTCGCTGACAACAGTTTTTGGTGAGCCCGGAAAACAATCCAACTGTAATCCGCAGGATTATAGTGAATTCCCAAGGGGTCGCTTGGGGAGTGGACGTAGGTGCTAAGGAGAGCACCGAACCACTATACTTCTTGTTGTTTGTATTGTGATTTGTTTAAGTTCACTAACTCATCATTTAACACAAGTAAGATAGTTAAAGTTAAAAGAAACCAATTCACCCCCCCCTCTTGGCTTGTCACCTTGGGCAACAAGTGGTATCAGAGCAAGGTGCTCCAATAGTACTCATTGATCTCACAATCAAAAGTTAAAGATCATGACAACCCAAGTGGGATGTTCTATGAGTGAGGGGCAATCCACAAATAGACCACCTCTATTTAATGGCACAAACTACACATACTGGAAAGCTAGGATGAGGATATTCATTCAAGCTTTAGACTATGAATTATGGTACATCATTACTAGAGGCCCTCACTCACTCTCACACACTATTAATGAAAAAGACTTAGCACAATTGAATACTAATGCTATGAACATACTATATTGTGCTATCCATGAAACTGAATTTAATAAAATCTCTACAAGCTTATCTGCTAAGAAAATCTGGGATACTTTAGAAAATATTTATGATAAATCCCAGATTAGCTCACATGTGCTTCAATTATGTACTAACAGTGAGACTGCAGGAAAAGTTTTTGAATCTCACAATCAGGAAGAAAAAGCAACAAATAAAGAATTCGGTGATGAAAACAAGGATCCATCCTCAAACACCGAAAAATTCAAAAGCTTCTTAAAGACAAAGAAGAAGAGGAAGCAAGAAGAAAGAAAGAAAGAGATAAAAAGGAAGAAAGCCTTGACCAAGGAAGAGTCAAGCAAGAAAATAAAAGTTAGGAGCAACAATGATGATACTAGCTCCAAAGAAATACAAGGGGTAACTAACTTGTGTTTTATGGCATAAGAAGATAAGGTACAATCTGAATCTACTCTTACATCAAATGATTTTCAAGAAGAATTTTCTTATGATGAATTATTAAATGCTTTTCATGAATTGTATTGTGAATGTAGAAAACTAGCTATGAAGAATAAAAATTCTAAGAAACTAAATCTAAAAATTTCAAAAGAAAGAAATTCTTTTGCTGAAATACAAGACAAACTAAATTCTGAAAATGAAAGCTTAAGGTTAAATTCAGAACAATTGATTCAGAAAAATCAGAATTTAATTAAAGAAAATCAAAACCTAAATAAAGAAATCAACCAATTAAAATCTTTTATTAACAAATTCACTGTAAGTTCAGAAAGATTAAAAATGATGTTTGAAAGCCAACATGTTGATTATGATAAATTAAAATTTGGCTCGACTTCCTTACTTAACAATAAATCTCTAGAGAAAAAGATTATCAATTCACCAAGCAAACTATTAAATAAGATAACTTATTTCAAACATGAAAAGAATGGGCATAACAACTTTACCTATGGTTCTAATACGAATAAATCAAATGGTAAAGTTATTACGATTAAACAGATTTGGATTCCAAAAGGAACTATATGCACTAACCCTCAAGGACCCAAGCAAACTTGGGTACCCAAAATGAAAATATGAGGGTGTAGATGTAGATGTGCCAAGCTACCCATGGAACAAATGAAATTTTCATACAAATGGGTGCGTTGACACATAATTAAAGATAAGTCTCAATTTATTCATTAAATCTAGTATAAGGTTTAACATTCTACTTCGTGTATTGAAATTATCTTTTTATGAAATTACGATACTCTCTGCATCAAAGTTTTTAAATGCCTCATATGTTAAATTTTATCTCAACGATTTTAGCATGAAACTTTCTAGTGCTTGCATCATGATAAGAAAAGAATGAATGGATATATATATAACCTTCTTCTTCAAGTTTACAAAATCTAAATTCCCTCTCTAGTATAAACACTTGATGCTGATTTCATACCTTCATGTTAAAACTTTATTGAGCATAATACTTATGAAATCTTATTTCATTATTTGTGAAGGTATAATTTATCATAATATCACTCATTCCTTATGTGATTATTTGAAATATATTATGATTTACTCTATAAGTCGCATGTATGCATCATATGTTTCAATCATAAATGATTAATGTGTCGTGATCATAATAGGAATTCTACTAAAAAGTTTTATAACAATGGATTTTTTTTAAGTAATTCTCAAGACTATTCTAAAAATCTAAGATTAATAAATCTGATCTTTAAAGTGTTTCATTTAGTATAATCATTGTATCCTTGATTGAATGATTAATATTCTTACATAAAATTATCTCGAACTCTATTGATTAATGTTAACACGTCATGTTTAATCTGAGCATAAAAATATTCTAAAAGTATGAATATTAATTCCTTTGAACCATCTCCCATAATTCAAATATAAAATCTTAATTAATCTAAAAGAAAATTGCCTATCTCTCTGAAACAAGATTATTTGTATTGAAAGCCGAATCATAACCAGAATTTTGATAGAAACAACTATTTAAGATAATTTGATTAAAACTTAACTGGTATATCTTATTGATAATTATCTTAAGCAAATAGAATCTAAGCTAAATTACTTCTGAAAATAAGAAATTGGTTTGACTTTGATAAATCTTCTTATTGCCTCACATGGGTGTCCTTGAACCATATTATTTAATAAAATTATCTCTCTAGTTCAAGTGACTTGTGCTTGCTTATATTTAGGCAATTTCTTGAGTAGAGTGACTCAAATTCAATCATTGTCATATCTTATGTCAAGTCATATAGTTATGAAATATGTTGTATGAATATTCTTGTATCTTGGACAACCTAATGACTTGCCTTCAAGAAAGGAAAAAGATTCTACTAATGATGCAGGATCTATAAGCAAGAAATGAGAGATTTCAACTTGAAGGACACCTCCATGTAAGATACAATAAACATTCATATGCAAACAAAAGAGAGAACTTTCTTCAGCCAAAAGTTTATACATGAGAAGTCTATTAAGTATTTGACTTAAAAAATGCAGAATAAATCAGTAATTTCATATATCTCTCTTATAAATCAGTTGAGCAAAGTCATACTGTGGCATAATTAAAGTCTTTAATTACTAATTTCTTGATATCATGTCTACATATATTTTGACTAACTTATGCTTTTGGAATTTATTTCATGGTTTGCCTAAATTGAAATATACTCTTGCATGTATAATGCATAACCATGAAATACAAGTTTATGCCACAAATCTCTAATTCAAAATAACTTGTGATAAGCTATGAATCATTGGGCATAATGAAAATGCTATTTGCATGATATACATTTATATGCAGCATATTAGATTAATTCTTTATTCTGCTCTTTCATGTAAATTACTTGAGAATAACAAAAAGAGGGAGAGATAAAGAAAAGAAAATGAACAATTATTCAAGGGAAGTAAAATCTAAGTAAAGGTAAATACTCCAATCTTTAGGAAAAGCAAAACAAGCATAATATATTTGGCACATTTGTGAGACTAATATGAACATTCCTTTGGAAAAGATAAAATCCGTAATTAATTACAGAAAAAGTTTGAAGTGAACATTTTAACCCTTCTATATTGCTCATCATAGGGATGGTGTCAATGGGGAGGCTAGTGGTAGTACCCGACACTATTTGACCCAACTATTCGGTGTAGGGCATATTAGGGACGGCACAAGAGGGAGGCTAGTGGTAGTACCTCGTGCCCCTTCCAACTCCACCGGATAGGGAGCAAATAGAGTATAGAGCATAGAAAAGTAAAACCAAAAGAAATGAAGATTAGAATGTTCACTAAGTGGTTAAAGGAAGAAATTCAAAAATGAGGAAATGAATGACAAGATAAATGAAAGTATATAAAAAGCTTGTGAAAAGTCAAATGAAGTTTCGATCACTTGAAAACACTCCTTAAGGATAAAATCAGTGTAGAATTATATATAAATAGGAAGAGTTTATTTGAAAAGAATTGATTTTGATCCTTGACATGCTTGTTCTTAATATTTTAATGCATAATATATTTTGCATGTCACATGATGTTTTGAATTATATGTTTTCAATATTCAAATAACAAAGATCTTTCCTAAATATAACTTGTAATGCTTCATGCCTATAAAATTTGATTGAAACATGTTATTACCAACAACAACATCATTTTGTTTTAATGAATATATTTTGAAAAATAAAAGAAAAGAATAATTTGAATTTGCAAATTAGGCAAAATGAATTGATTCCGATTTATCTTTTATCTTGCCTAACATTAGTACATAATGTCCTTCAATTTGTACCAAAATTCAATATGAATTACAAAGATTCTGGATGTGCTCTAATGTTCTTGAAATATGTGTTTTCAATCTTAATAATTTAAGATAAGCTACAATGTAGAAGATGCATATCTCAAATTATAATCATGAAAGCCTCCTTGAAAATTTTTATGAAATTCAGAATCTGATTTTGTATAAAAGCTTAAACTTAATTTAAAAAATGCTTCTATCATTGCATTTTTGTAACTTTCATTATATGCTTCAATGATTGCATCATTTTGAGGAATAACTCAATATAATTCCTGGATGAAAACTACGGTCTAAGAAAAATAGAATTAATTTTGATGCCTTGATTGTTTGCTCCGATACGCATCTGAAACATATCATTTTCTATCTTATAAGTTTATTAAAATTAGTCTAAATGATGCGTTTTTCAATGATCTTGATTACAAATAAATGGTTCTAAACATATGATATTATTTTGATATTAAAAAGATTTATGGTGCTTCATATATACATTGTTGAAAAACTATGACTAAGAAATTAATATTTTGAATATACACTCCTACATAATTAAATGCTTCTATCATTAAAAAGAAAAGCTATTTTTAAGAAGAGAGTTAATGATCCTAAAGCTTAGAATATTTCAACTCACTTTAATAATTCTTATAGGAAAGAAAATGTAATTACTTTTAAAAGAAATTTGAGCTTCAAAAGAATTATTTTCTGATTAATATTTCCATACATATTCAAAAAAAATAAGAGGAAATATAATTTATTCTTGAAAAATTAAAAAGAATGATTGCTATAAATTTTGAAAAATTCTAGATCACTCTACATTCTTGATATTATAGAAGAACAAAAAAAAAGGTTTGAAAGAAAATGCATCTTTTGAGGGGGAGCTTTAAATACTCAATCTCTTTATTGAAAATTATCTTCAAACTCTAAACTCTCAAATGGAATGATTAATTAAGGGGGAGAAAGAAAATTTCAGAGTGAGAGATCATATAGAACTTAATCGTATAAATTCGCATCTAAAGATGAGACAAAGAATACTAAATATAAAGTGGTATTAAACTTTGTGCTTCATTGAATATCTTTTGAAAGTTGGATTTCCATCTGTATTCATCGGTAAATCATTTATTTCTGAAAATTTAATTGAAAAGGATTCCATCTGTCTTAGTTTTGAAAATTTATCTTGGAATCTACTTATGAGTTCTTATTGGCTTGCACTTTGGTGTTTCAATCCTGAGCCAATTCATTTTAATTGATTTTGATGCTATGATCTTTAAAGGAGTAAAAGAAAGTTTTTAAGAGAGCTCTAAAAGAACTTTCAAAGTCTTGAATTTTATGTATCCTACACTGCATAAATTCATGTTTTGGTATATATGCCCCAATACTTTTATATCATGAAAGAACTTTGAAGTCATTAAGAATTAAGGATTCAACATAATCTTATGTTTTTCGAGTATATAAGTTTTAATCTTTATTTGCTCTTATACTATACTCTGAAAATTAATTAGATTGCTCTCATCTTGCTATATACTTAATATATATATATATATATATATATATATATATAAAGGTGTTGAATTTTCATTCGTGCCTTCTTTGAATATTATTCTTGATACTCCTTGAAATAACTTGAAAAAGATTCCATCTACACTTGATTTGAAAAATATCTTTGGAATCTACATTTAGAGATCTCTTTTGGCTCACATATTAAATGTCTCATTTCTAAAACCAAACACATAGAAATAAGATATCATTTTATTAGGGATCATGTGCAAAATGGAACCATATGTATTGAGCATATATGTACGGAAAAACAATTAGCTGACATATTCACAAAACCCTTGAGTGAAGATAGAGTCTGCACGCTAAGGAGGAAATTAGGCATATGTGATCCTTTTTATTAAAGAGATATAAAAGGGAGCAAGCAGTCTCATGATACATTCCGCCCATTTCTAAAAATCCATGAAACATGAGTCAAACTTGTCATCTATAGATTTCTTACTCATGTATCATTGTCCCAGAAAGAATTTGTACGGATTGGAAGCAAGGAAAATTTTTAGAAGCGAAAAGGAAGAGAAAGAAAAAATTTCTGAACTTGGGTCGACCCAACCCAGAATAGGGTCGACCCAACATTGAGTCGACCCAAGAAAATTCTTGAGTCGACCCAACGTCGGGACCCCACTATTAAAAGGAGGACCCGTGAGCTATCTAGGGCACTGTTTACCCTTTGTCCTCTTCCGAAAATCCTATTTTCCACTCTCAAATCTTCTCCAATCATCTCCAAACAGTAGATTACTTCAATATCTTGGAGAAATGGGACCCAAGAGAGCCGTAGCCAAGCGATCCGGGAGAGTCTCACGATCTTGTTTAGAGCCTAGGATATGTATCTAGTTCTCATATGTATTTTGTGTTGATCATGTATTTTGAACCTTGATTGAGGAACATTATATTTGCTTTTGTTTTTGGCATGATTGTACTAAAATGTTCCTATTTTGATCAATGAAGTTTGAATGTTTGTTATTTATTGTGTCCTTTCCCATGTACCTATTTGATGATAACAAAAAGGGGGAGAAGTAAAGAAAGAGTAATAGGGGAGAAGTAAAGATAGAGTAAATAGAGTAACAAAAAGGGGGAGAAGTAAAGAAAGAGTAATAGGGGAGAAGTAAAGATAGAGTAATAAGAGGAGAAGTAAAGAAAGAAAGAGAAATAATTTGTAAAACAAATTGAAAATCATATAGGAAAGCATATACATCCAAGGGGGAGCAATTTGCAACAATGAAAATGATCAAGTCAAAAATTTATATCAAATTTCAGAATTTGGCACATATAAATTCAGAATTTGGCACGCACCTCTCGCACCCCGATACATAACCTGAAACTCATATTTTATCTCAAATTTTTGAAGTTTCATCTTTAATGAATTATAAATGAAAGGGCGAGTAATTCAAAAAGTCAAATTGGCAACATTTGAATGATATAGGGGGAGACTTCACTCTTATATATGAAAAGCTGAAATTCAGCAAGTTAAGCCCTTTCAAAAACTGATTTTAAAATAAGTATCAAAAGGTTCATACTCTTTATTTTGTAATCATCAAAAAGGGGGAGATTGAGGATGATAGTGTTATTTTGATGATTAACAAGCAATTCTCTAGAGTATGTTATAAGTTAAATCGATACTTCATTTATAAGTCTATTACTCTCAGTATATTTGGATAAATTGATATAGATGCATTTCATTGTTTATTTGAATGAATCTAACCTTGAGATGCAGCAAAGTGTGGATTGAGTCGACCCAAAGGATGATTGGGTCGACCCCGGCACATCAAGAAAGCATTTGGCACACTTCTGCAAAAATGGCACAAATGAACAGTGAGTTGGGTCGACCCAAGGAAAGCATGAGTCAACCCAAACATCAAGATCCTCAAAACAAGACAGAAAAATGGTTCTCTGGATTTACTGAGAGGGTCGACCCAAGAAGTAGTTGAGTCGACCCAAGCTTGAGTCGACCCAAACCCTGAGAGGGTCGACCCAAAGGCAAGACAGAACAGAAGACAGAAAAGGTTCTCTGGAAATCCTGTTAGGGTCGACCCAAGAAGAAGTTGAGTCGACCCAACTGAACCTTGAGTCGACCCAAAGAAAGGTTGGGTCGACCCAAGTGAAGAAAGGCTGAATTTCAAGTTTCTGTGGATTCTGAGAGGGTCGACCCAAGGAATGTTTGAGTCGACCCAAGTGAAAGTTGGGTCGACCCAAGGACAGGTTGAGCCGACCCAAGCACGGGCAGAAGCATAACGGCTAGTTGTGCAGAAGTGCTTTTTGGACTCCCAACGGCTATAAACGGCTAGTTTCTTCAATCCAACGGTCAGGAAGGACTATTTGGAGGTTGGAGAAGTATTTAAGAGGGAGTATTCATCAGAGGAAGCAAGCTTTGGAAAATACATCAAGTGCATTCAAGAGAGAACCCTAGCAAGGCAAGCTTCATCCAAGAGCTTCATTCAAGAGTCAAAAGAAAGTGGTTGAGCAGATTCCAAGAGTCATTAAGAGCTCCATCCACCCTTGAAGAGTGAAGCATCCTTGACAAAGAAGAGAGAAGTCACATCAAGCGATAACTATTCTCTAAACTCTTCTTTGTAGATTATATTGTTATATTTGCTCATCTAGGAGCTTAAATCTTCTTACTTTTTTTATTAAACTCCTTGTTGTAAGGTTTGTTGGTAAGCCCGTAAAACCAACATTGTAGGTTGTTGGTAAGCCCGTAAAACCAACGTAGGTTGTTGGTAAGCCCGTAAAACCAACATAGGTTGTTGGTAAACCCGTAAAACCAACGTAGGTTGTTGGTAAGCCCGTAAAACCAACGTAGGTTGTTGGTGAACCCGTAAAACCAATTGTGAAGGTTCGTTGGTGAGCCCGTAAAACCAACATAGGTTTTTGGTGATCCCGGAAAACTAAAGTGTAAAGGTTTTTGGATTGTGAGCCCGAAAAACAATCCAACTGTAATCCGCGGGATTATAGTGAATTCCCAAGGGGTCGCTTGGGGAGTGGACGTAGGTGCTAAGGAGAGCACCGAACCACTATACTTCTTGTTGTTTGCATTGTGATTTGTTTAAGTTCACTAACTCATCATTTAACACAAGTAAGATAGTTAAAGTTAAAAGAAACCAATTCACCCCCCCCCCCCTCTTGGCTTGTCACCTTGGGCAACAGAAGGAAGAGCGGGGAGAGGGAGGGAGCTCCGACGATGGCTAGGCTATTGGGAACCCGCCCATGCCGCTGATATTTCAAAAATTAAATCAGATGGCAGCGGAAGAGGCATGTGCGGGATCGACGTTCATCGCATGAACGTTGTTTCGAGACCTTTCGTAATTAGGTAAGAATTAAAACTTTTAAAACTATTAGGAAGATCAAATCTTCACCTTGCGCGGGTAGATGATCACCGCAAATCTGAATTCGTGGTTTTGGAAGAGGGTTCGCTTGAAGCCGTTCAAACGTCCGGCCTCTACGGGTATCCACACGAAGTAGAGGACCGATCCAAGCTCTCTATCTCACCGGGGTGCTAGCTCCCTTGCAGAGATAGCTTTGATGGCTGATGTCCTCCCTCTCAATCAACTCTTGATTGTGCTTGGAAGGAGGAAGAAGAAGGATGAAGACTAGGAAGAAGAAGAATCCCTGCAGCCTTCTTCTCTTTTCATGCGTTGGAGCCAAGGAAGAAGACCAAGAGGAGGGAGACGCCTCCTCTTCTTTTCCCTTTGCTGATGGCGGCTGAACCAAGAGGAGGAGAGGGGCTTCCACGGCTTGAAGAGGAGGAAAAGAGATGCCCTAGGGCGCCGGCCCTAGTCCTCCTTTAATAAGGATGAAGGGCTCCTACAAGTTAGGAGCCCTTGACAACTTTCCAAGAGGGGGCGCCGGCCCCCTCTCTCTTCATGTCACACCTAATCAAGTGGAGAGGGGCTGATGCCCCTCTTACTTGGTTAGCCTAATCCTCTTCCAAAGAGGATTAGGTCCCTCTTTCATGGTTTAATCCTAATCTAATTAGGATTGGCCAAATTGGGTTCAATCTATGCTAGTCCTAATCCAATTAGGACTTGAATGAACCATGACTCAATTGAACTCTTCAATCCTAATCCAATTAGGAGTCATGTTGATTCATTAGATTAATAATTAATTTAGACTTAAGAAATCCTAAACCAATTAGGATTTGTTTAATTTTAGTCCTAATCCAATTAGGACTCTATTTGAATCCGAAGTCCTAATCCGATTAGGACTCTAGGAATCCTACTCCAAGTAGGAATCCAATTTTAATTCAAAACTCCTAATCTCATTAGGATTGTAGGAATCCTATTCCAAGTAGGAATCCCAGTCCTACTCCAACTAGGATTCCCAGTCCTAATCCAATTAGGACTCTAGGAATCCTACCCGAAGTAGGACTCTTGTTTCAAGTCCAATTAATTAATTTCCTTTGTTCCTTTCTTCAACTTCTTATCAATCAAATTGATTACATGTGATTCCTAATCACGATTTCAACCATCGGATCGGTCAATACTTCTAGTGTGTGTGACCCCATAGGTTCTATTCTGACTGGTAGTGAGATATATTGTGATCTCTATCTCAATATCATTGAAAACTCCTTTCAATGGGTTGGAACGATTCCAACTCAACTCATTAGGGTTTATCGATCATCAAGATAATCCCTATGAGTCCCACCATCCACCAGTGACACCTAGCAGCATGTAGTGGCTACCCAGCAGAATGGAATGATGAACCTCTAGGTGCAGTTTACATGTGATACAGTCCTACTATCGTGGATCCCTACAGGACGGAGGTCATGGACAACTCGTCAAACCCCATCGTCTGTCATATGTCAAGATTTATTCGACTCGAGTTCGATAGTGGAAAACTCTTTCTCCACTTTATATTACTGCCCTGGCCAAGGTCTTAGAACTCAGTCTAACAAATCACATAGGATCACTCCTCTTCTATCAAGGTCGATAGATTCCTTATAGGTGCATACCCTACTCCTACAGTGAACCTACTGCAGCCAATCTACACTGCATGGACCCATATGGCTAGAGACCATGTATGTGTGCAGTCAAACTACAATAACCTCACTGTGAGTAGCCGAAGCACCGCAGGTCAAAGGACCAGTCACACTACTGCAACATCAAGCAAGTCACTGACGAGTGGATAGACATCCAAGTGACTTCTTGTCTTGGTCACGCTCAGTACCCTTGTTCTCTAACAAGCACCTGCACTATCACTTCAGTGTCCCTACACTGTGGACTCAAGTCTCGTCCATCCAGAAGGAAAGTGATCTGTGCACTGATCGGATCGATCACCGTCCTCGTGATGATCCATTGATCAGGAGCATTTAGAAATTAATCACCAATGATACATGGCTCAAATTCTCAACTCTTGAGAATATGTATCATCATCTTATTAATTTCTTGGACGATTCATAGACACATAATAATATGAATGAAAAAGATGCCTTTTATTTATTTAATAATAAACAGTCAAGTACAAAATTATGTCCCTAGAATCAACAATGTGTCAGCCAAATTGGCTTCTAGGGCATACATCTAACAATCTCCCACTTGCACTAAAGCCAATTGGTCATATATCTTAGGCCCATCTTCTCAAGGTGGGCTTCAGTCTTTTGCTGACTCAGCTGCTTAGTGAACGGGTCTGCCACGTTATCCGCGGAGTCTACTCTCTGCACCTCTATATCATAGTCGCGTATAAAATGGAAGCGCCGCTCTATGTGCTTGGACTTCTGATGAGACCATGGCTCCATAGCTAGTGCTATGGTGCCTAATGTTATCGCAGTAAAGTGTTATGGCATCTAATGACATTACACCTAACTTTGCAATTAACTTTTAATCAGAAGGTTTCCACTGCACCCTTAGATACGGCTTAACATTCAGCTTCCAAGGTAGAATCTATAATGATCGGTTGTTTGGAACTCTTCCAATTCACCGCACTACCATTGCACAAGAACACATATCCAGATGTTGACTTCCTGTCATCGACATCAGTCATGAAGTCTGAATCTGTGTACCCTTCTACCTTTAACTCTGATGATCCTCCAAAAACCAAGAATAAATCTTTAGTTCTTCTCAAGTACTTAAGAATATTCTTCACAGCTGTCCAGTGTTCTTCACCTGGATTCGACTGATATCTGCTTGTGACACTCACAGCAAGAGCTATATCAGGTCGTGTACATAGCATGGCATACATGAGGCTTCCTATTGCCGATGCATAAGGAATCTTGCTCATGCGTTGAATCTCTTCAGATGTGTTGGGGCACATCTTCTTGGAGAGATGAATTCCATGCCTTAGGGGTAAGAGACCCCTCTTGGAGTTTTCCATGCTGAACCTCTTCAGCACCTCCTCTATGTACATTTTCTGTGACAGGCCAAGCATCCTTTTAGATCTATCTCTATAGACCTTTATTCCCAAAATATAGGATGCTTCCCCAAGGTCTTTCATGGAGAATTCTTTTGACAACCAGACCTTAACCGAGGTTAGCATGGGAATATCATTCCCTATTAGGAGAATGTCATCTACGTACAGTACGAGAAAAACGACAGCACTCCCACTAACCTTTTTGTAAACACACGGTTCCTCTTCGTTTTTGATGAAATCAAACGTTTTGATTGCGTCATCGAAACGAGTGTTCCAACTCCGAGATGCTTGCTTTAGTCCATAGATGGACCTTTGCAGCTTGCAGACCTTGTGATCTCCATCACTGGAAGTGAAACCCAAAGGCTGTTCCATATAGATATCTTCATCAAGATATCCATTCAGGAAAGCAGTTTTCACATCCATCTGCCAAATTTCATAATCATGAAATGCTGCAATGGCAAGCAATGTTCGGATGGATTTTAGCATGGCTATAGGTGAAAAAGTCTCCTGATAGTCAATGCCTTCGCGCTGACTATACCCTTTCGCCACAAGCCTTGCCTTATAGGTCTCTACCTCTCCATCCGAACCTATCTTCCTTTTGTAGATCCATTTGCATCCAATAGGTACAATACCTTCTGGTGGATCTACTAAGGTCCAGACTTGGTTGGAATGCATGGAGTCTAACTCTGACTTCATAGCTTCCAGCCATTTCTCGGAATCGATATCAGATATCGCCTCGTTGTAGGTTTTGGGATCCTGTATGTGATCCCTATCTCCCACTAGGAACATTTTCTCGGTATCCTCTTCTAGTATACCTAAGTATCTATCGGGAGGATGGGAGACCCTACTAGATCTACGAGGTGGTCGAGGGACATCGTGTACTGGCTCTGTATGAATGGGTTCAATAGGATCCATGACTCGTTGCTTTTCAGAGACTTTCTCTTCAAGCTCAATTTTCCTCCCACTGCCTCTATTAAGGATAAACTGATTTTCCAAGAAGATGGCATGACGGCTCACAAACACATTGTGATCCTCTGAGACGTAAAAATTGTATCCTAATGACTCTTTAGGATATCCTATAAAACGAGCTCTTATGGTCCTAGCCTCTAACTTGTCCGCCTGTAGTCGCTTGACGTGGGCCGGACATCCCCAAATCTTGAGATGACCCAGACTTGGTTTCTTACCATGCCATATCTCATACGGTGTGGTAGGAACGGATTTAGAGGGAACTCTATTCAATAAATAAATCGCTGTGAGTAAGGCATCTCCCCAAAGGAACATAGGTAAATCAGTGAAGCTCATCATGGACCTGACCATATCCAATAGGGTCCGATTCCTCCTCTCTGACACTCCGTTGAGTTGAGGTGTACCCGGAGGTGTCCATTGTGAGACTATGCCGTTTTCTTTGAGATAGTTCCGGAATTCCCCACTAAGGTATTCTCCTCCTCGATCTGATCGAAGAGCCTTAAGAGGTTTTTCAGTTTGTTTTTCTACTTCATTCTTGAACTCTTTGAACTTTTCAAAAGATTCAGACTTGTGTCTCATAAGATACACATACCCATACCGTGAATAATCATCGGTAAAGGTAATGAAGTACGAATAACGTCCCCTGGCTAGCACATCGAATGGGCCACATACATCTGTATGTACTAGGGTAAGTATTTCAGTGGTCCTCTCCCCATGTCCTACAAAGGGCAGTCTAGCCATTTTTCCTTGAAGACAGGACTCGCAAACTGGATATGACTCGGAAGTCAATGCGCCGAGAAGCCCATCTTTATCCATTTTGTTCATCCTATCCTCTCCAATATGGCCAAGTCTGAGGTGCCACAAATATCTTTGGTTTATCTCATCTCTGGATCTTTTGGATCCTTTGGCACTCACTTCTTGCTCGGTAACATTCACAGATACATCCATATGTAAATGATAGAGACTGTCAATCATGAAACCACGTGCGACTATTTTATTTCTTAAATAAATAGAACAGCAGTCTTTGTCAAATGTAAAAACATGACCTTCCTGTGCTAGACATGAAACAGAAATCAAATTTCTGCTAGCAGCAGGTACATAATAGCAGTCTCTAAGTAATAAACTAAATCCAGACGGTAGTCGCAGATGGTAGGTGCCCACAGCCACAGCAGCAACTTTTGCCCCGTTGCCAACCCGAAGGGTTACCGCACCTTCCGCCAGCCTTCTACTTTCCTTTAGACCCTGCATGGTAGTGCACAAATGAGCACTAGAACCAGAATCTATAACCCAACTAGAAGTAGAAGAAACCGTTAGATTAGTTTCAATTATGAGCAAGTCTATACCTTCTGAAGGTGTGTCACCTTTCTTGTTCTTCAGGCTCTCGAGGTATGAAGGACAGTTTCTCTTCCAGTGGTCTTCGACATTGCAGTGGAAACATTTTCCTTTGTCGTTAGCCTTTTTCTTTTGAACTTCCTTCTTTGGCTTCTTGTCTTTCTTCTGCTTCTTAGCAGGCTTCTTTTTCTTCCAAGCAGACTTTCTCTTGGATCCAAAAGTTAACTCAGCAGCAAGGACATTGCCCCTTGAACCTTTCAAGGCTCCCTCAGCAGTTACCAACATGTTGATTAGTTCAGTCTTAGTGCATTCAATCTTATTCATGTGGTAGTTTACTATAAACTGACCAAATGAATCAGGAAGTGACTGTAGGATCAAATCCACTTGTAATTCCTTGTGCATGTCCATACCGAGCTTCTCAAGCTCCTCTAGGTCCTTGATCATGGTCAGACCGTGATCATGGACAGACTGCCCCTCGCGCATCTTCGCTTTGAAAAGCCTCTTGGACACTTCAAAATGAGCTGTGCGACTCTGCTCACCATACAACTCTTGCAGGTGTGCCAGTATGTCCCTAGCAGTCTTTATATTTTCATGCTGGCATTGGAGTTCATTAGACATGGATGCCATCATATAGCATTTTACTCTAATGTCATCATCCAACCACTTTTTATGCATTTCACGCTGAACATCAGTAGGACGTGCTGGTAGTGTGGGGATATCTGAATCGAGTATGTAGCCTATCTTCTCACAGTCCAAAACTATTTTGAGATTTCTAAGCCAGTCTTTGTAATTGGTTCCGGTCAGTCGGTTGGTCTCAAGAATACGGGTCAAAGGGTTTGAAGCTGACATTGTATCTGCAGAGAGTAAAGATTCTAGTTAGACTTTTGTACTTGATCCTAATCTGTTCTAAGGTCTTTTAGAACAAATGTAACTCCCACTATTTTCTCGAATTCCTCACACTCCCCTGGTAGGAAAACGGAAATCCCACACGACTAGGGTTTCTAGTGGGTACTGCGGTCCCACCGATTTACATGCCACCTCACCTAACAGTTATTGGTGACACATAGATGGATGAGTGTACAACTCTTGTACAATGCTTCTCAAGCATGTTGCAGTGTAACTTGGTCTCTAAGCCATGAAGACCTCACCTAACAGTTATTGGTCCCATTTCTTAGTTAAGTCAGACCCACCGTATAACCGTAGGAATAAAGTCGTCATTGGGTCCTCACCTAACAGTTAATGGTGCCCAACCCCACCTTTACCCTACAACATCTCATGTCTATAGAGAGGTCCAGCCCCCCGATGCAACTTGACCACTGTGTCCAGCCGAGACAAATCAACATCAGAAAGGCCTTAGCAGCTCTACTACAGTGGAAGACCTATTGACTTAATATTGGTTAATCAGGTCTTAGTATTTGCAACTTGAGCCCTTCATAAGAGGTAATCGAACAATTGGCCAGGTAAGCAGGTGGGAGGCTCTCCTTACTCAGAGAGTAAGGTCCTAATTAAGTAACCACCTTTCATGCTTTCCTAGACACCAATTAGATCAATTAATCTAATATGACTTGCTCATGTCGGTTCACTCTCGACTTGATTGAGGAGGTTTTGATTTAGGTCTCAATTGGGTTTGCTACATCACATGTAAACCTATCTACCCGACTCGCATTTACATCACATGCAAACGGCACATCACAGGCAGTTATAATCGCAGCATCAAATTAAAGCTAAACTTTAACTAGGTGATGATCATGGATTCTAATTAGGTCGTATTACAAGCACATGCACATCAATCGATCAAGTGGTCTTCAACTCTTGAATTGGTTCCAAGCCTCCTTGATTCGATCCTTGATCAACTCTTGATCCCATCGCCATCAACCGCTTAGATCACCTTTCATCTCATGCCTTTGCTTCAACTTGATCGTTGATGTACATCACATCACAGAAATACAACCAGATGTAAAATAAAAATAAAAATAATTTATATCTCCTTTTAGGAGGCACGCAGGCCTCTCAAAACATCAAATAAGATGCATGCAAGCATCTGAAAAATTACATGACATCGCAGATCACATCGCAGGTCATTACATTTGATACCAAAAGGGTTTGAATCCTATGATCATCACCGTATGCAACAATTATAATTTTCAGATCTGAAAACTAACTGATTGTATCATGACATAGGTCGCTGATCATGCTAATCATGATTCTAAACTTTGTAATCCCATTAACAATGCATTTAGAATCATTTTTTTATCACATAAAAATCAGCATGCAAAAAATCAGCACCCCTGAAAAATCTGCATGCAGAATTTTTCAGCATGCATGATCATTCAATTTTCAGATCTAATATGCCTTTAGATATTTAATTCTTACCTTAATCTACGAAGCCTAGGCTCTGATACCACTATTGGGAACCCGCCCATGCCGCTGATATTTCAAAAATTAAATCAGATGGCAGCGGAAGAGGCATGTGCGGGATCGACGTTCATCGCATGAACGTTGTTTCGAGACCTTTCGTAATTAGGTAAGAATTAAAAATTTTAAAACTATTAGGAAGATCAAATCTTCACCTTGCGCGGGTAGATGATCACCGCAAATCTGAATTCGTGGTTTTGGAAGAGGGTTCGCTTGAAGCCGTTCAAACGTCCGGCCTCTATGGGTATCCACACGAAGTAGAGGACCGATCCAAGCTCTCTATCTCACCGGGGTGCTAGCTCCCTTGCAGAGATAGCTTTGATGGCTGATGTCCTCCCTCTCAATCAACTCTTGATTGTGCTTGGAAGGAGGAAGAAGAAGGATGAAGACTAGGAAGAAGAAGAATCCCTGCAGCCTTCTTCTCTTTTCATGCGTTGGAGCCAAGGAAGAAGACCAAGAGGAGGGAGACGCCTCCTCTTCTTTTCCCTTTGCTGATGGCGGCTGAACCAAGAGGAGGAGAGGGGCTTCCACGGCTTGAAGAGGAGGAAAAGAGATGCCCTAGGGCGCCGGCCCTAGTCCTCCTTTAATAAGGATGAAGGGCTCCTACAAGTTAGGAGCCCTTGACAACTTTCCAAGAGGGGGCGCCGGCCCCCTCTCTCTTCATGTCACACCTAATCAAGTGGAGAGGGGCTGATGCCCCTCTTACTTGGTTAGCCTAATCCTCTTCCAAAGAGGATTAGGTCCCTCTTTCATGGTTTAATCCTAATCTAATTAGGATTGGCCAAATTGGGTTCAATCTATGCTAGTCCTAATCCAATTAGGACTTGAATGAACCATGACTCAATTGAACTCTTCAATCCTAATCCAATTAGGAGTCATGTTGATTCATTAGATTAATAATTAATTTAGACTTAAGGAATCCTAAACCAATTAGGATTTGTTTAATTTTAGTCCTAATCCAATTAGGACTCTATTTGAATCCGAAGTCCTAATCCGATTAGGACTCTAGGAATCCTACTCCAAGTAGGAATCCAATTTTAATTCAAAACTCCTAATCTCATTAGGATTGTAGGAATCCTATTCCAAGTAGGAATCCCAGTCCTACTCCAACTAGGATTCCCAGTCCTAATCCAATTAGGACTCTAGGAATCCTACCCGAAGTAGGACTCTTGTTTCAAGTCCAATTAATTAATTTCCTTTGTTCCTTTCTTCAACTTCTTATCAATCAAATTGATTACATGTGATTCCTAATCACGATTTCAACCATCGGATCGGTCAATACTTCTAGTGTGTGTGACCCCATAGGTTCTATTCTGACTGGTAGTGAGATATATTGTGATCTCTATCTCAATATTATTGAAAACTCCTTTCAATGGGTTGGAACGATTCCAACTCAACTCATTAGGGTTTATCGATCATCAAGATAATCCCTATGAGTCCCACCATCCACCAGTGACACCTAGCAGCATGTAGTGGCTACCCAGCAGAATGGAATGATGAACTTCTAGGTGCAGTTTACATGTGATACAGTCCTACTATCGTGGATCCCTACAGGACGGAGGTCATGGACAACTCGTCAAACCCCATCGTCTGTCATATGTCAAGATTTATTCGACTCGAGTTCGATAGTGGAAAACTCTTTCTCCACTTTATATTACTGCCCGGCCAAGGTCTTAGAACTCAGTCTAACAAATCACATAGGATCACTCCTCTTCTATCAAGGTCGATAGATTCCTTATAGGTGCATACCCTACTCCTACAGTGAACCTACTGCAGCCAATCTACACTGCATGGACCCATATGGCTAGAGACCATGTATGTGTGCAGTCAAACTACAATAACCTCACTGTGAGTAGCCGAAGCACCGCAGGTCAAAGGACCAGTCACACTACTGCAACATCAAGCAAGTCACTGACGAGTGGATAGACATCCAAGTGACTTCTTGTCTTGGTCACGCTCAGTACCCTTGTTCTCTAACAAGCACCTGCACTATCACTTCAGTGTCCCTACACTGTGGACTCAAGTCTCGTCCATCCAGAAGGAAAGTGATCTGTGCACTGATCGGATCGATCACCGTCCTCGTGATGATCCATTGATCAGGAGCATTTAGAAATTAATCACCAATGATACATGGCTCAAATTCTCAACTCTTGAGAATATGTATCATCATCTTATTAATTTCTTGGACGATTCATAGACACATAAATAATATGAATGAAAAAGATGCCTTTTATTTATTTAATAATAAACAGTCAAGTACAAAATTATGTCCCTAGAATCAACAATGTGTCAGCCAAATTGGCTTCTAGGGCATACATCTAACATAGGCCTGGGTGGCTGGAGGTTGATGGCCACTCGACCGCAGGGGCAGCCGGCGGCCGCTGTGGTAGTTGGCGGAGAGGAAGACTGAGAGAGCTCTCGGTTGGGTCTAGAACAGGGGAAGGAAGCTCGGTCCGAGTTAGAATGGAAGAACAGAGGGACAAGGAGAAATAGAACTCACCGGCGAGTGGCGGAGAGAATGATCTCGGCCGAGGGTGGCTCACTTCGGCGGTCTAAGCAGCAGTGGCATCGACGTTTCCAACAGTGAAGTGGGCCTCGAAACAAAGAAAAATAGGAAAGAGATCTCAAGTGGTAGTGCTTGGCCTGGGTGGCACGCCAGCCATCGGAGAAGGAGGAGAAGGAGCGAGCAAAGGGAGGAGGGGAAGGCTCAGAGGTGGATTGATCGCTACTGAGGAGGGGTTTTTATAGCGCAATTTTGAATGGCTCACTACCGCGATTCCCGTGGCTGTTGAGTATGATTGGCGGCCGTGGGACTGTTGTGAAATGGTAGCGAGGCGGCCGCAAAACGTCCGTGATGCCTCTGCTCCCGTCGTGCTCGAAGAAGCTGGAGAGGATTGCTATTGCGATCCTTTGTTATGGTTTCTTCCAAAAGGGCCTTGGGCTGAAGTAGGCTGGGGCTGCCGGCTTCAGCCCATTATTCTCACACCTATAGTCAAGTCGGAATACAAAATGCCGACATCAACACAAACAAATACTGATAGGCAGGAAATTCTACCTTGGGTGGCAGCCTGCTTTGTTTCTCTTTTGAAAACTTGTCATGCATCCGCTTTCTTAGCATTTTCTGAATCATTAATCATTTTTCTCTCTATAAACTCATCTTTTTCAAGTATTCATACTGGAATCCATCCACACCCCCGTTCCCGTTTCTAGTAAATGGTAACTAAGATCCAACCCCTTTCTCTATCCATGGTTAGAATGAGAACAATACTTGATGAAAAAGAAGAATGAAGCTTGAAGATTCATACTGAGAGTGGAGCTGCGCAGTAAGCATCATGAAGTCTATGAATATATGCGAACTAAAGGTAGGAATCTAGGGGGTCTGGAGTACAGTGCACCTTGCATAGGTTGTGACTGAATTAAGATTGAGAAGAACCGGACTTAGGGAAAGAAGAGAAAGTATAAAGAGAACAAAGTATCTGACTTTATGAAGCATGTAATGCTTCTTTGGTTAGTGAAGTAAAAGCATATACTTATCCTTTTTATAATCTTATTCTTTTTCCTATAAGTTTTAGGAGAGGCACCAAGTGCTCATAGAGACAGTGGGCTGTCACCAAACCTTAATGATGCGACATGGAAAGGGGGAATAGAGAAACTTCAAGGTGAAAATAGTGTTTGATGGTGTGTGTATGCACACATATACACATACATATATGTTGTATATATATGTATTGATTTATATACATATGTATGAACGTATGTATATAAGGAGATAGATTTAGTTATATTCAAGCTGATCTCTAGTCAGATTCGGTCAAGTCTATATTAGACGATAAAGGTCTCATGACGATAATCCGAGCTATTGGATAACATTTACTATCTTAAAATTGCTTATATACAAAAAGTTATGTTATTTGGAGACACTTATGTTATGTATCAAATAATCAGAAAATTGGGCAGTCTAAATAACATGAAATTATATATATATATATATATATTCTCACTTGGTTTATAAGCTAAAAGCTTCCAAATCACATAATTTTTGATAAATAAACAGTTTAGAAGCAGTATATCACATCTCATAGCTTAAATTGGCAATGTGAGACCCTCATTATTTGATGTAGAATTTATCGAATCCAAATGGAGATCTACTAAGTACAGCCAAAAAAACTATACACCCGAGCATATAATAGCACTACTCTTAATAAAATAATATTTTAAATTTTATATTGTCTAAAACTCTATTATTTAATCCTTGTTAAAATAAATAATAATTTGAATAATAATCTTTCTATTTTGTATTATTATAGTTTACTATTCATTGTAGTACTATTTAATAATCACTATAATAGTTATTATTTTACTATTAAATAGCTTGATTAGAGACTATTATGATCAATAGAAGGTCAATATTGACCTTGGTAAGGCCGCTGTTTGAAACTTTCCTTGCCGTCCAAATGAAGAAAATTACAAATGAACACTAGTTGAGTGGAGCCGAGGGCTTTCATCTTTTGCGGCCGGCGAAGAGTTCCTGCCAGAGCTTACCAAAAAGAGTTCTCACCCCACTGCACTCCACCCGCTTTCTGAAATCTAAAAGGGATCGAGTCGGTGCCGCAAAGGTTGACGTCGGACGGCCGAAAAAGAAAGCTCGCCGTTTCTCATGCAAACTCATGTCGGATATTATATTAAAACCGACCTTAAAAAAAAAATGATGAATCCCATTTAACCCCTAAAGCAATTCCTAGGAGCGCCGGCTCCGAGTAATCTTTTCTTCTACGTGGGTCCGCTGCGCCGCGCTCTAATGATGTTCCCACTTCTCACACCGCCCACGCAGGCTGAGCCGCGGGTCCCATCGTACCGCCGGAGCAGCTTAGTGCGTGCCACGCGGCAGCGCGAGCTTCTTTCCTTCGAAGCTTCCAGTAGCAAATTTTTTTAAGAGCCTTTGGAAAAAAAAGACATATTACAAAAATAAGATAAAAAAATTCTTGGTACATGCCAGAATTTTTTTTTATTAGAATATTTTTTGCTTAAAAAATCGATACATGAATATATGATGCATAAAAAGGTAGTTTTTGCAATTTTTTTTATTAATAGCAGAAAGTGGCATATTTTAGATTTAGTTGAGTATCTAATTTCTTAAAAAATTATCTAAAATATCTATCCTTAGTAAAAAAAAAAGATTTTATTTCATTCTATCTAAAAGCTTTAGAGCATTTTTGGAAAAAAAATTATTCTAATTTTCAGTTGATGAAAATTGAACTTTTCCATGTGCTATATGAATTTTCTTTTTCATGAAATATAAAAATTTTATTTTTGTAAAAAGGTTATTTTCTCATCGCTCATCTTAGAAAACTCAAAACAATTCATGAGATTCTCTATTTTTCTGCCTCTTCCGTGAACCAAACAAATCCTCCATTCGAATAGTTTTCAACCAAAAAGTCTAGTCGAGCAATCATACTGGTCCATATACCACATGATAACTTGCGATTATACAAGTTGTACAATATCATGTAGTATGTTTAATTGTCTCATGTATCAAATGAGATTCATCCGTAATTATCACATCAGTAACTAGAAAGTTGGACCTCCCTACTCCTCTCTCTCATATCAAAATTTTGAGGATCTTTACCATAGGAGGTCTTTAAAATGTTAATAGTTTTGACTCCAAGCATCAATATCGTTCTTCTCCCATAACAATAATAATTAGGGTTGTTGGCTGTTATGATATGAAGTATGACTATTGGTATGCCGCCAGTCTAGTCTTTGACTGAATTTCCGTAATTTTCATTCAAATAAAGTAACAACTCATATAATGGAAATAACAGATAGATAAACTATGAAAATTTGAAGTTTAGAAATCTTTTTGGCCTCTATTTTTTGCTTATAATTATGAAAATGAGGAGGAGGGAAAAATGTCCATCTTATAATTGCATGTTTTATCCATTATAGTTCAATAGCAGTTGCACATCAAAAACAAAGAAGAAAAAAAGAATGGGTCAAGATGTTCTCCATTTAATGCAAATTTTTTATTTTTCCTTTCATCGATCAATTCACTTCTAAATCTATCAATTGCACGACTCTTGTCACAATCTTAAATGAGTGTGCCGAATTACTAGAGGTACATGTAAAATATTTCTATCTTGAATGCCCTTAACATGTTGCGGTCAGTCATCTAAGTGCCCTTCGGATCTTGCATGTGAAACTTATGGTGGTTGGACAATAATGATGAGATTGGATATGTGATAACACTACAACATTCGGAAACCATTATGATAAACATGGATGCAAGTCATGATCTAAATTGGTAGAGTAGTGGGACAATAGCATGATTTGTCGAAGAACTTATTGGTTGGATAAGGTCCACCGGCTCAATGGTGGACTAGTCCAACCACAAGCTAACCGCCCAAACACCGGCAAAGAAGAAAGAGGAGGGAAAGGAAGCAATATATGCATGTTTGTGCGTATTGGTTTATGGTAGACTTGGTCTACCGCCTAGCTGATTTACCTAGTCTAACCAATATTTTTTTCTTCCGTGGGAAAGGGTTCACCGCCTAAGTAATCCAGGTGTTAGAGATAGTCCTGCGGAAGACAGCACCACAGTCCAAGAAATAGGTGCAAGGTCATGATCAGTTTGAATGGATGATCGCCAAGGGTCCACCAATATTCATGGAAGGGTGGTCTTCGTTTCTTAACTCTATGCATCTCCCCGATCCTGGCAAGCACCTTCCATCTTAAAGTGATGGCTACAATTGACCCATCCCGCCGAAAGCTAGCATAAAATCATATAAACCTAGAAACTAAGTCTACTATGACTGCCAATGTGGATTAACTGATCTAGACTTTGAGAAAATAATGGTAACTTCCATGTGAACTAACATTACTTTGAATTAGCATGATTATTGATGCTTGATGCAAGTCACGAATTGTTAGCATCATATGTATAAAATATATGATTGGTGCAAGATGTTAAATGATGGAATGTTATTTTTGAATCTTGATGAGAGGCTGTTTAAGTTAGACTAAAAAAATTTTGCTTCTCAACATGCATAGTTATTGTAAAAAATTTTCACTTTTTAGATTGACAAGGACTAATGTGAAAATTGGCCTAAATTGGGCCTGTCTCCGATTAGAGTTGATAGGCCCAAATGACTTTAATTGGAATGCAAGTGGAGTGTTGGAATAGAGGATAAGATCATGATTCTCAACCCGATGTCGCCGCCGATTGAATAAGACCATGGTAATTGTGGCATCGGAGGTTGGTACGAAATAGCCAATCTCATCAAAAATTCTTTCTTTAAATCCTCCACCCCCTTCGAATGATCCACCACAAAGTATGAAGCCTTTAGAACCCCTTCATCTCCCTTCTTCCTTGTCTCTGGCAGCAGTTGTGCCACCACAGCGAGCATTGCCACCTAAAACCTATCTTCCTATTTCAAAACCCCCATTGTGTTTTCTTTTTCCCTGTTCCAAGTGTCGCCACCATAAAGCTCATCGGAATCCATCATCTCTGACTGAGCTCCACCATCTCTACCACCCTCGGTAACCCCCTCACCCTCTTGCAACCCCTTTGGCCGAAGAAGCCACCACCTAGGGCAACTAGGGGTGTTGCCCCTCTCCTCATCTCTTGATCTATTTTTTGTGCACGTGGCTAGAGCACCGCTGCATAGCAAGGGCTGTGGCCATCTCGTCATGAACCGAGGCTACCTACTCTCCCTCCCCTTCTTCTCATCCTCTATCTATATTGATCTTCGATGACCTAAACTAGACCAGAGTCCCCATAGACCTACATGCGCTATTTCATTGTTCTTCTTCCTGTTCGACCTATTCCGGCCATCCACCACTGCCACCGATTGCCATTGGCTAGCCATGACCTCCAGCTACCATGGCCTGGCAGCCATCAACTGTCCCCCTGTCTCTTCTCTTTCTTCTTTTCCTTCTCTTCCTCTTTCTCTCTCTTTTCATCTTCATCTTCTTCTAATTTCTTTCCCTTTCTTCCCATTTTTCTTCGTTTATTATTTTCTATAAAACCTTTTCTTTTTCTCTCCCTACTTGTTATTTTCTTCTCTCTGACTCACCATGATTTACCCATGTCACCGATAGATTAAACCTAGGCCTCTGATTGAACCTAGATCGAGTCTCTCTCTCTCTCTCTCTTTTCTATCTTTATTAGTTGATCCAGATTGAGTCAAAATCTCTTTAACTAATCTAATTTTCTCTTAATTGATAAATTAGATTTAACCTAGAAACTTTAGTTTAATCAGGTGAAAATCTAGATCCAAGTAACAAGGAGGCATGATTGAGACTAATTCCTTTACATTCAGGTAACCACGAGCTCTATCATATAGTGAAATACGTGTGTTAGTTAATTATTATATCCAAGGAATGGTCGAGACCTCTAGATGTTAGGTTAAATTTGGTGGTCTAGACATAAACTAGACCACATCATCGGACATTTCAAGTTATATGATGCCCTATAGAAGTCCAATAAGACACTTGATTATTTTAGGGTTTTGGATGAGTTTCATGATTGGTGAATTTTAAGAAATTTTAGAGCAAAAATTATTAGCCACCTCTACCCCTAGTGTTAAATCATGCACATGATCTATTTTATATTATTTAGAAATTAATCTATTGCTATTATATTATGTTAAACTTTGTATAGTATGTGCTCTACGTGAAAATAATTTGTAAAATATTGGATCAAGTATAACATGATTTATTTAGGCAGGAATTATGTTTTATTGCATCAATAAATGCGTTAATATTGTATATGTTATGTGTTGATTTTGCTACATTCTAATCTGATTATGATCACATGGGCTCAAAATCTACTATCCTTTTAGGCCTTGAATGGGACGATCACTAGCACATGCCAGCTAACGATGTATTGTATTTAGGAGCTAGTTTTCTTTCGAGCCTAGCCAGTCGGGGATGATTCCTGACATATGTTGATGGAAGCATATTTTTCGTGTGATTTCAGAGCTAATTTCTTTCTGAACCTCCAGTGAAAGCATATTATTATTGGCACATGACCGATGAACGACATCTAGTAGTCGAGTTCTAGTCTCTTTCGGAGCTTGCCACAAGCCGATCGTAGCCATAGTTATGAGGACTAGGAGAATGAGAATGGATGGTCTATCCATATTTGGTTTAAAAATTTATTTTGGCCAAATGAATTATATATCTTGAAATCTATGTTGATAGATATAATTTGTTTTATATAATCATTGGTATGTTTTTATTTATAGAAAATCATGCAAACTAAAAATTTATATTTTTTTGTATAATATATTTGATCAAACTAGATATTTTGGTAACTTACTAGTTTTTTTTATAGATGTAGCAAAATAGATGGGGCTTAAGACCGAGCAATGAGTAGCTTAGGATTAGAAAACATTTGATTAGCTTTTTCTTGAATAAATTTGATTTGAACATAATTTTATTTTTAGTGATTACGGATTAGAATAAATGCATTAGATTATTTGTTTCTACCAATGCCTAAGTTTGGAATGTCATGAATGCGTATGAATCAAAAGGCAGGCTTTCCAAATCCTATGCAGCTGTTTATCATATGATTGGCTTGGGACATCGGCTTGGCTTGTGACATGTCTAGCACTAAGTCTATACTTTTCTTGTCCAAAGATATTATCTTCCAATTTGTTATCAAATGTGGGGATTGTGGTGAGACACATGAAAATGGCTACTACAATTTGTTCACACATGACTGTCGTTACTTCATTTAGTAGAAGTTATACTTAACATGACTTAAATGTACAATATGTGCAAAATGAAGGACATATTATTCACATTTAGAGTTTAATTTAGCAATGCCATGCTATCATGTTCTCATCACCTAACTCATCACCATCAACCAAAGGTTGATCCTTGATAACCACCTACCAACCTATGTAGTATAGATAACTTGTGCGAACAAGCCAGTATTGGCACTATTAGAGTCATCATCGGTGTTACATGCTCCAAATGAAGCTATGGCAGTATGTAGTACAGATGACTTGGGTCAACAAGCCAATATTAACACTATTAAAGTCATTATGAGTGTTACATGCTCCAAATGAAGCTACGACAGTTCCTATTCCGGAAAATGAGTGCAGAGGCTGTGTCTGGTTGCATGACAACCAGGGAAAAAGGTTACTAATTTACAAGCAAACTCTTCTTTCAACAAGGTTGTGATACCAAATTATTAATTTTAAGAACAAAAATGTGCACTACATATGTACAAATATGTTTTAAGAGGAGCAAATATGCCAAGCCTAAATACCACAAAAATATCTGAACCCAAAATATGACAAATATCATAGCATTCACATCACAGTAGGCTGGCGTAGTGCACGTCACTGCATGCCACGTAGGATAAGTGTATGAGAGACGTCATACAAATGGGCTTCAAAAAACACTAACCCCATTATGGTTCTCGAGGTACACGCATCATAGGATGCTCCTCTCCTCCATGTGGAGGTATACGTACATTTTCGGGTGGATGGCCAACATAGATGTAGCAAGTGATCGAGGGTAATTAGGTGTTTTGGAGGAACACAAATCATATGGACATATACTATAGAAAATCATATAGGGCATCAATCCCATAACTTTAAAAAAATAAAAAAGAAAATTACACAAAAAGACCATCTGCATCTTTTTTCTTTCTTGTCTAGCCTCTCTATCTATCATCTTCCTTATTAAGCCATCTATTCTATCCGTGAGGTCTTCCTTCTCCTCCTGAGTTTCTTTCTTATTCTTCAAATCTCTCTTTTGTTTCTAGGAACTTTGCACCTAAAAGTTCATGGAATTTAAAGAATGATATTTATATAATTCTTAAGTAAGACAAAGCTAAGAACTATATATTGGTACTAATAAATATTATATTCTAAAAACTATGTATCGATTTACCTAAAGGTGTGTATTGGCTTGCGACATGATTAATTTGCTTGATTTGTATCACCTAGCTATATAGTTTGTGCTGACAAAAAGCATATTCTAAAAATTGTATATTGATTTATTTGGAGGTGAGTATTGAATTACTATAAGGTGTTTATCAAATAAACTTGCAGTATGTATCAGAAAGTTGAGGAGTATATATCAACGACCTTGTAATGTGTACCGGTAAATATAATGTTCTAAAAACTATATATCAATTTACATGGAGGTGTGTATTAGATTTTTAGATGACTAATTTGCTAAGCAAACCATATACAGTATACTATTGCATGCCAGCTTTTAGAATCTGTATATCGATTTACCGAGATATGTGTATTATCTTGCTAAATGACTAATTTGCTTGGCACGTATTACTTGGTCATGTAATATGTACTATTTTTTTTATTTTTTTATTATAGAATTGACGACTCTGTTAGTAGATGAAGTCTATGACTTTTGGATTTTTCCTTTTGAGATGTATACTAAAGAAAATATGATAAAATAGAGAGCCCTATACAATTTTTGTGAAGCTCAAGAGACGTGAGGAACTAAAAAAACGGCAGGCCTTGGGGAGAGAGACTCACTGCAACGTGTCACGATAATTGAGTTGCCTTCTCGAAGACTATGAGACCGGCAAAAAAGCTGATGCAAAAGCCAAAGCAATGCCGCCCTTTCTGAGATCATGGCTACCTGAAAACCTAATATGCTCTGCCGACTTCCATGACTTTGCAAACCAATGGGTGGTTTGAACGAAGACCAAAATGGATTCTTCTCGTCTGCTTTAAACCTCTTTTCATTCTTCCCCTTTCCGACATTAGTCTATGGTCATTTTCTACATCATTTCTACAACACTTGTGAATTGTGATTGTCCTTTTAATAGTTTTATGAAATATTTTCCATTACTCTCCTGCTATATTCTCTCTCTCTCTCTCTCTCTCTCTCTCTCCAGATTATATTTGAGCATATAACATAACTCCAAAAGTCATGAAAGCAATATTCTTTGCCATATTCTTTATTGCACCTTGTCTTTCAAATATCATAAGCAACGAAAGCTTCAATACACTAGCTGGATACTTTTTGTTCTTAATTAGTTATCCTTGACATCTTTCTTACTCCCTCTTTGGTTATCTATGTAGATTTTGTGAAGGTTCTATGGAAGCTCTTGGATGCTACATATGAAGGAAAACATTCTGGATAAGAAAGAAATCGTGTTGTTTCTCTCCTCTCCTTCTACTGGCTAATTTATTTCTACCTAAAGGACAAGTTCTATAGTTCCTTCACTGAGCAAAGAACAGGTGTATACAGAATACTGATCAGGCATATATATAGCAGAATCTCTTAAAGGGTCAACATTTAAAGAGACTTTCCCCAAAGGCTCAGAACGAAAACCAAATTATCAAACAGCAAAACCTCTTCTCTTGTCCTCTCTATTCTTTCTCTGAGACTGTTTATGCATGCCTCGTTCACATACAAAGACCTGGGAGATCTATAGAGTGTGAAAGCTTTTCATTAACAGGAGCTGGAGAGAAAGTAATCTGAAGCTAGCCATACATGAAGTCTCCTCTTTTCATTCCCTATTTGTTGCTGGAAAGATGGGATTCTTTCTACTTTAAAAACAGCAAAGAACCATTGAAAGGATAAGCAACAAACCAAAGAAAAAGCCCATGGAAAAACACTAACAAAGACCAAATTAATCAAGCACCAAGAGTCCTCCTCACACTACCATTCTCTCTTTTTTGGTACCTCTTTTACATTTTGGCATTGCACTTGCATTCTAGTACATTAACACTCCAAAGTTGCCCCAAAACAGGAATCAAACCAATCAAAAGAACCACAAAAGACAATCATCACTTCCCTGTAGTCCCATCCTTCTCTCTCCCTCTCGCCGTTGCACCAACTCAACACGTTGGTCACCACTCTCACGGCTGCTGGTTGCTGTCTTTATCCTTCTGGTCCTCCACGAGGCCTTGAGCTTAGAGGAAGAAGAGCTCCCCAACTGGCGAAGAGAAATCCGAAAACTCTTGGGAGGACCCCGCGATAGAAGGTTGTGACACTTGAGAAAGACCCCGACGTGAAAGGGTCTCCAATGAAGAGCCCCGATGCCACACTTCTGCAAGTCCTCATCTCCACTTTGGAGGAGCTGAGCCATAATGAAGGAGGTCCGGGTATGATGCTGCTGCCTGTGGGGTGATGGGCTCCGGCGGTCGCCTCTGGGATCCCCCGACTAACCAAGAAGCCGAGATCGGTGCGGGCTTGAACTCTCTCGGGAAAATTGAGCTTGCCTTGTGCCTTTGAACCTCAGAGCTGCCTCATCGTAGGCCATGGCAGCTTTCTTCGGCCGTGTTGTAGGTCCCTAGCCATACTCTCGCTGCCTTCCTGGATCTCTTATCTCTGCTGCCCATTTCCCCCATGGCCTTTGCCTCACTCCCCTGTAGTGTCTTCTCCTCACATTTCCCCTTCATTTAAGGGTTTACCAAATGAAAGAATGAGAGAGATAAAACGATGTTTGTGATCATGCTGCCCTGCATTTCTAAATATTGTAACGTTTGATTCTTATGCTGACAACGTTCAGCAACATGCCCAAGAGCAATCTAGTGCTGGAGGAAAAGTTAAATCCTTAAGAAACTATGCAATAAAATGCTCAATTAACTATACTAAATAGATGTTTCTAGGTTTTCCTAAAAGTTTCACAAACAAGTGCCGGTCTAATTGTGAAAAATAGAATAACACAACTCCAGGTCTGAGTACATAAAATTATTGGTAGATATTGCAGTTTCTAACTAAGAAACCTTTACATCGAGATCTAGCTAGTAATAAATTGCAAGACACGAGAGAACGGAAGAAGAAAGTGGTGCAACAGTCTTAGCTTATACCTTGCTCTTCTGAAGGCTGGCTGAGCTGTCTCTCCATGCTCCCCGAACCCGGCCCGGCCATGGGTTGGTTCAACTCGGCTGGATCACCGCAGGCTCCGCCCTTCCCATTCCCACTCCCACCCCCGAAGAGCTCGAGCTGATCACATGCGCGAGGCCGTCACCACGGCCGACGCGTCCTGATCGGCACGCGCCGCGGTGTAGGAGAGAACGCGCCTCTCCTTCCTTCTCCTCCGCTCGTTGGGGTGAGCCTCTTCCATGCCTTCGATCCACCTTTCTATTTCTCTTCTCTTTTGCCTCGCCTTTAATACGACAGATTATCTCCGCCTTAGTTTGGAGTTCAGCTGATGATCTTTTTTATGGTGTGGATAGAGGAGAAGAGGAGGAGGAGAAGAAAGAGAAGAAAGGAATATATGGAGGTATATATATATAGACAGAGAGAGAGAGAGAAAGTGATCGGAGGAGGAAAGAAGAAGAAAGAAATATATAGAAAGAGATGCAAGCTCTCGGAGAGGTGGGGAAGATGATAAGATCGGGCATTGGTGGTGTGGGGCTTTATTGGCCAACCCCCATCGAGTCCTCCTCTTTTTCTTTCTTTTTTTCGTTTTTTCTTTTTGTTTTTTTTTTATTTTTTTAATGTCATAACTTGGATATCTCAAGTCTCACTATACTACGTGACCATGTTTCACCAGTAGAGAGAAGCATTGAATTCCCCTATAAAATATGGTTAGAGACGTATGGAAGACCCAGCAAGGCAACCACCACATGCACCCATAATTGTCCTTCTAGATTGGAACCCACACTTATGTTTGGTTCTGGGTCTTATGATTGTTTATAATTGATTGCCCACTTGGACATAACTAAGCTACTTTGGGCTCGTCTGAAACGCAAAAATTTCAATATGAAAAGGAGGTCAGAGTCAAAACAACTTGACTCAGAATTCTATGTTGGATTGAGCCATATCTGCGTATCTTTTTCAAATAATTTTGCCCTAGGTAGTTGGATATCGAATTAAATGGTCAAATCTATATTTATTATTCTAAAAGATTAAGAATGAAGTAGGTGACAAGAACGTGTCAAGGTGGTCAATTGAGTAGCATTCCATTCAAAATTGACATATTCAATTTGATCGACCATTTCAATGACCGATTAATTTGATCATTTTCATGATAGTTATATATGGTGTAAATTTCTAAACACAGTCAAATGCAAGCCTAGCTATGGGTTAGGGTTGTTTATTCCATGACATTATTTAACAGGCCCCAACACATGGCTCTTTTATACGATCAAAAGATGACGACTTTATTTGATTTTTTTTTTGGGGAAAATTACTTGGTCATCTAAACTAGTAACAATTTTACTAAGTTAGCACAAAGCTTTATCCTGTAACTACTTTAGTGGGATGGATTTTTTCTATTACAACTCGTGCCACATCTTTCTTTCAATGCTATGTTCCTTTCGATTTTTGTTGCTGCTCTCACTTCACCATTGATTTGCCTCTTCATATTTGTATCAAACATGCTCATCTAGGAGCTTCGCTTACTCCGTCTTGGACTTTTGGCATTGCCCAACCAAATGATGCAACCTAAGAGTGACAACAAGAGTTCCATTGGAGTTAAAACTCCTTTGTGAACACTTAGGCTCGCAGAGATCTCATGTACTTTTAGGAAAGATTATAGGATTCTCTGATGACTTCGAGGATATTCAACTCCCAGAGATCTGCTCTTTTGGGATCTATCTAAGCTTTCATGTGGACTAGTCGTGGATTCTTAGCACAATGATGGTTAAAATCCATTGGAAACATGCCGTGGAAGGATTACCATGGAATTCGACGACACTTGGAGGATGGCACCGACTACTTGACCGTTGAAAGTCTTTGGTGGTGGCTACTGTTTGTCCTCTATGAGATATCTTTTGAATTCGTATATCTGGAATGTTTTCAGTTAGAGTTCTTGGGAGGATTAGCATGAGCAAACCTGATAATAGCGACAATATTGTATAATCTTTGTAAAGATGCTCGAGAAAATCATTTTATCATATATATGACACAGATATCTTAGATCCTGGCTATACAAATATGAAGATTTTCGAGTAGTGGCCACAGAGTGCAGCTTTCCCATGGCCACAAGCTATTTCCCTCCTCTCTTTGATGCTTCTTACATATCATTTTTAAAATGTATGATAAAAATACCATCATTAGAATTTAAATCTGATTTCAAAAATTTACGTTGTTATGAAAGAGGAAAATAATAAAGCGTATGCATATATACATACATACATACATACATACATACAAACATACATATATGTATGCATGTAAGTACATATGTACATATGTAAATATAAGTGTAGATGTATCCATACATACATACATACATACATACATTCATACATACATGCATACATATGTGTGTGTGTGTATATATGTATGTTTGTATGTATGTATGTATACGGATCATCTCCATAGACTTGCAAGGCAAGAGACAAGGAGCAGAGAGCTCGATGGATTGGCTCCGGTCAAGCCCTCTAAAGCAAGTCAAAGGGCAGTTTTTGCAGTGAGAAGCAAAGACTAAGAATAAAAGGGATAATAATGTCGATCCTAGAGAGTAGTGGAGAATTCATTTTCTATGAAGGGCCTTTCAGACCTATTTTTGGGTAGGATCCCACATCCTCAGTGAATCGTATTTCAACAAACTCGGAGTTATGCCATAACAAACTACTAATGTAGCATAACAACTCAAGGATATGTTGTAACTGCTTACCATGTGATAGAATTGTTGAACCACGTGCATACCCAGATGAAAGGACCAGGTTGTTCTGCTTGGCTTGGGTTAATCGCCAAGGTTATAGGCTAGGCTGAGGGACTTCAGCTCTGAAGGTCGGCTGCCTTTGATCCACTTGTTCAACTCAAAGTTTTCGATCAAAATGCCTAGAAGAGTTTTTATAGGTGCTGGAGTTGCCACATGGATGATGAGTTGGATGAATCGGGTCGCGCTACATCATCTCGATTACTTATTGCTATAATACTGGCCCCCTAATTCCGAGTTCGAAGTATCTCTTTGGTTTGGGTGAAGGGAGTAAATGTTTCTTCAAACTCTGCACCGCTTTAAAGAGGACAATAACTCATTGGTGGTAGTCCCCAGAGGATGAATTGTAACTCTTAGTCTTCGAGGAGATGCCGGCCATCAGGGGAAAGAGGACGTGATATGCATCCGCTAATCCAGCTAGATGGTTTGATCTAGGTTGTCCAATATTCTATAAAAAGGGAGAGATAGCCCCTTGTGAATCTACCACTTCTGGAGAGGTTCTAAACATCCTTTTTGTAGCTCTAAAAGATTCCCATGAAGCCAACTTGCTAAATCATCCTTGACCATCTTAGTGCAGTGGTTTGGTAGCTTTTTCTCCTTCTTTAAGGAGATCAATCTTTTCTGCTAATCTTCTTCTCTCCTTTTTGCAAGATAACACCCTCATAAATCCTCCATGGGAAGGAGGTTTTCAACATCACATCAAGGTGCTCTAGTTGGCTTTGCGAAGGGCTATGGAAAAGGTGGCCGAGGTTGAGGCTAAGCTGGGGACCTTTGGAGCAAGCTAGAGGTCGAGATGGCTCCCATGGATGCTGATGCTAGTTAGAAGGTGGTTCACATGGAGCCTAAGCTGAGCACTGCTGAGGATAAGAAGGAGGCAACCAAACTTCGGGCTTTCGAAATCTAAAGGAAAATGTAGGCAACCAAGCACAAATCACCGAGGCCGAAAGAAGGGTTCTCTGAGAAATGGAGGAGTACAAATCTTTGACCGACTTCTAGTGGAAGATCACCAAGTCCTTCTAGCAAGGCTTATGGGAATGTTAGAAATGAACCATGAGACTCTAACCTGACCTCATTCATCTCGTCCCTAGTGAGAGTTGTACTAAGAGAAGGAAAGATTCAGCGGGCGAGCATCCTTGGGCTTCTTCAGGCGACTGCAAAGTGTTGATCAATTGTGTTTGAACTCCTATTTGATTTTGATGAGCCCAAAATATTTGAGTATATTCTTTATAGTACTAATGCTTTTAAGTGAGTGTTTTAGGAAAAATATAAAAACTTAAGAGGAATTCATTAGAAAAAGGTTCAAAGAAATTAAGATAAGTTATACACTTAAAATGAACCTTAATTGCAATTGAACAGTCCACAAGATGTCTTCTACTGTGGACGAGACGTCTCTGGTACTTAGAAAAAGAACTGGCACATCCTCGAGTCGACTCATGACTGAGGCGAGTCGACTCCCGTCATAAGAACAGAAGACTGTCTTAAATGTGCCAGTACATGAGTCGACTCCAGACTGTTGCGAGTTATCTCCAAACAGAAAGACAAACTCAGTTTCAATGAGCTAGAGCACGAGTTGACTCCAAACTTTTACGAGCCGTCTTCCAATAGAAAGACAAAAATCCATTTTCAACGAGGCAAAGTGCGAGTCGTAACTAGACTGTGCACGAGCTGACTCCCACAAAAATAATAGAAGGCTATTTTTAAAGAGCCCGATCGTGAGCCGACTCCCAGTAGGCGCGAGACGTCTCCTACCTCAGGCGAGCCATCTTCCAGAATGCCTAAGTCGATTTCAAAATTGCGGGCTAGTTTGTCAGAAATCAAGAAATGGCAGAATAGCTCTTTTCCTCCTCTAACGGCTAGTTTTATGAAAAAT
Organism: Phoenix dactylifera; assembly: GCF_009389715.1. Taxonomy (NCBI): domain Eukaryota; kingdom Viridiplantae; phylum Streptophyta; class Magnoliopsida; order Arecales; family Arecaceae; genus Phoenix; species Phoenix dactylifera. Next base: position 40,093 of record NW_024067683.1, read on the forward strand.
AGGCTATAACCAGGCATTCTTAACTGTTCTTCAAAAAGAAGTGAATTAGCATTAAAGTGCATTAAAAAGAAGAACAATCTTTGAACTTTTGATTGGAATTTCAAGTCAAAAGAGAAGAAGAGCTTCTAAAAAGATCTTTGTGTTCTTCTCAACTTTCAAATCGTGTGATCCTCAAGCATCTCGAGCCATTTGAGGAGGATCAAGAGAGAAAAAAACCAAGCTCTTCAGCTACTTTCGTTCCAGGCTTTTTCTCTCATTTCATAGTCTATATTTGCTATATCTGCTTAAGTTTAAGAAGCTTGTAATTTGTTTAAACATTCTTTCCATATCTTGTAACTTGAGTCAATCAGGAGATTGAGTCAAGGAGTTAAGGTTTTGTCCAAGCCTGAGAATTGGATTGTATTCAACCAAGGTTGGTTGAGGTTTGGTTTTAAGTTGGTGATCCAGAAAAAACCAACTGGGTTCGTTGTGATCTCGGTAAAACAATAAGTTGGGTTGTGAATTCGTAAAATAACCAGGCTGTAATATGAGGATTACAGTGAAATCCCAAGTGAAGCTTGGGGAGTGGATGTAGGAGCAAGAGTTAGCTCTGAACCACTATAAAACCTTGTATGTTTGTATTGTGATTTACTTGTCTTCCCTTCTTTACTGCATTTTCATTATTGCTTAAGCTTAAAATCAAGAAAGCTTTCACTAAGTAGAAAAAGAATAACATAATTTTTAAAGACCCAATTCACCCTCTCCCCTTCTTGGGTTGTCTTCTGGGAAACACAAAGACATGGAATGAGGTAGAAAGTAGCCTCCTAAGCATGATGACCTTGCCATAGTTGTCAACCTTGTGGGATTAGAGTCTAGCGAGTCTGAACCTCCTTTTCTTGCAATGCAGTACTCTAATCTAGTGTTTGACCTACCATGTAATCAAACATTGCTATTGAAATGAATTACTTTCAAGTGTACCTTTTCCTTCACTTCTTATTTTGATGTTTGATTGTGATCGTCTCAAGGATGCCAAGGGGGCTCGGTTACCCTAGAGATATAAGTTTCCAAGGCTAGCTGAATAATGCCAGAAAATCAAGATAATGTCGTAGTTGAATGTATCCAAGTATCTGAAATCGCCAAATTCTTTGAGATGAGGCAATGATGCCTTTGGGGCTAGTTAAGATGAAGATATGATCATGAGATTATAGTGAGATAGGATAAGAGCAAAACAAGTTGAGCTAAAGTAGAGACTAGCCGAGATAACGATAAGTGCTTTAGAAACATGATAATAACGCCTCTTAGAGATAGACTGAGATATGAGCAAAATTCCATAGTAGTCGTAGTGCTGACATATGGATATAAAAAAAATATTGGAGAATGCCATGTTGGAGTAGAATATAATCTTTTATGGGCCTTCAAGCCTTTGATTAGTTGGATTCTTCTAGATCGATGATGCTTGGATGATTGAACTGAGCATACTTTTCCCATTGAAGCTTAGTTTGTACTAGAACTTTTGATCGTTTGGATTCTCTGGTCAATGATGCTCGCATGATCGAGCCATGCATGCTTTCTTCATTCGAGCCTAATTTGTATTAGAACTTCTGATTGGTTAGGTTCTTTTAGTCAATGATGCTCGGATAATCAAATCAAATGTGTTTCCTCCCATCTAAGCCTAATTTGTACAAGGACTTCCAATCAGTTGGATTTTTTTGGCTGGCGATGCTTGAGTGATTGAACCATACATGCTTCCTCCTATCCAAGCCTACTTTATACTACGACTTCCAACCAATTTGGCTCTTCTGCTTGGTGGCACTCAAGTGATCGAACCATGTGTCCTTCCTCCTACTAGAGCTTAGTTTATACCAAGATTTTTGATTGGTTGGGCTTTTCTTGTTGGTGACGCTCGAGTGATCAAACTAAGCATGCTTCATCCCATCTGAGCTTAGTTTATACTAGGACTTCTTGGAGATCCTAGCCAATCTTGGAGTATCTCCGCGGGAGTACCTGGAGTTTAGCTCTTCGGGTTTAGCTCTCTAGCCACATAGGCTCATGGAACGAAAGTCTCAACCGATCCAAGGGTGCCTTCACGGGAGTACCTAAAGCTCGGCCCTCCGAGTTTAGATCCATTGCTTCATAGGCTCAAGGAATAATGGTTTTAGCTGATTCTAGGGTGTCCCCGCAAGAGTACCTGAAGTTCGGCTCTCCGGGGTTAGATCCTTAGCCACATAAGCTCTTGGAATGGAGGTCCTAGCCGATCCTAAGGTGTTTCTTTAGCTCAGTTGCGTTGAGATTTTTTTCAAAATATTGCTTAGGAGAAGGAATGAAACATATTTTCATTGATTATTAGTAACATAAGGCATAAAGGTCAATTTAACAATTCTTACTATGGCCAGATCTAAGAATATCAGAGCTTGGTTGTTCGGTGGTCTCCTTGTTGGATGGCTTTGATTTTTCTAGAATCTAGTCCTATTGCCTGGGCTTTTCAATTATGGACTGACTCTTGTCTTAGCCCCTCTATGGATGGAAGTGATCACCTCGATGAGTGGCCTATTGTTGTCTTGCCTATCCGAGGTTCGCCCAACTCCCACTGGTTGTCGACATAGCAATGGAGATGTCCCCATCGAATGAGGGCTTCAATGTCATCCTCATCTAGAGGCATTCTACAGTATCATGCCCATAGTTTTTATGAAACCAGCAAATTTGTTTGGGTCCCTCTTCTTTGAAAATATCTTCATCTTTTGAGGCTTGTCAAGATATCCCCAATTCCGGGCTTCCGTCATGATCTAGGCCCTAAGAGTGTTGAGAGGAGTGTACCTCTCAAACTTTCAAGGTAAGCTCCGAGGTCTCATAGTGCCCCCCTGCTTCTTGGTTATGCTTTCTTTTCCATTCATCATGCTCCTCGCGGCCTGAGCATTTTTTGCCATTCCTTCCTCCCATCACCTCTCTTCAAACTGCCATAGCCTTCTCAGCTTGAAAGTATTTTTCTACCCGAGAGAGGAGTTTGGCCAAATCTTTAAAGGTCTCTTATCCAGTGAAAAGCTAAAGCATGAGGTCTTCACCCCATTCATCGTTGTGGCCACCATGATGGAATAGTCTAGCTTATGCACCTCTAGAGTTCCAATGTTGAACCGGCTGATATAGCTTTGGAGGGACTCATACTCCCTCTACTTGATGGTAAATAGACAGATGGAGGCACTTCTCTACTTTCTTCACTGAAGAAATGGCCGATAAACTAGTGGCTGAGTTGATAGAAAGAGCCGATCGAGCCTAGCTGAGGGCTCGAAAACCAGAGTTGAGCGGCATTTCTGAGAGTATTCGAAAAAAGGCTAGCATATCATGGCATCATTAGCTCCTTAAAGCAACATGAGAGCATTAAAGCTCCCAAGATGGTCCACTGGATCTATGGCGCCACTATAGTGCTTGAACTATGTCATCCTGAATCTTTTTGATAGAGGTTCTTCCAGGAACTCCCTTGTGAAGGGAGGATTATTGATCGCCCCTATATCATCTTCTATTTTGGTCCTCTGCTCTTGTAGGGTTCTGACCTGTTGGCGCATCTCATCAATCTCGCGATAGAATCGGCCTCCCACCTATAGATTTCTTCAAGTTGGCACGGAGAAGAGGCATAGGAGCTAGAACTTGTGCTAGAGGAAGTGCAATCATGGCCTTTGGCCCTACCTGGAGCATTTAGGATGGTGGAGGCTACTATCTTGTGCCAAGGCATCTTGGTGGCTTAGCTAGTTAGGAGGGGGTTTACTCGTATGCGATTGTAGGTTCTGTACTTGTGGAGTGATTGATTAAAACCCTATTTGATTTTGATGAGCTCAAAGCATTTGAGTATATCTCTTGCTTACTAATGAATTCAAAAGTGTTTCAGTGAAAATCTTGTCTAAGTGTCTCTAGACTTGGTTCATAATATTTTGGATAAGTTAAGAGTCTGAACCAATGTCTGAGACTCGAGTCGACTCCGAGTATCACGAGTCGACTCCAAGCGTATCAAGTTCACTGGCACGAGCTCGAGTCGACTCCAGATAAGTACGAGTCGACTCCGACTGAGAACAGACAGGACAGAAAGCTTCAACTCAGAACCTGTCAGCGAGTCGACTCCCGAAGTGCGCGAGTCGACTCCGATGTTCACCGAGTCGACTCCAAGGAAGTAAGAGTCGACTCCAAGCAGTCACAGGCAGAAAAGTCAGAGAACAGTTTTCGGGTCTGAGATTCGAGTCGACTCCAGTGGAACGCGAGTCGACTCCGATAGGTGGCAAGTCGACTCCAAGAGAAAGCAAGAGTCGACTCTCAGCGGTACACAAAGAAAAAGTCAGAGAGTTTTATGGACTCTGAGATTCGAGTCGACTCCCGCAATACGCGAGTCGACTCCAAGACACCGCGACCCCAAGACAGACAGAAAACCAAGTTACTGCCTCTGAGATTCGAGTCGACTCCCAGACAGCTCGAGTCGACTCCAGCTTCACGTCAAAAGGCAGAAGACCATCTTTCGGAAACTGAGAGCCGAGTCGACTCCAAGGAAGTTCGAGTCGACTCCAAGACTGGACGAGCCAAAAGACAGAGGATCGGGAGTTCGGGCTCTGAGATTCGAGTCGACTCCCAGGACAGTCGAGTCGACTCGAGTGGACAAAATTCAAAATTGGATCCACGGACTTCAGTGGATGAGCCGACTCCAAAATTGCCAAGTCAGCTCCAGAAGTTGACGAGTCGACTCCAGGTCAAGACGAGTCGACTCCCAGTCGTGAAGGCAACTTTAATTCAAATTTGGAACAGTTGCCGAGTCGACTCCGGAAAAGCTTGAGTCGACTCCCGCTACACGAGTCGACTCCTGATCGCGCGAGTCGACTCCAACCCACCAACGGTCATATTGTCAGGCTGCGCAGAGTGTTCAGAACGGGCAGAAAAAGCACTCTAACGGCTAGTTTCCGTGGGGGTTGGCTTAAATAGCCACAGAGGACTGTAGCAAGGCAGAGAACAACCATTCCACTCCAACTAATCAAGCATTCAAGCTCTGCAACGTGCTCTTCAACGAAAAAGAGGAAGATCTGCATTTACTGCTTCCAACTACATCTTCCCAGCATTAAAGCCTCCTTCTCCTGCATTCAAGTCGACTACTCTTTCAAGAGGAGACCAGAAGTTTAAGAAGCCATTCCTCATCTCCAATCTAAAAGCGTTTGAGGCTTCTTAACTTCATTTATTGTTCATATTGTTTTCATCTGCTTTTTGAGAAGCTCATTTTCTGTTTTCTTTCTACAACTTGTATTTACTTGGTTCAATCGGGGATTGAATCAAGGGATTGAGGTTGGTTGGTGAGCCGAGTTAAAACCAACGTGTAAGGGTTTGATTGTGATCCCGGGAAAACAATCGGGGTTCTAGTCGGTGAGCCTGGAAAACCGACCGAGTTCGTTGTGAGCTCGTAAAACAACAAGTTTGGTTGTGAGCTTGGAAAACAACCGGCTGTAATCCAAGGGGTTATAGTGAATTCCCAAGTGAGACTTGGGGAGTGGACGTAGGAGCAAGGGTTAGCTCCGAACCACTATAAAACCTTGTGTTTGTGTTGGATTGTCTCTCTTCTTCTTCCCCTCACATCACTCACAGCACTTAGCATTAATTAAATAACTTGCAATAGTTTTTAATTAGTCAACCACATCGTTTTAATTATTCAAATTATTTTAAAACCCAATTCACCCCCCCTCTTGGGTTGTCTATCTGGGCAACAAGTGGTATCAGAGCCTAAACTCTTCCACCCAAGAGTTAAAAGATCAAAATGACAACCCCATTTGGATCTTCCCACATTGAGGGTCAGTCCACCCAAAGACCCCCTTTCTTTAATGGATCCGACTACTCATACTGGAAGGCTAGGATGAGAATATTCATCCAAGCCCAAGACTATGAGATGTGGACCATTGTAGTAAATGGCCCATACATCCCATCCATATATGTAGAGGGTATCAAGGTACCCAAACTAGAAAAGGATTGGGATGAACATGACATGAGGAAGGCACAACTAAACTCTAAAGCTATGAATGTGTTTTATTGTGCCTTAGAAATGAATTCAATAGGGTCTCTACTTGCAACTCTGCAAAAGAGATTTGGGATAGACTTGAAGTGACCCATGAGGGCACGAATCAAGTTAAAGAATCCAAAATTAATATATTGGTTCATAAGTATGAACTATTTAAAATGGATTCTAATGAGACAATCACTAGCATGTTCACTAGGTTTACTGATATTGTCAATGGCCTAAAAAGCCTTGGCAAAAATTATACTAACAGTGATCTTGTCAGAAAAATTCTTCGCTGTCTACCAAGGTCATGGGAAGCCAAGGTGACGGCTGTGGAGTGATTGATTAAAACCCCATTTGATTTTGATGAGCTCAAAGCATTTGAGTATATCTTTTGATTACTAATGAATTCAATTGAGTTGTTTCAGTGAAAATCCTGTCTAAGTGTCCCAAGACTTGGTTCAATAATTTTGGATAAGTTAAGGAGTCTGTTTGAACCAATGTCTGAGACTCGAGTCGACTCCGCGAGTATCCACGAGTCGACTCCAAAGCGTATCAAGTTCACTGGCACGAGCTCGAGTCGACTCCAGATAAGTACGAGTCGACTCCGACTGAGAACAGACAGAAGGACAGAAAGCTTCAACTCAGAACCTGTCAGCGAGTCGACTCCCGAAGTGCGCGAGTCGACTCCGATGTTCACCGAGTCGACTCCAAGGAAGTAAGAGTCGACTCCAAGCAGTCACAGGCAGAAAAAGTCAGAGAACAGTTTTCGGGTCTGAGATTCGAGTCGACTCCAGTGGAACGCGAGTCGACTTCGATAGGTGGCAAGTCGACTCCAGAGAAAGCAAGAGTCGACTCTCAGCGGTACACAAAGAAAAAGTCAGAGAGCATTTTTATGGACTCTGAGATTCGAGTCGACTCCCGCAATACGCGAGTCGACTCCAAGACACCTGCGACCCCAGACAGACAGAAGATCAAGTTACTGCCTCTGAGATTCGAGTCGACTCCCCAGACATCTCGAGTCGACTCCAAGACAGCTTCACGTCAAAAGGCAGAAGACCATCTTTCGGAAACTGAGAGCCGAGTCGACTCCAAGGAAGTTCGAGTCGACTCCAAGACTGGACGAGCCAAAAGACAGAGGATCGGGAGTTCGGGCTCTGAGATTCGAGTCGACTCCCAGGACAGTCGAGTCGACCTCGAGTGGACAAAATTCAAAATTGGATCCACGGACTTCAGTGGATGAGCCGACTCCAAAATTGGCAAGTCAGCTCCAGAAGTTGGCGAGTCGACTCCAGGTCAAGACGAGTCGACTCCCAGTCGTGAAGGCAACTTTAATTCAATTTGGAACAGTTGCCGAGTCGACTCCGGAAAAGCTTGAGTCGACTCCCGCTACAGCCGAGTCGACTCCTGATCGCGCGAGTCGACTCCAACCCACCAACGGTCATATTGTCAGGCTGCGCAGAGTGTTCAGAACGGGCAGAAAAAGCACTCTAACGGCTAGTTTCCGTGGGGGTTGGCTTAAATAGCCACAGAGGACTGTAGCAAGGCAGAGAACAACCATTCCACTCCAACTAATCAAGCATTCAAGCTCTGCAACGTGCTCTTCACGAAAAAGAGGAAGATCTGCATTTACTGCTTCCAACTACATCTTCCAGCAATTAAAGCCTCCTTCTCCTGCATTCAAGTCGACTACTCTTTCAAGAGGAGACCAGAAGTTTAAGAAGCCATTCCTCATCTCCAATCTAAAAGCGTTTGAGGCTTCTTAACTTCATTTATTGTTCATATTGTTTCATCTGCTTTTGAGAAGCTCATTTTCTGTTTTCTTTCTACAACTTGTATTTACTTAGTTCAATCGGGGATTGAATCAAGGGGATTTAAGGTTGGTTGGTGGAGCCGAGTTAAAACCAACGTGTGGTAAGGGTTTGATTGTGATCCCGAGAAAACAATCGGGGCGGTTCTAGTCGGCTGAGCCTGGGAAAACCGACCGGAGTTCGTTGTGAGCTCGTAAAACAACAAGTTTGGTTGTGAGCTTGGAAAACAACCGGCTGTAATCCAAGGGGGTTATAGTGAATTCCCAAGTGAGACTTGGGGAGTGGACGTAGGAGCAAGGGTTAGCTCCGAACCACTATAAAACCTTGTGTTTGTGTTGGATTGTCTCTCTTCTTCTTCCCCTCACATCACTCACAGCACTTAGCATTAATTAAATAACTTGCAATAGTTTTTAATTAGTCAACCACATCGTTTTAATTATTCAAATTATTTTAAAACCCAATTCACCCCCCCCTCTTGGGTTGTCTATCTGGGCAACAAGTGGTATCAGAGCCTAAAACTCTTCTACCCAAGAGTTAAAAGATCAAATGACAACCCCATTTGGATCTTCCCACATTGAGGGTCAGTCCACCCCAAAGACCCCCTTTCTTTAATGGATCCGACTACTCATACTGAAGGCTAGGATGAGATATTCATCCAAGCCCAAGACTATGAGATGTGGACCATTGTAGTAAATGGCTGCATACATCCATCCCATATATGTAGAGGGTATCAAGGTACCCAAACTAGAAAAGGATTGGGATGAACATGACATGAGGAAGGCAACAACTAACTTCTAAAGCTATGAAATTGTTTTATTGTGCCTTGGATAGAAATGAATTCATAGGGTCTCTACTTGCAACTCTGCAAAAGAGATTTGGATAGACTTGAAGGACCCATAAGGGGCAACGAATCAAGTTAAAGAATCCAAATTAATATATTGGTTCATAAGTATGAACTATTTAAAATGGATTCTAATGAGACAGTCACTAGCATGTTCACTAGGTTTACTGACATTGTCAAATGGCCTAAAAAGCCTTGCAAGAGCTATACTAACAGTGATCTTGTCAGGAAAATACTTCGCTGCCTACCAAGGTCATGGAAAGCCAAGGTGACGGCAATCCAAGAAGCTAAAGACTTGAACAAGCTTCCACTTGATGAGCTCCTTGGATCCCTAATGACTCACGAGCTAAACCATGAAGCAACACAGCGAAGAGGAGTCCTCCCACAAGAAAAGGTAATAGCTCTTAAGTCTACTTCATCTAACAAGGACTTGTCTTGCAGTAGCAGCAGTGACGAAGAAGAGAATGAGGAAGATGATGGTGAGGCTCTTCTTGTGCGCAAGTTCAAGAATTCATCAAACCACAAGAAGTCTATCATCAAAGGAGAGGCCCCTCAAATTCCTACCGCAAGGACAAAGATAAGGAAAGGGAAAATGAGGGGATTGGGTGTTACGAGTGCAAGAAGCCGGGTCACATAAGAGCTGAGTGCCCCTTACTGAAGAAGGGGAGTAAGTACAAGAAGAAGAAGGCTCTTGTCACAACACTATCCGACTCCGACCATCATCCTCCTCATCAGATGATGAACAAGAAGAGAAGGCCAATTTCTGCTTCATGGCCAATGAAAACGAGGTAACTTCCGATACGCATCTGATTTTTCTTTTGATGAACTTTATGATGCATTTAATGAATTAATGGTAAGAATATAAGGCCATAAATCTTAAGAATAAAGAACTAAAATAGCTAATCAATCATACCTACATAAATACGATAAATTAGTTAAGGATAAGGATTTAATCATCAAAAGAATATAGAACTTAAGACAAGCAACCAACTTTTAACTCAAAAGACTAGTACCTTAACTAAGATAATGAAAAACTAACTAAGGAACTTTCAGAACTTAAAAAATCATAAACAAATCTTAAATAAGGATCTCACAAAAGAACTTAATGACCTAAAAGCAGAAAATCAAACTCTAACTAAAGAACTTAACAAATACAAAACCCTTAGTTGAAAAAATTTACATATAGTTCTGAAAAATTAAACATGATACTTAATAGTCAACGAGCCGTATTTAATAAAGCGGGTTTAGGGTATAAACCAAGAAATAAACAAAAACTTCTTAGTAACTTCTTTGTTAAAGCTGGGGAAACTAAAACTAAGAAAATAACTTGCTTTTGCTGTGGTACTATAGGTCATAAAGCGAATGTGTGTAATTTTAGGAAAAATAAAACAAAAAGAAAAATTAAAAGGGTATGGGTTCCAAAAGGAACCAACTTGACTAACCATGAAGGACCCAAGAAAACTTGGGTACCTAAGATGACATGATTGCTTGTGTAGGGAGTGTCTTGCACCAAGGTCAACAAAAAACTGCTGGTACTTAGATAGTGGCTGCTCAAGGCACATGACGGGTGACAAAAGATCAATTTTTCACCCTTGAAGCTAAGAAGGGAGGTGCTGTGACTTTTGGAGACAACAACCAAGGTCACATCATTGGTATTGGTAAAGTTCAAATCACCCCTTCTACTTTTATTGATAATGTTAGATATGTTGATGGTCTTAAGCATAACTTATTAAGCATTAGTCAATTATGTGATAAAGGGTATGATGTTATGTTTAAGCCATCACTATGCATTATAACAAACCCTAATGATAATAGTTTAGTTTTTAAAGGGATTAGACGTGGAAATGTATATGTTGTAGACCTAGAAGATCTTGCAAAACATAACCAATGTTTAGTTGTAAATGAAACTAAAGATAATGATGCTAGTTGGTTATGGCACCGTAAGTTAGGTCATGCAAGCATGGACACAATAACTAAACTAGTTAAAAGAGACTCCGTGATAGGTTTGCCAAAATTAAAATTTGAAAAGAACAAAATATGTGAAGCATGTCAATTTGGCAAACAATCTAGGAACTCTTTTAAATCCATAAAATGTGTCTCTACCTCTAGGCCTCTAGAATTATTACACATGGACCTATTTGGTCCAACTAGAACAACAAGCCTAGGTGGAAATAAATATGGTCTAGTTATAGTAGATGATTACTCTAGGTACACATGGGTCATGTTCCTAGTGCATAAGGATCAAGCATTTTCTATGTTTAAGAAGTTCCATAAGGAAGTAACAAATGCTAGAGAGTCTTCAGTCATAGCCATTAGAAGTGACCATGGTACCGAATTCGAAAATCAGTCATTTAATGAATTTTGTAGTAAGAAGGGGATAACCCATAATTTCTCAGCACCTAGGACACCACAACAAAATGGAGTGGTGGAAAGGAAGAATAGAACACTAGAGAAAATGGCTAGAACTATGTTATGTGAAAGTAACCTCCCTAAGTACTTTTGGGGAGAAAGCCATTAATACCTCTTGTCACATACTAAATAGAGTTCTATTGAGACCCATTATAAAGAAAACACCTTATGAACTGTGGAAAAACAGAAAACCAAAGGTTAATTATTTTCATGTTTTTGGATGTAGGTGTTTTGTGCATAATAATGGAAAGATAATCTAGGAAATTTGACCCTAAATCTGATGAAGGAATATTCTTAGGTTATTCTACAACTAGTAAAGCCTATAGAGTCTTTAATAAAAGAACCTTAGTTATAGAAGAATCTATACATGTTGTTTTTGATGACTCTAGTGACATCTCGTCTAGTAAGAAGGTTAATTTTGATGATGATGTTGAAATACTTGAAGAAAAGATAGATAAGATGGGATTACAAGATGATAATCAAAAGTTGATTGAAGGAGAATCATCAAGCCAAGAGGCTATTATGGATCATGGGCTAACTAAAGCTTGGAGGTATGCTCATGGGCATCCTAAGGAACTAATTCTAGATGATCCATCTCAACCCGTTAGGACTAGAGCATCCCTTAGGAATTTGAAATAACCATCTAGCTTTTGTTTCACACTTTGAGCCCAAACATATAGAAGAAGCCGAAAATGATGTAAATTGGATAAATGCAATGCAAGAAGAACTAAACCAATTTACTAGAAACAAAGTGTGGAATCTAGTAGAGAGACCTTCTGAATATCCAATTATTGGTACTAAATGGATTTATAAAAATAAACTTGATGAAAATGGAATTGTTATAAGGAATAAGGCTAGACTAGTAGCAAAGGGGTATAATCAAGAAGAAGGTATAGATTTTGATGAAACCTTTGCTCCCGTAGCTAGACTTGAGGCGATTAGACTACTATTAGCATATGCATGCTCTAAGGACTTCAAACTATTTCAAATGGATGTAAAAAGTGCATTTTTAAATGGGTATATTAATGAGGAGGTATATGTAGAACAACCTCCTGGTTTTGAAAATCATCAATACCCCAATCATGTATATAAGCTAAATAAAGCACTTTATGGTTTAAAACAAGCACCTAGAGCATGGTATGAGAGGCTTAGCAAATTCCTATTAGAACATGAATTCTCTAGGGAAATGTAGATACAACACTATTTCTGAAAAAGCAAAATAAGGATATGTTATTAGTACAGATTTATGTTGATGATATCATTTTCGGTGCTACTAACAATCGCCTCTGCGAGGAATTTGCTGATTTGATGCAGAGTGAGTTTGAGATGAGCATGATGGGAGAGCTGAACTACTTCTCGGGCTTCAAATCAAACAGTCTGAAGGAGGCATCTTCATCAATCAAGCCAAATATATCAAGGAGATGCTCAAGAAGTTTGACATGGAGGAAACAAGTCAATCAGCACCCCCATGAGCTCATCATGCAAGTTAGACCAAGATGAATCAGGTAAATCTGTAGATCAAAAACTTTATAGAGGTATGATAGGATCTTTACTGTATCTTACTGCAAGTAGACCTGATATTATGTTTAGTGTGGCATGTGTGCTAGATATCAGGCTAATCCTAAAGAATCACATCTAGTTGCAGTTAAGAGAATTTTTAAATACTTAATAGGAACTAAGAACATAGGGCTATGGTACTCTAAAGAATCTAGCCAAAACTTAATAGGGTACACAGATTCAGACTTCGCTGGATGTAAGCTTGATAGAAAAAGTACCAGCGGGTCGTGTCAATTTCTAGGAGAAAACCTTATCTCATGGTTTAGCAAGAAACAAAACTCGGTTGCATTATCCACTGCAGAAGCTGAATATGTTGCAGCCGGGAGTTGTTGTGCTCAAATCTTATGGATTAAACAACAATTAGAAGATTATGGCATTAAACAAGATAAAATTCCCATTAATTGTAATAATACAAGTGCCATAAACCTAACTAAAAATCCAATTCAACATTCAAGAACTAAACACATTGAGATAAGACATCACTTCATAAGAGATCATGTATTGAATGGTGATGTGACACTCCAATTTGTTTGTACTGATAATCAATTAGCAGATATTTTTACAAAACCCCTAAGTGAAGAGAGGTTTAGTGTGCTTAGGAGGGGATTAGGAATGATTGATCCATCCTAGTGGTTCCACTAGATACATTGATTTTGATGATTACAATGTGGTTAAAAATAGAGTTTCTTTCCAATGATCATCAAATCAGATCTTAATTAAGTGATTTTCCGTCATTCGGCACAATTATAGCATGAGTTTTAGGTGCGTGCCAAAGTTAGAGACGACTCGAGTAAGTTTCAGAGCCGGCTCCTAAGGGGGAGTCGACTCGCGCATTGGCGGGAGTCGACTCGCAAAGATAGCAGCAGAGGGGGAGTCGACTCGCATACTGTCGGGAGTCGACTCGAGGTCCACAGGCGCATAAGGAGAGTCGACTCGCGCATATTCTGGAGTCGACTCGAGGTCGAGTCGACTCGCGACTCAGTGGAGTCGACTCGCAGTCGGGATCCGACTTTTTAACCCTAGATTTGTCGTTTCGAAAACACTTTTCTTTCAAGCCGCCACTGTTCAAAAAGCCCTAGAGCCGACTCCTAGGTCGTCCCCGATCGTCTCCAAGCCATTTTTCCGTCGATTCTTCGCCGGACATTGAGTTCTCCTCCCTTCCTAGGTCATTCCCGGTCGGTTCCGAGTCTTTTCCGTCGGTCCTTCACCGTCCTCTAGGTTTTTCCTCTCAGTTTAGGTCAAAATGCCGCGTAAGACCGTAGTTAGGAAGAGGTCCCGACCCGAGGCCGGTCCCGAGCGGCGCTCCAAGGCGCGGCGCGATCCCGCGAGGCAACCACCTCCGGCTCGTTCCCCGCCTAGGGCGGTTCCCGCGAGGCCATTGGCCGGGAAGGTCGTCTCCATCGGGAGGTATGTCGATTTCGATTTCCTCTCCCGGGAAGGGTTCACCATAGGTGATAGACTTAGGGCCCAGGGCCTAGAGTACTTCCTTACACTGGACCTCCCCACATACCCGGGCCTTATTAGAGAGTTCTATGGTACCGTCCATCGGGGAGATGGAGGTATCGAGGGCACAGTAGCCGGTGTCCCTTTGCGTGTCACGGAGGATCTTATTGCCCACATCCTCCACCTTCCATTAGCAGGGGTGGCTCCCGCACACCCTGAGGATAGGGTTGAGGCCCTTACGGCCGTTCTAGGACATCCACCCCAGTCACCTCTAGACGAGGTATCCGCGAGCTCACTACCGATTGAGGTGCGGATCCTCTTGAGTATTTTGTCTAGGTCCATCTTCCCTAAGACAGCGAGATTTGATTTTGTAAATGAGAGAGACCTAGCTCTTATGTTCTATATCCTTCAGGACACCCCAATCAACTTCCCTAAGCTCATCTATAGGTATATGTGTGAGCCCCTAGATAGACCTAGGCTCACCCTCCCATACGGCATGATTTTCACCCTTCTTTTTAGGGAGTACGAGGTTCCCATTCCTGAGGGGGAGCCCTTTCGCGCTTTGCGATGGACTGATCACACGCGTGCGGGGACCCTACACAGGATGGGGTTTCGGAAGAGAGAGGGGGTATGGGTTAGAAAGTCTACCCTCACCGCTCAGACCACCAGACCTTCACCCAGTCCTGAGCCCGATTCAGACTACCCAGACCTTCCAGACCATCCAGACCTTCCATCCACTCCTCCTGCTCCTACCACCTCCGCCGGACCTTCCTCCTCGGCTCCACCATCCATGGAAGTCCGGATTGATCCTGAGCAGCTCCGGGAGCTGCGACAGGAGATAGTCAGAGATGTGAGGGATGAGCTGCTTCGAGAGCTCCGAGGTGCGGTGCCTGCTCCCACTCCTGCACCCGTATCTTCTCAGTTGGTCCCTTCCTTGACAGCCGTGCTGACATGACGGCTCATGTACGGGAAGAGATCTACAATGTCCGGAGTTTGGTCCAGGCCCAGTTCCACAGCATGAGTGAGGTCACGAGCACCACTCGACAGATGCGAGAGGACATAGGTCGTGACATGCACACCACCACCGAGGGGGCCGAGCGCTTGTCGAATGTACTCATCGACAAGCTGGACGCACTTCAGACGTCGGTGACTGGGCTTCAGATGTCGGTGACTGAGCTCTCCACTACACATAGCAGAGCCACTACGTCTATTATCACGCAGCTTGGCCATGTTACAGATGCAGTCACCCTCCTCATGGAGCAGAGCCGATTGAGAGGAGGAGCCACATCCACGAGAGGAGGACCCACATCCTCGAGAGGAGGTGCCTCATCCTCGAGGAGGCCATAGATGTTTTTGTGTTTTGTCTTGTTTTACTTTACTTATTGTTTTCTCACATGTATTCACATTCATATCAATACAATGAGTAGACATTTTATCTTCAATTATGTGCCATTTGATGATTGGTTGTGCCATTGATTGTGTGTGATTACCTCCTTTTTGATATGATGACAAAAAGGGGGAGAAATAAAATATGTAAAAAAAAAAGGGGGAGAAATATGTATAAAGTATGTAAAAGGGGCGAAATATATAAAAGAAATCAATGGAAATCAATAAAAACATAAAACTCTTAAAAACACACAAATTTGTTCTAAGTGGATTCGGTACCTCGAGGGTCATTATCTCTCTTTTGGGGCTCCTAATGGAGTAATCTCCAGAATCTATTCAAGGGATATTCGGAGATTAGCTGAATCCTACACAAGAACAAATTGACAGATTTTCCCTCTAAATACAAAAAATTCAGTTCAAAAACTTCAAAGCATTAAAAGGAAATTCAGAGAATCAAAACATAATTGAATGCATATGTTGAGGGGGAGAATCTGAATTTTAATCAAACTAAATCATTAATGACATATAAGCCAAACAATTGATTGCATAATATGAAGGCTTATATAATTCCAAATGAAAGGGAGAGCTTTAACTCTGAAATTTATTGTTTCACTCCTTTCAAGCTTGGATAAATTGAATTACCAGACATTTGAATTCATTTATGGATTTTATTTCATTATTTATTGAGCAATTCATTTTACATATACTCAAAGTTTTGTCATCATCAAAAAGGGGGAGATTGTGGAGTGATTGATTAAAACCCCATTTGATTTTGATGAGCTCAAAGCATTTGAGTATATCTTTTGATTACTAATGAATTCAATTGAGTGTTTCAGTGAAAATCCTGTCTAAGTGTCCCAAGACTTGGTTCATAATTTTTGGATAAGTTAAGGAGTCTGTTTGAACCAATGTCTGAGACTCGAGTCGACTCCCGAGTATCACGAGTCGACTCCAAGCGTATCAAGTTCACTGGCACGAGCTCGAGTCGACTCTAGATAAGTACGAGTCGACTCCGACTGAGAACAGACAGAAGGACAGAAAGCTTCAACTCAGAACCTGTCAGCGAGTCGACTCCCGAAGTGCGCGAGTCGACTCCGATGTTCACCGAGTCGACTCCAAGGAAGTAAGAGTCGACTCCAAGCAGTCACAGGCAGAAAAGTCAGAGAACAGTTTTCGGGTCTGAGATTCGAGTCGACTCCAGTGGAACGCGAGTCGACTCCGATAGGTGGCAAGTCGACTCCAGAGAAAGCAAGAGTCGACTCTCAGCGGTACACAAAGAAAAAGTCAGAGAGTATTTTATGGACTCTGAGATTCGAGTCGCCTCCCGCAATACGCGAGTCGACTCCAAGACACCGCGACCCCAAGACAGACAGAAAACCAAGTTACTGCCTCTGAGATTCGAGTCGACTCCCAGACAGCTCGAGTCGACTCCAAGACAGCTTCACGTCAAAAGGCAGAAAACCATCTTTCGGAAACTGAGAGCCGAGTCGACTCCAAGGAAGTTCGAGTCGACTCCAAGACTGGACGAGCCAAAAGATAGAGGATCGGGAGTTCGGGCTCTGAGATTCGAGTCGACTCCCAGGACAGTCGAGTTGACTCAAGTGAACAAAATTCAAAATTGGATCCACGGACTTCAGTGGATGAGCCGACTCCAAAATTGCCAAGTCAGCTCCAGAAGTTGGCGAGTCGACTCCAGGTCAAGACGAGTCGACTCCCAGTCGTGAAGGCAACTTTAATTCAAATTTGGAACAGTTGCCGAGTCGACTCCGGAAAAGCTTGAGTCGACTCCCGCTACAGCCGAGTCGACTCCTGATCGCGTGAGTTGACTCCAACCCACCAACGGTCATATTGTCAGGCTGCGCAGAGTGTTCAGAACGGGCAGAAAAAGCACTCTAACGGCTAGTTTCCGTGGGGGTTGGCTTAAATAGCCACAGAGGACTGTAGCAAGGTAGAGAACAACCATTCCACTCCAACTAATCAAGCATTCAAGCTCTGCAACGTGCTCTTCAACGAAAAAGAGGAAGATCTGCATTTACTGCTTCCAACTACATCTTCCCAGCAATTAAAGCCTCCTTCTCCTGCATTCAAGTCGACTACTCTTTCTAGAGGAGACCAGAAGTTTAAGAAGCCATTCCTCATCTTCAATCTAAAAGCGTTTGAGGCTTCTTAACTTCATTTATTGTTCATATTGTTTTCATCTGCTTTTTGAGAAGCTCATTTTCTGTTTTCTTTCTACAACTTGTATTTACTTGGTTCAATCGGGGATTGAATCAAGGGGATTGTGGTTGGTTGGTGAGCCGAGTTAAAACCAACGTGTGTAAGGGTTTGATTGTGATCCCGGAAAAACAATCGGGGCGGTTCTAGTCGGTGAGCCTGGAAAAACCGACCGAGTTCGTTGTGAGCTCGTAAAACAACAAGTTTGGTTGTGAGCTTGGAAAACAACCGGCTGTAATCCAAGGGGGTTATAGTGAATTCCCAAGTGAGACTTGGGGAGTGGACGTAGGAGCAAGGGTTAGCTCCGAACCACTATAAAACCTTGTGTTTGCGTTGGATTGTCTCTCTTCTTCTTCCCCTCACATCACTCACAGCACTTAGCATTAATTAAATAACTTGCAATAGTTTTTAATTAGTCAACCACATCGTTTTAATTATTCAAATTATTTTAAAACCCAATTCACCCCCCCCCCCCTCTTGGGTTGTCTATCTGGGCAACAACGGCAATCCAAGAAGCTAAGGACTTGAACAAGCTTCCACTTGAAGAGCTCCTTGGATCCCTAATGACCCACGAGCTAAACAATGAAGCAGCACAGCGAAGAAGAGTCCTCCCATAAGAAAAAGGTAATAGCTCTTAAATCTACTTCATCTAACAAAGACTTGTCTTGCAGCAGCAGCAGTGAAGAAGAAGAGCTTGAGGGAGATGATGGTGAGGCTCTTCTTGTGCGCAAGTTCAGAAAATTCATCAACCACAAGAAGTCCTATCATCAAAGGAGAGGCCCCTCAAATTCCTACCGCAAGGATAAAGGTAAGGAAAGGAAAAGTGAGGGGATTGGGTGTTATGAGTGCAAGAAACCGGGGCACATTCGAGCTGAGTGTCCCTTACTAAAGAAAGGGAGCAAATACAAGAAGAAGAAAGCTCTCGTCACCACCCTATCGGACTCGGACTCATCATCATCATCATCGAATGATGAACAAGAAGAAAAGGCCAATCTCTGCTTCATGGCCAATGAAAATGAGGTATCGTCCGAATCGCATCTAGATTTTACATTTGATGAACTTTATGATGCATTTAATGAATTAATGATAGAATATAAGGCCATAAATCTTAAGAATAAAGAACTAAAAATAGCTAATCAATCATACCTACATAAATACGATAAATTAGTTAAGGATAAGGAATTAATCACCAAAGAAAATATAGAACTTAAGACAAGCAACCAACTCTTAACTCAAAAGACTAATACCTTAACTAAAGAAAATGAAAGGCTGAATAAAAAAATATTAGAACCTAAAAAACACAAACAAATCTTAAACAAGGATCTCACAAAAGAACTAAATGATCTAAAAGCAGAAAATCAAACACTAACTAAAGAACTTGAAAAATACAAGCCTTTGGTTGAAAAATTTACATATAGTTCAGAAAAATTGAATATGATACTTAATAGTCAACGAGCGGTATTCAATAGAGCGGGTTTAGGATATAAACCTAAAAATAAGCAAAAACTTCTTAGTAACTTCTTTGTTAAAGCTGGAGAAAGCAAAACTAAGAAAGTAATCTGCTTTTGTTTTGGAACTATAGGACATAAGGCAAATGTATGTAACTATAGAAAAGGGAAAACTAAAAGAAAAATTAAAAGGGTATGGGTTCCAAAAGGAACCAATATGACTAACCATGAAGGACCCAAGAAAACTTGGGTACCTAAGATTATATGATCCGCTTGTGTAGGAGTGTCTTGCAGCCAAGGTCAACAAAAATTGCTGGTACTTGGATAGTGGCTGCTCAAGGCACATGACGGGTGACAAGGATCAATTTTTCACCCTTGAAGCTAAGAAGGGAGGTGCTGTGACTTTTGGAGACAACAACCAAGGTCACATCATTGGTATTGGTAAAGTTCAAATTACCCCTTCTACTTTTATTGATAATGTTAGATATGTTGATGGTCTTAAGCATAACTTATTAAGCATTAGTCAATTATGTGATAAAGGTTATGATGTTATGTTTAAACCATTACTATGCATTATAACAAACCCAAATGACAATAGTTTAGTTTTTAAAGGAATTAGACGTGGGAATGTGTATGTTGTAGACCTTGAAGATCTTGCCAAATATAACCAATGTTTAGTTGTTAATGAAACGAAGGATAATGATGCTAGTTGGTTATGGCACCGTAAGTTAGGACATGCAAGCATGGACACAATAACCAAACTAGTTAAAAGAGATTCTGTGATAGGTTTGCCAAAATTAAAATTTGAAAAGAATAAAATATGTGAAGCATGTCAATTTGGCAAACAATCTAGGAACTCATTTAAATCTATAAAGTGTGTCTCTACCTCTAGACCTCTAGAACTACTACACATGGACCTATTTGGACCAACTAGAACCACTAGTCTAGGTGGAAATAAATATGGTCTAGTCATTGTAGATGATTATTCTAGATACACATGGGTTATGTTCCTAGCACATAAAGATCAAGCTTTTTCAGTTTTTAGAAAGTTCCATAAGGAAGTAACAAATGCTAGAGATTCTTCAGTCATAGCCATTAGAAGTGACCATGGAACTGAATTTGAAAATCAGTTATTTGATGAGTTTTGTAGTAAAAAGGGGATAACCCATAATTTCTCTGCACCTAGGACACCACAACAAAATGGAGTTGTGGAGAGGAAAAATAGAACTCTAGAGGAAATGGCTAGAACTATGTTATGTGAAAGTAACCTCCCTAAATATTTTTGGGGAGAAGCCATTAATACTTCTTGTCATATATTAAATAGAGTTCTATTGAGACCCATTATAAAGAAAACACCTTATGAACTTTGGAAAAACAGAAAACCAAAGGTAAACTACTTTCATGTTTTTGGATGTAGGTGTTTTGTTCATAACAATGGGAAAGATAATCTAGGTAAATTTGACTCTAAATCTGATGAGGGCATATTCTTAGGTTACTCTACAACTAGTAAAGCCTATAGAGTCTTTAATAAAAGAACCCTAGTTATAGAAGAATCTATACATGTTGTATTTGATGATTCTAGTGACATCTCTTCTAGCAAGAGAGTTAATTTTGATGATGATGCTGAAATTCTTGAAGAAAAGATAGATGAGATGACATTACAAGATGATAATCAAAAATTAATTGAAGGTGCATCGTCAAGCCAAGAGGCTATTGTGGATCATGGACTAACTAAAGCTTGGAGGTATGCTCACGGGCATCCTAAGGAATTAATTCTAGATGATCCATCTCAACCTATTAGGACTAGGGCATCCCTTAGGAACTTAAATAATCATCTAGCTTTTGTTTCTCATTTTGAGCCCAAACACATAGAAGAAGCTGAAAAAGATGTAAATTGGATAAATGCAATGCAAGAAGAATTAAACCAATTTACTAGAAACAAAGTATGGAATCTAGTTGAAAGACCTACTGAATATTCAATTATAGGTACCAAATGGATTTATAAAAATAAACTTGATGAAAATGGTACTGTAATAAGGAATAAGGCTAGATTAGTAGCAAAGGGTTATAATCAAGAAGAAGGTATAGATTTTGATGAAACCTTTGCCCCGGTAGCTAGACTTGAAGCAATTAGACTTTTGCTAGCATTTGCATGCTCTAAGGACTTCAAATTATTTCAAATGGATGTAAAAAGTGCATTTTTAAATGGGTATATTAATGAGGAGGTATATGTAGAACAACCTGGTTTTGAAAATCATCAATACCCTAATCATGTTTATAAATTGAACAAAGCACTTTATGGTTTGAAACAAGCACCTAGAGCATGGTATGAGAGGCTTAGCAAATTCCTATTAGAACATGAGTTTTCTAGGGGAAATGTAGATACAACACTGTTTCTAAAGAAGAAAAACCAAGATATGCTATTAGTACAGATTTATGTTGATGATATCATTTTCGGTGCTACTAACAATCGCCTCTGCGAAGAATTTGCTGATTTGATGCAGAGTGAATTTGAGATGAGCATGATGGGAGAGCTAAACTACTTCCTTGGACTTCAAATCAAACAATCTGAAGGAGGCATCTTCATCAATCAAGCCAAATACATCAAGGAGATGCTCAAGAAGTTTGACATGGAGGGAAACAAGTCAATCAGCACCCCCATGAGCTCATCATGCAAATTAGACCAAGATGAATCAGGTAAATCTGTAGATCAGAAACTGTATAGAGGTATGATAGGATCTTTATTGTATCTTACTGCAAGTAGACCTGATATTATGTTTAGTGTCTGCATGTGTGCTAGATATCAGGCTAATCCTAAGGAATCACATCTAGTTGCAGTTAAGAGAATTTTTAAATACTTAATAGGAACTAAGAATATAGGGTTATGGTACTCTAAAGAATCTAGCCTAAACTTAATAGAATACACAGATTCAGATTTCGCTGGATGTAAGCTTGATAGAAAAAGTACCAGCGGGTCTTGTCAATTTCTAGGAAAAAACTTAATCTCATGGTTTAGCAAGAAACAAAACTCAGTTGCATTATCTACTGCTGAAGCTGAATATGTTGCAGCCGGGAGTTGTTGTGCTCAAATCTTGTGGATCAAACAACAATTAGAAGATTATGGCATTAAACAAGATAAAATACCTATTAACTGTGATAATACAAGTGCCATTAATCTAACTAAAAATCCAATTCAGCATTCAAGAACTAAACACATTGAGATAAGACATCACTTCATAAGAGATCATGTACTGAATGGTGATGTGACACTACAATTTGTTTGTACTGATGATCAATTAGCAGACATTTTTACAAAACCCCTAAGTGAAGAGAGGTTTAGTGTGCTTAGGATGGGATTACGAGTGATTGATCCATCCTAGTGGTAGTTTCCACTAGATTCGTTGATTTTGATGATTAGATTGTGGTTAAAATAGAGTTTCTTTTCAATGATCATCAAATCATATCATAATTTAGTGATTTTCTCTCATTCGGCACGAACATAACATGATTTTTAGGTGCGTGCCAAAGTTAGAGACGACTCGAGTAAGTTTCAGAGTCGGCTCCTAAGGGGGAGTCGACTCGCGCATTTGCGGGAGTCGACTTGCAAAGATGGCAGCAGAGGGGGAGTCGACTCTCATATAGTCGGGAGTCGACTCGAGGTCTACAGGCGCATAAGGAGAGTCGACTCGCGCATATTCTGGAGTCGACTCGAGGTCGAGTCGACTCGCGACTCAGTGGAGTCGACTCGCAGTCGGGATCCGACTTTTTAACCCTAACTTTGTCGTTTCGAAAACACTTCTTTCTCAGCCGCCACTGTTCACAAGCCCTAGAGCCGACTCCTAGGTCGTCCCCGGTCGTCCCAAAGGCCTTTTCCCGTCGATTTTTCACCGTTCCTTAGGGTTTTCCTCCCTTTCTAGGTCGTCCCCGGTCGTTCCCAAGCCTTCTCCGTCGACCTTTCACCATCCTTTAGGTTTTCATCCCGTTCTAGGTCTTATGCCGCGTAAAACCGTAGTCCGGAAGAGG
Organism: Phoenix dactylifera; assembly: GCF_009389715.1. Taxonomy (NCBI): domain Eukaryota; kingdom Viridiplantae; phylum Streptophyta; class Magnoliopsida; order Arecales; family Arecaceae; genus Phoenix; species Phoenix dactylifera. The sequence goes on from NW_024067683.1 coordinate 63,214, forward strand.
TCCCGACCCGAGGCCGGTCCCGAGAGGCGCTCCAAGGCTCGGCACGATCCCGCGAGGCCACAACCTCCGGCTCGTTCCCCGCCAAGGGCGGTTCCCGCGAGGCCATTAGCCGGGAAGGCCATCACCACCGGGAGATATGTCGACTTCGACTATCTCTCCCGGGAAGGGTTCACTATAAGTGATAGACTTAGGGCCCAGGGCTTAGAGTACTTCCTCACCTTAGATCTCCCCATATATCCAGGGCTCATTAGAGAGTTTTACGGTACCGTCCATCGGGGAGATGGGGGTATCGAGGGCACGGTAGCCGGTGTCCCTCTGTTCATTACGGAGGATCTTATTGCCCACATCCTCCACCTTCCACTAGTAGGGGTGGCTCCCACACATCCCGAGGACAGGGTTGAGGCCCTTACGGCCGTTCTAGGGCATCCACCCCAGTCACCCTTAGACGAGGTATCCGCTAGCTCACTTCCGATTGAGATGCGGATCCTCCTAAGTATATTGTCTAGGTCCATCTTCCCTAAGACCGGGAGATTTGACTTTGTATCTGAGAGAGACCTAGCTCTCATGTTCTACATGCTTCATGACACCCCAATCAACTTCCCCAAACTCATATATCGATACATGTGTGAGCCACTAGACAGACCTAGGCTCACTTTGCCCTACGGTATGGTCTTCACCTTGTTATTTAGGGAGTACGAGATTCCTATCCCTGAGGGGGAACCCTTTCGCGCATTGCGATGGACTGATCGCATGCGTGCAGGGACCCTACACAGGATGGGATTTCGAAAGAGAGAGGGGACATGGGTTAGGAAGTCTTTCATCACCACACAGACCACCAGACCTTCCCCCAGTCCTGAGCCAGACTCTGACCTTCCCGACTTACCAGACTTTCCATCCACTTCTGCTCCTACCACCTCCGCCGGACCCTCCTCCTCGGCTTCACCATCCATGGAGGTCCGCATCGCTCCTGAGCAGCTCCGGGAGCTGCGGCAGGAGATAGTCCGAGATCTGAGGGATGAGTTGCTTCGGGAGCTCCGAGGTTCGGTGCCTGCTCCCTCTCCCGCTCCATCTTCAGCGTTGGTCCCTTCCCTGACGGCCGTGACTGACATGACGGCTCATGTGCGGGAAGAGATCTACAACATGAGGACTTTGCTCCAGGCCCAGTTTCATGGCATGAGTGAGGTCACGAGCACCACTCGACAGATGAGGGAGGACATCGGTCGTGACATGCACACCACTACCGAGGGGGCCGAGCGCTTGTCGAATGTGCTCATCGACAAGCTGGACGCACTTCAGACGTCGGTGACTGAGCTCTCTACTATACATAGCAGAGCCACTTCGTCCATTATCACTCAGCTCGGGCATGTTACAGATGCAGTCACCCTCCTCATGGAGCAGAGCAGATTGAGAGGAGGAGATACATCCTCGAGAGGAGGAGCCACGTCCTCGAGAGGAGGAGATACATCTTCGAGAGGAGGAGCTACATCCTCGAGGAGACCATAGCTACTTTTTGTGTTTTGTTTTGACTGTATTGTTTTGCCTTATTTTTTTTTTTTGTACTCTCAAATGTATTTACATGCAAATCAATACAATGAGTAGCCATATTTTCTTCAATTCTGTGCCATTTGATGATTGATTGGTTGTGCCATTGATTGTGTGTGCTTACCTTCTTTTTGATACGATGACAAAAAGGGGGAGAAATATGTATAAAATATGTAAAAGGAATCAATGAAAATCAAAAAAACTATTAAAACACACAAAATTTGTTCTAAGTGGATTTGGTACCTCGAGGCTCATTATCTCTCTTTTGGGGCTTCTAATGGAGTAATCTCCAGAATCTATTCAAGGGATATTCGGAGATTAGCTGAATCCTACTCAAGAACAAATAGACAGATTTTTCCTCTAAAAACAAAAAATTCAGTTCAAAAACTTCAAAGCATTAAAAGAAAATTCAGAGAATCAAAACATAGTAGAATGCATATGTTGAGGGGGAGAATCTGAATATTAATCAAGCTAAATCATTAAAGATATATAAGCCAAACAATTGATTGTATAATATGAAGGCTTATATATTCCAAATGAAAGGGGGAGCTTTAACTCCGAAATTTATTGTTTCACTCCTTTCAAGCTTGGATAAATTGAATTACCAGACATTTGAATTCAATTATGGATTTTATTTCATTGTTTATTGAGCAATTCACTTTACATATACTCAATGTTTTGTCATCATCAAAAAGGGGGAGATTGTGGAGTGATTGATTAAAACCCTATTTGATTTTGATGAGCTCAAAGCATTTGAGTATATCTCTTGCTTACTAATGAATTCAATTAAGTGTTTCAGTGAAAATCTTGTCTAAGTGTCTCTAGACTTGGTTCATAATATTTTGGATAAGTTAAGAAGTCAGCCTGAACCAAAGTCTGAGACTCGAGTCGACTCCAGAGTATCACGAGTCGACTCCAAGCGTATCAAGTTTACTGGCACGGGCTCGAGTCGACTCCGGATAAGTACGAGTCGACTCCGACTTAGAACAGACAGACGAACAGAAAGCATCAACTCAAAACCTGTCAGCGAGTCGACTCCTGAAGTGCGCGAGTTGACTCCGATGTTCACCGAGTCGACTCCAGGGTAGCAAGAGTCGACTCCAAGGAGCCACAGGCAGAAAAGTCAGAGAGCAGTTTTCGGGTCTGAGATTCGAGTCGACTCCCGTGTAACGCGAGTCGACTCCGATGGTTGGCAAGTCGACTTCAAAGAAAGTGAGAGTCGACTCTCAGAGGAACACAAGGAAAAAGTCAGAGACCGTTTTTTCGAACTCTGAGATTCGAGTCGACTCCCACAATACGCGAGTCGACTCCGAGACTCCGCAACCACAAAGAAGACAGAAGACCAATTTACTGTCTCTGAGATTCGAGTCGACTCCCAGACAGCTAGAGTCGACTCCATGGCAGCTCTACATCAAAAAGACAGAAGACAGTGTTTCGGAAACTGAGAGCTGAGTCGACTCCGGGGAAGTTCGAGTCGACTCCAAGACTGGACGAGGCAAAAGACAGAAGATAGGGAGTTCGGGCTCTGAGCGCCGAGTCGACTCCCCGGATTGTCGAGTCGACTCGAGTGGACCAAATTCAAAAATAGATCCACGGACTCCATGGGATGAGCCGACTCCGAGAAAGCCAAGTCAGCTCCAGAAGTTGGCGAGTCGACTCCAGGTCAAGACGAGTCGACTCCCAGCCTAAGAGGCTACTTTAATTCAAATCCGAAACAGTTGCCGAGTCGACTCCAGAAAAGCATGAGTCGACTCCCGCTACAGCCGAGTCGACTCCTGATCGCGCGAGTCGACTCCAACCCACCAACGGACACATTGTCAGGGTGTACAGAGTGTGCAGAACGGGCAGAAAAAGCTCTCTAACGGCTAGTTTCCGTGGGGGTTGGTTAAATAGCCACAGAGGACTGTAGCAAAGCAGAGAACAACTATTCCACTCCAAGTAATCAAGCTTTCAATCTCTGCAACTTGTTCTTCAACGAAAAAGAGGGAAGAGCAGCATTAACTGCATCCACCTACTTCTTCCCAACAGTGAAAGAGCCTCCTCCTGCATTCAAGTCGACTACACATTCAAGAGGAGACCCGAAGTTCAAGAAGCCCTTCATCTTCTCCAACTTAAAAGCGTTTGAGGGCTCTTAACTTCGTTATTGTTCATATTGCCATTTATCTGCTTTTGAGAAGCTGTATTTTTCTGTTTGTTCTTTTCATCTACACATTGTCTTTGCTTGGTTCAATCGGGGGATTGAATCTAGGGTATAGAGGTTGGTTGGTGAGCCGAGTGTAAAACCAACGTGTAAGGGTTCGATTGTGATCCCGGGAAAACAATCGAGGTTGGTTCTAGTCGGTGAGCCTGGAAAAACCGACCGAGTTCGTTGTGAGCTCGTAAAACAACAAGTTTGGTTGTGAGCTTGGAAAACAACCGGCTGTAATCCAAGGGGTTATAGTGAATTCCCAAGTGAGACTTGGGGAGTGGACGTAGGAGCAAGGGTTAGCTCCGAACCACTATAAAACTTGGTGTTTGTGATTGATTGTCTCTCTTTCTCTTACTCTCATATCACTCACAGCACATAGCAATTAATCGAACAACTTGCAATAGCTTTAATTAGTCATCCACATCGTTTTAAATTGTAAGATTATTTTAAAACCCAATTCACCCCCCCCCCCCCTCTTGGGTTGTCTATCTGGGCAACAGTACTACCGTCGTTAGGGCCTGCACTTTTTGGGAAAGAAGGTCGAATGGTTCGACATCGATAGCTCTCATAGTTAGCTGAAAAGATTGAGATCTTGAAGGGCAATTCGGAAAGCCGCTTGGAATGGGCTAGATGGATGATCAACAGTTACTCCTCCAAAGTCTTATAGTTTATCTTCCTTCTTTTTCACAAACGACGTCAATTTGCTGTCGTCGATCCCAGGACACCGACACAAACCACATCTATGGACCTACAAGGCAACAGGCAAGGGTCAAAGGGCATCGGTGGGCTTGGTTCCAGCCAAGCCCTCCGATGCTTAAGTCAAAGGAGTTTTCTTTGGTGGAAAGTAAGGAAAAGAATAAGAGGGACAATAATGCTGATACCAAAGAGTAGTGAAGCATTCATCCTTTATAGAGGGCCTTTCGGGCCTTTTCATAGCTGGGATCTCACATCTTCAGTGAATCGTATCCCAACAAACTCAGAGTCGTGACATAACAAACTGCTAGCATAACATAACAACTCAGGGACGTGATGCAACCTCCTAATACATGATTGAATTACTAAAGCCATGTGTGTACCTAGGTGAGGGACCGAGTTGCCTTTGTCACGAAGTAGTTTTGCTAAGCTTAGGCTAGTTGCCAAGATCGTTGGGCAGAGCCAAGAGACTTCAGCTTTGGAGGTCGATTGTTTCGAGTCCACTCATTCTAGTTTTCAAGTTGGCTTTGCAGTCCTAATCAGAATGCCTTGAAGAGCTTCTGCAGTTGCTCGGATTGCCACATAGATGATGAGTTGGACGAATCTGATGGCACCACATCGTCTCGATCATTTACTGTCATCGCGCACACACTCACACATATACAATAGATATATAGATAGATGCATGCATGCATACATACATAAATATATAATCACGTAGAGAATCGAATATCTCTTTATGATCAGTATGATGATTAGAACACCTACAATCAATAATATAAAATATTTAGCAAAATCAATATCTAACATATGAGAGGAAGTAGAAATATATGCATGCTAACTATCAAAGTAATTGGAATTAATAATAGTAGTAACGAAAGTCTAATTATCAGTTTCCTTATCTCTTTATACTCTAATGCAGAGGATGCAACATGATACTATTTGAGCTTCACTCTGCAACCTTGAATTTTATGACCAAATTTTCAACATCTATGATAATTCACCTTGTACTTATAATTTTTCTTTTGATTAAGATTTTTGTCCTTTTCCAATTCTCCAACTGGCTTTCTTTCTAAATTTTTAAAGTTATTATTCTAGTTCCTAGTTTTGTTTTTATAACTAGAAAATAAGGTCTCTTCTTTTTAAGAGTATATAGTCAAATCATGCATTTGACTATTAGGTACTTTTTAATTAACAAGTATATTTTCTAACCACACTAATGTAGATTATTTAGACCATCCGAAAATAGTAAGCATACAAGTGCTCTACAAGTATATTTTCTAACTACACTGGGTCGCCTCTCATGTTGCTCGGTACTTTGGAGAGGTCCTTTAGAAGAGCTTAGCATGTATTCCACATCTTTTGTAGTGTTTATTCTCTCGACTTGGCAGGTTGTACTCATGCTAGAGTTATATGAATGAAATGCCGTTTTGACAAAAAAATACTGTTTTAGGATTCAGAATAAATACTAAAAAAAAATCAACAATGGAGAAACGGTGGAATAAAAATTTTGGAGACGAGAAGAAATTATTTTATTATAACAACGAAGAAACGGTGGAATAAAAATTTTGGAGGCAAAAAAAAAATATTTTATTAAAAAAATTAGAACCACAAATCAACAGGACGCCTCACTCTCTTTCTCCCCCTAAAAATATCGCGTCCTCTTTTTCAAAGTCGTCACTCCCAAGACAAGCCATACTTCGCTGCCCTTGGAACTCCCGCTAAAAGATAAAATAGAAGCCTACTAGGTTTAGGCTTGAGTTTATTGATCCTAAGACTCATTCTCATCTAACTTGTTCCAGCACATAAAAAAACAAAAAAAAATAATTAAATAACAGATGCCTTAAGCTCTCATTTTTTCAAAAGCCTTCCCATGCATGGCACCCTATGGCCTTTCGCATGTGATGGCCTACTTTAGTAGCATTGCAACTTCCGTAGGCCCAATTTTGTTATCCTCTAGTAGAATAGATCCGTATTTAATGGGCTATAAAAAAAGGGTTTACCCTTCCTTTAATACAACCAAATCCTCAAACTTTGATTTTGATGTGATTCAAACCTAGGTTGTTATTACAACCACCAAGAGATTTTGTTAATACTTAAGAAGCTCTTTACAAAGACAAGCAAAGCAAAAACCTATAAAAGCACATTTTCCAACATGAACATCTAATGTTTTATGCACTATTTTGAAAAATCATGGTCAACCATACTCCGAAGACGTACATCCCAAGTTTTGTGCCAATATATCAGCTCAAAAATGAGTAGTAGAATAGTTGTTGCTTCCATGCTTAGCCCCAGCAAAAGCTAAAATAAGACCAAGCTGTGAATCCTACAGCCCATCTTTTTTCCCCTTAGGCAAACACTGCCATCCATTGTTACTTAACTTAATTTTAATTTTATTTTAATTGAAATAAATTCTCGTAATTGTATCTTTTTGGCACAGTTACGAACTTATATTGGTGCTAATTTTTCAGCCATCTTTTGGGTACAAAATATCGAAAAAGATGCCAATTAGATTCTAAACTATTACTTGGCTTAAATGGATACTGATTGAACCTAAAAATGTAGGAGTCGATCGGGTTTGCATATATCACTTTATCAAAGAAGAATTCATCTCGCACAAAACTACCGTTGGATCATCTACCGGTCTTTTTGAGATCCATATATGTAGATGAATAATAGAGTCCGAAATACTTTGATATTTGCGCAGTGGATGATCTAAGAATAGAATCATTTTTCATGAGAAAGATATCGCCCCAATTCCTACCTATCTATTCATCCATCCATTATGTATCTAACAATCTATCGAAAAAGTCCCCCCAATTCCTATCTATCTAATCCTCAGCTAGGGTGCGTGAGAGTGAGAGAGAGACCTTCCTTTTGAGAAGGGAGACAACTTAAGTCAATGACAACGCATCTGCCAGAATATTAAATAAAATGTCAAAGCAGTAAATTGGCCATATATGGGCCGCAAACTTGATTATGAAAGATGAGAGAGGGAGAGAGGGAGAGAGGGAGCCCTCCTTTTTTTTTTTTTTTTTTTTTTTTTTTTTTTTTTTTTTTTTTTTTTTTTTTTGTCAAAACGACAAATTATATAGCTCTAAAGTGAGTACATCCTGCCAGATCACGATAAAGTAAAGAGTACAGATCTAAAGAGAGCCCTCCCTTTTGAGAAGGGAGAAAGTGACAGCACATTGTATTTGAAAATTGAAGAAAAATCCCAAGGAATAAATTGGCCATATATGGCTCAAAAACTTGATTGTCCAGTGGAATGAGACTTTAAGAATTTTTCGAGCTACATGACATCGTCTGTAAAGTAATCTAGCACATGCTAACTGTGATTTTAGTTAGCTGGAAGGGCCATCATCTCTAGAATTCTCTAACTACATCTTTATAAAATTCTCTAATTAAGCGCTGATTGTGGTTTTAGTTGCGAGTTATCTAACTACACGTTGATTGCGACCACTAAGATAAATATTTCCAAGGATTAATCAACTCCAAACATCCTCCCAAGAACTGTTCTGGAAGTAGTTTTGCATTAGATACACGTAAGAAGATGGAATTTGGTGGGTGCCAAGTAAGATTTTGGGATGTGAACACATCGGATGATGCATAGGTCATATGGTCCATTAGACCTGTCTATATTGGTTATCTAACCTTTCGTAATCATTGATGTCACAATGAAGAAAGGATTAGATTATATGAGGCAAGTGCCTTCATGCCTTCTTGTTTTTCATCCTCCATGCCAAGCCCATCCTCTTTAATTGGAATAGGAATGCGATCAGGTTATTGAATTTTAAGGAAGATAAGGATTTTTCTAATCGCTCAAATTTACCAGAGACAAAGACCCCATTTGACACTACTGTAAGTAATAGAACTTCATTCGTAGAGCTTTGGATAATGGAGCACTCGCTAGTAGAGCTTTTAACAAAAAGCTACTTGTTATTTTACAATTATTATATGTTATTATATAGTTTATTAAATTATAAATTATTTAATATTTAATCTAAATAAGTAATCTTTTTTATATTTATTTAAATGGATAATAATATTTCTTTAATATTTTTATATCATAATATCATAGTAAGATAATAAATTGTATTATGATATTAAATCATTATTCTACTATCAAAAGCTACTACAAAATATTATTAACATATAGATTGTTTTATCTTAGCCTAAATAAGATAGTTATAATATACCTATTTCTAATGGATAGATGAAAGAGCGTTAAATGAACATATATGTTGCGTAACTACAAGCCCAGGCCAATTTGTAGGCCATTTTATGCTTAGCCCAAGCCCATCTAAAGCCGGGTCAGGCCGGAATTTCTCAACTCAATTTTATTTCTTTTATGAAATGCCATTCTAGTAAACAAGGCTTCTGATTGGCACGGCTATGAAACTAATCGTGAAGCTGAACTTAATGCTATGGCCAAAGAGAACTCTGTCAAATGATTCAATCTGGCTTGGCTGGTCTATAAAATGACCCTCGAAGATTTCGCCAAGTAGATTACAAAATGTTGTTTGCATCAAATGCAGTTTAGTTCAACTAAACTAGCCGATATTGGTAGTGCTCCATCATGCACATGGAGAGGTTTGCATGCAAAGTCAATGGCTATGCGTTGATCAACGATTTGGGAAAACGTCAAAGGAATTAAGTGGCTATGCATGGGTCTAATTCTAGATGGTCAAAGAATAAGACCTTTTGGAGTTTTGCATGACAGCTGTGCGACATGCTTTCATGGGTGACATTTAGTCCACAACAATGTGCTCCGGTCACGGTTTTACGCGGGCAACATGAGTCCAAAAAAAAAAAGGAAAGAAAAAACGACAGCCGACAAAGTAGTCTTCCATTAGATGCGTGTAGGGTCATCTAATTTGTAAGATGGTGTCTTGATTGCTAGGACTAGATCTTGTCATGTGCAAGTGGTGTTTTTTTTTTTTTGAATATTGATGAAAATTTAATCTAGGAATGATTTTTTTTATATATATCGCAATTTAAGATGTATATATAGATTTGAGAATTTTTCTTTCTCGAAACTCTCAATCACAATAATATATGTTTTTTCGTTTTATTTCAACTCTTTCAATGAATCATTACAACTTGAATTTTTCTTCTTTTCTGGGATTCTCAAACATAGAAAAAATCGTTCACATTATTTCTTCTTATTTCAACTCTTATTTCTTCGTTCACATTACTAGAGGTAGAAATAACTTACAAATCAACTCACAAACACCAAAAATCTCTTCAATCAGGTTATGCCCGATCTAGATAGAGTAGATTAATAAATAGTTTTTCTTTTAAAGCAGATATTATTTTAAACTCTTGGGCATCTTTAAGTCTGTAGGAGCCATCTAGGGCTCCTTGACCCAAAATTCTTCTAGATCAGAGGTCATAACTCCAGTTCCGTCAATCATGACCACAATCTAGGTGCACATCCTAAGCCCAAATCTAGCCCTTAGAGTACCTATAATTTCTTGATCCAAGTGCATCAGGACTCCTTGCTTGTGACCTAAATGGTGTGGCTATAGTTAGTTATGCCCTACTTGTTGAAAAAATAATTTGTAATTTTCTAGAAGCTGAAGAATCATAGATTAGTCACTAATGTATCTGAAAGCTGAAGAATCAAGTAGAAGAACCTAGAAGATGATGGTTTAGTTTCTAATATATTTTGGGTTAAGTGTCCATAGTCAATAATTAATTTTCTATATACTTGGAACTTAAGTAAACTATGAGTCATGTGGAGATCAAAGAGTCACCTTTGTATCTAAACTAGTCTAGAAAATTCTGTCTAGGCCTATAAATATGAAAAGTTAAAGTCAGGTTGAATAAGCCAAAAAAAAATATTTTTAAAAATATACTTTGAGCTATAGCTAAAGTATTCTATAAAAATCTCTCAAGTTTTCTTTCAACCTTGCAACTCTACTACATTTTCTATCTATTTTTAATCCACCATCTTCCGCTTGCCCAACAAATTTGGTATTAGAGCTGTTTAAGGGCAGCAAAGTTATCAGTCATTTCAACAAGTCTTTGCATCCATCCTTGCTTCCATTATCAACCTTTTGTGAAATCTTGCTTATCTTCTCTAATGGTGGCTAATCTTGTTCCAACCATGTTCTCATACTCGCCTAATCAAGTTTCTATTTTTGAAGGAGAACACTATGACTATTGGAGTAGCCAAATTAAGACCATTTCATCTCTCAAGACCTTGAGGAGGTGATTGAAGACACTTATGAAGAACCAGTTGCCGAAGGGAGCTCATCAACTAGGACGGAAGAGCAACAAAAGCAATATAAAAGAAAAATATGAGAAGAGATGCAAGAGCACTAAGGCTTATCCAACAAGGGGTGAGCATGGCCATTTATCCTAGGATATTTGGTGCCAACAAAGCAAAGCAAGCATGTGATATATTGAAAGATGAATTTCATGAAAATGATAAAGTCGTCTCCATGAAGCTACAATCTCTTTGGAGGGATTTTAAAAATATGGCAATGAAAGAGAGTGAAAGTTTTTAAGAACTTTTCTCCAGAGTTACTGAAATTGTTAATCAAATTCGAAGTTGCGGAGATACCATTGAAGACAAAAAAATTGTCCAAAAGATTCTTCGGAGCCTTCCTCCAAAATTTAATCATGTTGTGGCTGTCATTGAACAATCTAAAGATCTCTCCAAATATACTTTGCATGAGCTCATGTGTTCTCTTTAAACTCATGAGCAATTCAAACTCATGAGCAAAGAATTAATAGATTTTCAAGTTCTCACTTAGAGCAAGCATTCCAATCCAAACTAACTTTCAAGGTGGCAAAATCAAGACAAGCAAGAGAGGTCTCATCCTTCAAAAATAGAAAAAGGCATCACAATCAAAATGAAGGAGATGGTCAAGCTAAGGGAAGATATGGAAGCACACAACAAAAATTTAAAAGCTCAAGTGCCGGTTGCCGAATTTGCAAGAAGTCTAATCATGAGACAAAGGTTTGCTACTACAAGTGCAAGAAGTGCAAAAATCCTAATCATTCTCAACGGGGTTGTTGGTTTCAAAATAAGAAGAAGAATGAGAAGGATGAAGTTAACTTCACAAAAGATGAACCCGATCAACTCTTCTCTTGCATGAGTATTCAACAAGAAAACCAACAAGTTTGGTACTTGGATAGTGGTTGTAGAACCACATGATGGAAAACTGCAACTTGTTTGTGGAGTTTGATCAAAGCATCACTTCTCAAGTTAAACTTGAAGATGGAAAGCTTCAAAATGCCATTGACAGGGGAGTTATTTCAGTCTACACTTATGGAGGTAAGCAAAAACTCATCAAAGATGTTCTTTATGTTCCAAATCTTGCACAAAATCTTCTAAGTGTTGGACAACTCTTACAAAAGGCTTATTCACTAATCTTTGAAGATGAAAAATGCAAAATACTTGACAAAAAAAATAATCTCACTATGGCAATAATTGAAATGACCCAAAACAAAGTGTTTTCTCTCTTTATGCCACAAGTTGAAAAAATTGCTTTCAAAAGTGAGACTCTAGATAAGACCTTCTTATGGCACTTGAGATATAGTCACTTGAACAATAAATGGCTCCGTTTGCTCAAGCAAAAAAATATGGTTATTGGTCTTTCTACAATAAAGCAAAGAAATCAAGTTTGTGAAGGATGCATATATGAGAAGATGCATAGGCTTCCATTTTCCAAAACCTCTTGGAAAGCTAAAGCACCATTAGAGTTAGTTCATGCCGATATTTGGGATCCTTCAAGAACTCTATCTTTCAACAACAAGAGGTACTTTATTCTTTTTGTAGATGATTTCACAAGGATGATGTGGATCTATTTTCTTAATTAGAAATCTGAGGCTTTCTCCATTTTTCTTCTTTTTTAAATATTTGTGGAAAAGCAAAGTGGTCACCAAATCAAGACTCTTCGGACTGACTGAGGAGAAAAATTTATTTACACTGTATTTATAAATTATTGCAAGAAAAATGGCATTCAAAGGTAACTCACTATCAAAAGAAGTCCACAATAAAATGGAGTAGCAAAAAGAAAAAACCACACTATTGTAGAAATAACAAGAAGCATGATGAAAGGCAAAGATCTATCCAAAATTTTTTGGGCTGAAGCTATTAACATGGCTGTCTACATTCTCAATCACTCTCCTACTAAAGCGATAAGAAATAAAACTCCATTTGAAGCTTGGAATCAAAGGAAGCCGATGGTAGATCATTTTAAAGTCTTTTGATGCATAGCTTATTCTCATATCTCAACTCAAAATCAAGAAAAGTTTGATGCAAAAGGTGATAAACTTATTTTCATTAGATGTAGTGATGAGTCTAAAGGCTATCGTCTCTTTAATCCCAAAACAAACAATCTTGTTGTTTCAAGGGATGTTATTTTTGATGAGATGTCATCACGGAAATGGGAAGAAAATTTCATTCAAGCACCATTTACATTTGAGTTTTGGAAACCATCGGCAAGGCAAGAAGAAGCTCAACATGCTCCACCACCAAGTCCTATTTCAACTCCTCCAATGTCACCAACTTCAAGATCTTCAAACCAAGAAAGTTCAACTTCACCACCAAGGAAGACGTGGGCATTACAAGACATCTATGAAGCATGTGATGTTGTTTTCTTCTCTTGTGAACCACAAACTTTTGAAAAAGCCACCAAAGAAGAAGTATGAAGAAAAGCTATGGATAAAGAAATTATAACCATTGAGAAGAACAATACTTGGAAGCTTGTGGACTTGCTAAAAGAAAAGGATGTAATTGGCCTAAAGTAGATTTACAAGACAAAGTTCAAGAAGGACGGTTCTGTTCAAAAACACAAAGCATGGATTGTTGCTAAGGGCTACTCACAACAACCCGAGATAGATTTTAATGAAACATTTGATTCGGTTGCCCAAATGGAAACCATACGAGCTGTTCTTGCATTAGCTGCACAATTGAAGCTCAATGTTTTTCAATTAGATGTCAAATCATCATTTTTCAATGGAGACATTGAAGAAGAAGTATATATGAAGCAACCACAAGGTTATGAAGTAAAAGAAAAAGAAGACAAAGTATACAAACTTCAAAAGGCTCTCTATGGATTGAAACACGCACCAAGAGCTTGAAATAGCAAGATTGATGGATACTTCATTCAAAATGGATTCCAAAGAAGCCCAACTGAACCATGACTTTATGTGAAGATTAAAGAAATTTTTTTTCTTATTGTTTGCTTATATGTTGATGACTTAATTTACATGAGCACAAAGATGCAAATGGTTGAAGAATTCAAGAAGAAAATGATGAAGGAATTTGAGATGACTGATTTGGGCCTTATGAAGTACTTTATTGGAATTCAAGTCAAGCAATCTGAAGAAAAAATATTTATTTCTCAAGAAAAGTATATTGAAGATTTCTTGAAAAAATTTCATATGGATAACTGCAAACCAATTTCAACCCCTATGGTTTTGAATGAAAAGTTGTAGCAAAATGATGGAACTGAAAAAGTTGATGCAAACACATTCAGAAGTCTTGTAGGTTCCTTGATTTATCTCACAAATACAAGGTTCGACATTGTGCACTCGGTGAGCACGATTTTAAGATTCATAAGAGAGCCAAGCAAACTTCATTTTGCTGCCGCAGAAAGGGTGCTTAGATATCTTCAAGGAACAAAGAAACATGGCATCTTATATAAAGAAAAAGATAATAAGCTCATTGGATTCACTGACAGTGGTTGGGCAGGTTCCTTAGATGATAGAAAAAGCACTTCAAGCTATTTGTTCTGCCTTGGTACAATGGTAATTTTGAAAGCTCAAGGAAGCAAAAGACAGTGGTATTATCGTCAGCTGAAGCCGAATACATAGCTACTATAGATGCTGCTTATGAAGCAATATGGCTAAGAAGAATTCTATCAGATTTTCATCAAGTTCAATCATAGCCAACTATAATTCATTGTGACAATATGTTGGCCATTGCAATGACAAAGAATCTGGTGTTTCATGCACGGACAAAGCACATTAAACTTCGGCATCATTTTATAAAAGACTTGGTATGCAAAGAAGAGATATGTATGGAGTTCATCCACACAAACCCTCAGCTAGCAGATTTTCTTATTAAAGCTATCACAAGTGAAAAATTTGAGAATTTCGAGAAGCAACTGAAAATTACAAATTAAGAGAGGATGCTGAAAAAATAATTTGTAATTTTCTAGAAGCTAAAGAATCATAGATTATCTCCAATGTATCTAGAAGCTAAAGAATCAAGTGAAAGAACCTAGAAAATGATGGTTTAGTTTCCAATGTATTTTGGGTTAAGTGTCCATAGTCAATAATTATTATTTTTATGTACTTGGAACTTAAGTAAACTAAGAGTCATATGGAGATTAAAGAGTCACCTTTGTGGTAGTCTAAGAGTCACCTTGGTATCTAAACTAGTCTAGAAAATTCTGTCTAGGCCTATAAATATGAGAAGATGGAGTCAAGTTCAATTAGCCAAAAAAAATATATTATCAAAAATATACTTTGAGCTGTAGCTAAAGTATTCTACAAAAATTTCTCAAGTTTTCTTTCAAACTTGCAACTCTACTACATTTTTTGTCTATTTTTAATCCACCATCTTCCGCTTGCCCAACACTACTCTAGGGTATCACAAGTGCGTGAGGAGGTGTGCATGCGAGTGATAAGTGCTAAATAATGCATAAATTCATATCTTATTCATAGCACTTATCATTATTTTAATTCACATATTTTGTAAATTTAACTAAAAAATGTGTTACCCTCATCATTGCATTTTAATAAATTAATTCGAGTTTGTTTTACTTATTTATTTACTGATTGAGTTTAATGTATGCAGGTCAAGTCAAATTCATTAATTTCTGAACCCAAATCGTATGCACCCCGCAAATCAAGACCCTCTCAGATCCATCCTCCCTTGTTTCTTTCCCACATTTGACTCCACCAAACTTTCCTGCGTCACATCTCAGTCACCTAATTTTCTTCCCACACATGTTCCCAGCTGAATAGGATCACATCCCCTGTATCAAACTCCCGGGATTCACTTCCCAGTCGTTCACCAGTCATTTTTTCCATATCATCTCCATTTAAAAATTCAATATTCTGAGTCAACCCCAATTCCTTTTCTTAGCGTATTCCTCCCAAACAGTTTATTTCTCCTTCACTCCCATGTTCAAAAACAAAGTCTCAACATCTTCACTCCCATCCGCATCCCTTCATTACCGTTTAGCATCCATCAACAAATTCCACGCGTCTCTCTTCCAACCTCCCCTGTTCCGAGATCATCTTTATCTCACGGAACAACCAATCTCACGCGTGCATGGCCTCCGCAGCCCACATCCTGTCCGTGATCTTCCATCCTCCCGTTCGCGTTGGCCTCTTCCGGATCACTCCCAAACGGCACCAGCTCTCATCCTCTTCCGGATAACCTTCATCACCCACGTATTCCCTGTTGCTTCGGAACAGAGTCCGAGTCTTCATCAATCCAAGCCACGTCCACGAACAAACTCCTCTGTTCATACTCCCAGCCGCTCGACCCACCTCCTAGATTTCCCCAGCCGCATCTCAACCGGATGATCTTCATCCTTGCGAGCTTCACGGCAACCACACGTATTCTTCCTCTGTTTCGGAATAACCACCAGCCGAATCCCATGATCTTAACCTCATCTTCCTCTCTCCCCCTGCTCCACGTCCGCAACTTCATCTTCCCGAGCTTCACGGCACATTCCCCTGTTTCAGAATCTCTCCCAGCCGAGCTTCTCCGCATCCGTCCCAAGATCCCATGAATCAGAGAATCCCATCTTCCATCTCCATGGGATAAAATCAAATCTCATGAACTTCCCAAACCTCCCAGCTATCAGCCGATTTCTTCCCAGCAACAAAACAACATCAGCTTCCGGTTCCCTTGTTCCGAGCTCATCTTCATCTCGAACCAAATCCAAACTCCATCCCATCCGTATTTGTTCCTAGCATCCTCCTTCTCTCTCGATTCATCCTTCTTCCCCATTGGGGGGACTGATCCCAGCTCTTCTCTGAATCCATCAGGCTTCTCTTCGGTTCCATTCATTCTTCTTCCCCACGGTGGGCTTCTCCCATCAACTAAGCTCTTGGGAGGCGGAGTCCCACAGGAAACAAAGGAGAGAGAGGAGTTTGGCTATTTTGGGAATATTTCAAAGGAGAAAGAGAAGGAAGGAATGGGAGCCCGCTGCTGTGCTGCTGCTGCCATCCACCACTCCATGGAAGGCTGATCTCCTCACTAGGGCTGGATGCAGCCCTAACAAAGGGACACGGGTTTTATATTTTATTTTATATTCTTGGGGTTGTATAAACTTATTGTTTTTAATGGATATCTTCTTTTGAATCATATTTAATTTCTGTGATTTTAAGTATGATGTTCGTACAACTGTTCTTCATGATCACTATACAAATATAAGATAGTCCATGCTTAGGGAAGATGCGATATGCTGCCACCTTAGATTAGGGTAGACATTTCATGCCTACTGAAGATGGATTATGCCCAAATTACTTTTGTGAATTTTTATTTAAATGCTTATTAGGCTTGTAGCCAATTTGCATGTTAATCCAAGAACGAAATAAAATATAAATAACCCTTGTTCCGATGTTAGTGGTGAATTCCTTGCCCTAGGTTCTTCCAAACTGATATCATTTTAATTGCATTTCTTATTAAATTTCTAGTTTAATTTTCTTCACAAACTTTTCCTTTTAAATATTTTTTTTAAAGAAAAATAACTATACCCCAATCCTTGTGGATCGATACCCGTAATCACTATCCTACTAGATACGTGCTATTGCGTGGTCTTTAAAGTTGACTATCAATTTTTGGCGCCGTTGCCGGGGATTGCTAGCATAGTTGTTTTTCTTTTCATAAAATTTTTTTTTAAAAAAAATAAATATAAAATAATAATATATATATATCTAAAATAAAATAAAAATATTTTCTATTTTTATTACTTTACTTATCCTCTTTTTCTCTCTTACTAATTTTTGATTTTTCTTGATCAGAAATCGAAAAGAAAATCTGGGACGATCAAAAAGGGAACTGCTGGAAAAGGAACGCTGTCGAGGTTTGCCTAAATTTTTTTTTCAAAATTACTGGAGAATTTCCTTTGGTAACCTCTAAACCTTTCTTATTTAAATTCCCTTTTGTGGTGATTGTTTGATTTTAAATTCAGCAAAAGTGTGAATGCATGCTTGATACACATACACCAATTAATCCGCACATAGTAAGGGCAATCACCCCTACAAGATAAGAACTGGATTTCATCACCAGATTCTTGCCCAAATTAGGTGAATCAATTCTCACATAGCTATCATGTTAATTAAAATCAATTAGACGTTGGCTCCTAGGGACATTCGAGCTCAATAGGACGAAGATCACCGAAAGTTGCACCAATTTCGCTCTGTGGCTCAGTTGATGTCTAGGCAAGCTTTGTCCCAAGGGAGACAGTTCATCTGTTCGAGGCAAGTGGTTTTTAAGTGGGACCTTTGCAACGCATCGTGACCCTCCCACTTTTCTGGGAGCTTACCTGGTCAGCTCAGTTATTAGACCGGATTGGAGGCTTAGGTGCCCTCTTCAAACCAGTTAGGAGCTGTCTAGTGATTTTAGGGTGAACATAAGGAATTGTGTTTTTCTTTTTAGTGCATGCTTGACTGTACTGATCAAAGGAGTCTTAGTGTATGCTAGGGTGTCGTTCTAGATCTCTTGAATTAGTACCGTTTGACTCTGAAATAGAGCGTTCTTTTAGGGCCCTTCGAGCCGAAATCCGCACTTATAGAACCCTAGGATCTGCTTCACCTATCAAGATAGCCGAAGAACAACCCAAGCTGTTAAAGGAGTACTTCACTCCTTCCATTTATACCTCTCCATCTTGTATCCGACTACCTAATACCACTGCTGCTGTGCAGTTTGAAATTAAGTCTAGTGTCATCCAAATGCTTCCCTCTTTTTATGGACTTACTAATGAAGACTCATACAAACATTTAGATGAGTTCCTTGAGATCTGCACTACTGTCAAAATTCAGAACTTCACTGATGATGCTCTGAAACTCAGGCTGTTTCCTTTTTCTCTTAAGGATAGAGCTAAACAATGGCTCCATTCATTAGAAGCCAATTCCATTCTCTCATGGGCTCAAATGCAACATGAATTTCTAAAGAAATATTTTTCCATAGGAAGAACAAACCAATTTCGGCGTGCTATCACGAGCTTCTCCCAATCTGACGGGGAAGAATTTCATGAAACTTGGAAAAAATTTAGAGACTTACTCCGAAAATGCCCGCATCATCAAATACCTAAATGGCAGTTAGTGCAATGTTTCTATGACGGATTGACTGAACGAAACTGTCAGATGATCGATGCCGCATGCGGGGGAACTTTCATGCTTAAAAGTGACCATGAGGCATGGCAATTATTTGAAAACCTTAATGAAAACTCTCTCCACCATGCCTCCTCCGCTCGTCAAGCACCCCCGAGTTCTCAAAAAAAAGGGACCATATATGAAGTTAGCCAGTCCATAGGTCTATCTGACAAAGTAGATGCACTGTCCCGCAAGTTGGACCAGCTAATGTCTAGAGAACAACTTCCAAATTTTTCCCAAGCACAAGTCTGTGCTCTTTGTTCTAGCCCGTCTCACCCTATTCATGAATGCCCTTCGGCAGCTCAATTCCTTGAATTTATGCAAGAACAAGTCAACGCTGCTCAAACACAGTCCCGACCGGGTAATGATCCATATTCCACTACTTATAACCCGGGATGGCGCAACCATCCAAACTTCTCTTGGAAGCAGCAGACTCCCAATACTTCCCAACCTTATTCCCAAAACTTTCAACCATTCCAGAATATTAATTCCTACCGTCCTTCAACTCAATTTCAACACACTCCTCCTCCACCCCATAGAAACACAGCCTTTGAGGAGAAAGTGTTGACCTCCCTTCAAGGTTTGGAAACCATTACACAATTGGTGCACTCTCACACGCAATCTGTCGCCAAGCTAGAATCCCAAATGGGGCAACTAGCTAATGCACTGAACAAGCGAGAGGAAGAAAAGCTTCCAATCCAACCAGTGAGTAATCCTAGGGGACAATACATGGCTCAAGAAAATCAACTAAATACTATTCATCATGAACAAGCCAATGCTTTGACTACCCTAAGGAGTGGACATATAGTAGACAATAGGATTGGGGAGGATAACAATAAGAAAGGTAAAGAAGAGGATAGAAATGTGTCAAATGAAAATCTAAAACCTTCTTCTTCTTCTTCAGCTAGTCCACCTTCTGCCAAAACTCATATCCCAAAGGCCCCATTTTCTGAAGCTCTTAATTCACCCTCTCCCTTTGGCAAAAAGGAAACTTCACTAGAGGAGATGATGGAGGTTTTCAAACAAGTCAAAATCAACCTCCCGCTTCTTGATGCTATTAGACAAGTTCCCTCCTATGCCAAATTTCTCAAAGACCTTTGTACCCAAAAGCGAAAATCTAGGACACATGTGCCTAAAAAGGTCTTCCTAACTGAGCAAGTGAGTTCTATTCTCCAACACAACACCCCACCAAAATTCAAAGATCCTGGTGCTCCCACCATCTCCTGTGTCTTAGGAAATAATTTCATTGATCGAGCACTCTTAGATCTAGGGGCAAGTGTCAATCTTTTACCTTACTCAGTTTATGAGAAACTTGGGTTAGGTGAGTTAAAACCAACCTCGGTATCCCTTCAGTTGGCTAATCGATCTGTAAAAATACCACGAGGAATAATTGAAGATGTTCTTGTCAAGGTAGACAAATTCTATTTTTCAGTAGATTTTATCGTCCTTGATATGGAACATGAGCCTAATCCTAAGAAATAAATCTCCGTGATCCTTGGGCGCCCCTTTTTAGCTACAGCCAATGCGAGTATAAATTGTAGAACTGGGGTGATGAATATATCCTTTGGAAATATGAAGGTCAAGTTAAATATATTTCGTGCCTCTGATCAACCTGCAAAGGAAGTTGAGTGCTTCCTAATAGACAAAATGGACGATTTTGTAGAAGAAACCCTTCCCTATATTTTGGCAGATAACCCTCTGAAAACATACTTGGCCCATTTTGACTTTGATATAGACAAGGCCATAGAAGCAGTCAACTTCCTGCCCAACAATCAGTCTTCCACAAATTTTCTTCCTTGGAGAACCCCGCATGAACCTGGTATGATTTGATAAGGATGCACTGCGTCTGGCTGAAGACGTTAAACTTAGCGCTTGTTGGGAGGCAACCCAATTCTCGTAGGTTATTTTTGCATATTTTCTTGTCGTATTTTTTTTATTTTCTTAACAGGATCCCTCATATTACTGATGCAACTACGGTAAAATGCTTCTATCCTCCATATGCATCATATTTTTGTCCAAAATAAAAAAATATATAAAAAAATAAAAATAATAATATAATATTCAAAAAAAATATTGAGGACAATGTCTGATCTAGGTTGGAGGGTATAGGTTTCGAATTTTTTGAAGGAATTTTTCGCATTTTCACATTTTTAAGTGAATTTCAAAAAAAAAAACCTAATTTCTATGCCTTAGTGCTGAAATGATAATCACACAAAGTATATAAAATCTAAAAAGCCCAATGATTAGTCAGGAATAAGTCAATTTGAGTTCTTTTCATTAAAAATTCTTTTAGCAACTTGTAAGATAATTTTTACTTTGAAATTTCACAGCACACATGGCCTGCACTTCTAAGGGTTAGGTTTAACATGATGTTGTTAAGTCTGGTAGCAACCTTGAGTCCTGATGAATCATACCTATCTAATTCGCTATTAAAAAAAAAAGTGAATTTAGTCAGGTACATCGAAAAGGGCTACCTATTGTCAAAGATAAGCGGGCTTGCAATGATGAATCCGAGCATAGGTCCGTAGGGGAGTCTTGATGCTTAACACCTTATGCCATCTGGTGTGGGAGTGTTGACTGAATGCTCGTTACATGGAGGAATCATTACAAGAGTAAAAGTGCGTAATAAATATAAAATAATAAAAAAAATAAAAAATAATAAAAAATTAAAAAAAAAAGAGAAAAAGAGAAAATAATATTGACCTTGAAAAAGACGATAGTGTGAAAGCCGTCGTTGTAAAAATTCGAGTAAACTGGAATATTACAAATAAAGCCCATGAGGTATTAAAGTAAACATCCACAACTCTCGAAATCCTGCAAGGTAGGATGATTTTGAATCAGTGATTAGGTCTTATTTGACCAATTCTTGGAAACTACTAGTTTTAGCAGTATTTTGGAGAATCTAAAGCCTTAGCTGTATGGTCCAGACATCACCGAGCACCCAAGTATAAATTAGCCTTACAACTCTCTAACAGAAACTTAATGACTTCAACTTAAATTGCATACTGACTTAGAATTTGGGCTGACTTAGTAATTAAAACTTTGTGTGCTTTTAAAATTATTGGCACTTATGCATTTAAAATTAGATTTTATAAAGCAATAAAACAAATTCATTAGGTAGAGACAACAGTTTGTGGGTATCTGAGCCGGAAACCCTCACGAGACAAAACTCGTCCACTAGGGCCACCTAGGAGTTTAAAGCCTTATTGCATACGGTAAATGCAATCGCGATTCCTGCGAAAGTGAGTTAGTTTTTTTTTATTTTATTTTGCTTGAGGACTAGCAAATTGTAGGTTGGGGGGTGTGATAAGTGCTAAATAATGCATAAATTCATATCTTATTCATAGCACTAAAAAATGCATATTTTGTAAATTTAACTAAAAAATGTGTTACCCTCATCATTGCATTTTAATAAATTAATTCGAGTTTGTTTTACTTATTTATTTACTGATTGAGTTTAATGTATGCAGGTCAAGTCAAATTCATTAATTTCTGAACCCAAATCGTATGCACCCCGCAAATCAAAATCCTCTCAGATCCATCCTCCCTTGTTTCTTTCCCACATTTGACTCCACCAAACTTTCCTGCGTCACATCTCAGTCACCTAATTTTCTTCCCACACATGTTCCCAGCTGAATAGGATCACATCCCCTGTATCAAACTCCCGGGATTCACTTCCCAGTCGTTCACCAGTCATTTTTTCCATATCATCTCCATTTAAAAATTCAATATTCCGAGTCAACCCCAATTCCTTTTCTTAGTGTATTCCTCCTAAACAGTTTATTTCTCCTTCACTCCCACGTTCACAAACAAAGTCTCAACATCTTCACTCCCAGCCGCATCCCTTCATTACCGTTTAGCATCCATCAACAAATTCCACGCGTCTCTCTTCCAACCTCCCCTGTTCCGAGATCATCTTTATCTCGCGGAACAACCAATCTCACGCGTGCATGGCCTCCGCAGCCCACATCCTGTCCGTGATCTTCCATCCTCCCGTTCGCGTTGGCCTCTTCCGGATCACTCCCAAACGGCACCAGCTCTCATCCTCTTCCGGATAACCTTCATCACCCACGTATTCCCTGTTGCTTCGGAACAGAGTCCGAGTCTTCATCAATCCAAGCCACGTCCACGAACAAACTCCTCTGTTCATACTCCCAGCCGTTCGACCCACCTCCTAGATTTCCCCAGCCCCATCTCAACCGGATGAGCTTCATCCTTGCAAGCTTCACGGCAACCACACGTATTCTTCCTCTGTTTCGGAATAACCACCAGCCGAATCCCATGATCTTAACCTCATCTTCCTCTCCCCCCCTGCTCCACGTCCGCAGCTTCATCTTCCCGAGCTTCACGGCACATTCCCCTGTTTCAAAATCTCTCCCAGCCGAGCTTCTCCGCATCCGTCCCAAGATCCCACGAATCAGAGAATCCCATCTTCCATCTCCATGGGATAAAATCAAATCTCATGAACTTCCCAAACCTCCCAGCTATTAGCCGATTTCTTCCCAGCAACAAAACAACATCAGCTTCTGGTTCCCTTGTTGTGGAGTGATTGATTAAAACCCCATTTGATTTTGATGAGCTCAAAGCAATTGAGTATATCTTGTGATTACTAATGAATTCAATTGAGTGTTTCAGTGAAAATCCTGTCCAAGTGTTTCTAGACTTGGTTCATAGTATTTTGGATAAGTTAAAAAGTCTGCATGAACCAATGTCTGAGACTCGAGTCGACTCCCGAGTATCACGAGTCGACTCCAAGCGTATCAAGTTCACTGGCACGAGCTCGAGTCGACTCCAGATTAGTACGAGTCGACTCCGACTGAGAACAGAAAGAAGAACAGAAAGCTTCATCTCAGAACCTGTCAACGAGTCGACTCCTGAAGTGCGCGAGTCGACTCCAATGTTCACCGAGTCGACTCCAGGGAAGTAAGAGTCGACTCCAAGCAGTCACAGGCAGAAAAGTCAGAGAGCAGTTTTCGGGTCTGAGATTCGAGTCGACTCCAGTGGAACGTGAGTCGACTCCGATGGTTGGCAGGTCGACTCCAAAGAAGGTAAGAGTCGACTCTCAGAGGAACACAAGAAAAAAGTCAGAGAACAATTTTCGGACTCTGAGATTCGAGTCGACTCCCGCAGTACACGAGTCGACTCCGAGACTGAGCGACCATCAACAGACAGAAGACCATGTTACTGCCTCTGAGATTCGAGTCGACTCACAGACAGCTCGAGTCGACTCCAAGACAAGCTACACGTCAAAAGGCAGAAGACCAACTTTCGGAAACTGAGAGCCGAGTCGACTCCAAGGAGGTTCGAGTCGACTCCAAGACTGGATGAGCCAAACGACAGAGAATCGAGAGTTCGGGCTCTGAGATTCGAGTCGACTCCCAGGACAGTCGAGTCGACTCGAGTGGACAAAATTCAAATTTGGATCCACGGACTTCAGTGGATGAGCCGACTCCAAAAATTGCCAGGTCAACTCCAGAAGTTGGCGAGTCGACTCCAGGTCAAGACGAGTCGACTCCCAGTCAAGACGGCAACTTTAATTCAAATTTGGAACAGTTGCCGAGTCGACTCCGGAAAAGCGTGAGTCGACTCCTGCTACAGCCGAGTCGACTCCTGATCGCGCGAGTCGACTCCAACCCACCAACGGTCATATTGTCAGGCTGCGCAGAGTGTGCAGAACGGCCAGAAAAAGCAGAGTAACGGCTAGTTTCCGTGGGGGTTGGCTTAAATAGCCACAGAGGACTGTAGCAAGGAAGATAACAGATATTCCACTCCAAGCATTCAAGTTTTCAAGCTCTCCAAGTGCTCTTAAACGAAAAAGGGGAGATCTGCATTTACTGCTCCAACAACTTCTTCCCAACAATCAAAGCTTCCTCCTCCTGCATTCAAGTCGACCACTCTTTCAAGAGGAGACCGGAGTTCCAGAAGCCATACCTCTTCACCAGCTTAAAAGCGTTTGAGGGCTTCTAACTCCTTTACGATTATATTGTCTTAAATCTGCTTTTTGAGAAGCTATTTTCTGTTTTCTTCTATCTCTTGTATTTACTTGATTCAATCGGGGGATTGAATCAAGGGGTTTAAGGTTGGTTGGTGAGCCAAGTTAAAACCAACGTGTGTAAGGGTTTGATTGTGAGCCCGGGAAAACAATCGGGGTTGGTTCTAGTCGGTGAGCCTGAAAAAACCGACCGAGTTCGTTGTGAGCTCGTAAAACAACAAGTTTGGTTGTGAGCTTGCAAAACAACCGGCTGTAATCCAAGGGGGTTATAGTGAAATTCCCAAGTGAGACTTGGGGAGTGGACGTAGGAGCAAGGATTAGCTCCGAACCACTATAAAACTTTGTGTTTGTAGTGCATTGTCTCTCATCTTCTTCCCCGCACATTACTCACAGCACTAGGCTTTAATTAAATAACTTGCTATAGTTTTTAATTAATCATCCACAAAGTTTTAATTAGCCAAATTATATTAAAAACCCAATTCACCCCCCCCCTCTTGGGTTGTCTATCTGGGCAACAAGTGGTATCAGAGCCAAAAACTCTTCCACTCAAGAGTTAAAAGATCAAAATGACAACCCCATTTGGATCTTCTCACATTGAGGGTCAGTCCACCCAAAGACCCCCTTTCTTCAATGGATCTGACTACTCATACTGGAAGGCTAGGATGAGAATATTCATCCAAGCCCAAGACTATGAGATGTGGTCCATTGTAGTAAATGGGCCATACATCCCATCCATATACGTAGATGGTGTTAAGGTACCTAAACTTGAAATGGACTGGGATGAACATGACATGAGGAAGGTACAATTAAACTCTAAAGCAATGAATGTCTTCTATTGTGCCTTAGACCGTAATGAATTCAATAGGATTTCAACTTGTAATTCAGCAAAAGAAATTTGGGACAGACTTGAAGTGACCCATGAGGGCACGAATCAAGTCAAGGAATCCAAAATAAACATCTTGGTTCATAAATATGAACTATTTAAAATGGATTCAAATGAAACAATCACATCCATGTTCACTAGGTTTACTGATATTGTCAATGGCCTAAAAAGCCTTGGCAAGAACTATACTAACAGTGAGCTTGTCAGAAAAATCCTTCGGTGTCTACCGAGGTCGTGGGAAGCTAAAGTGACAGCAATTCAAGAAGCCAAGGACTTGAACAAGCTACCACTTGAGGAGCTTCTTGGATCCCTCATGACGCACGAGCTCACCATGAAACAACACAACGAGGAAGAGTCCTCCCATAAGAAAAAGGTAATAGCCCTTAAATCTACTTCTTCTAACAAGGACTTGTCTTGCAGCAGCAGCAGCGAAGAAGAAGAAGATGAGGAAGATGGTGGTGAGGCTCTTCTTGTGCGCAAGTTCAAGAAATTCATCAACCACAAGAAGTCCTATCATCAAAGGAGAGACCCCTCAAATTCCTACCGCAAGGACAAAGGTAAGAAAAGGGAAAATGAGGGGATTGGTTGTTACGAGTGCAAGAAGCCGGGTCACATAAGAGCAGAGTGCCCCTTACTGAAGAAGGGGAGTAAGTACAAGAAGAAAAAGGCACTTGTGACTACCCTATCGGACTCCGACTCATCATCCTCCTCATCAGATGATGAACAAGAAGAGAAGGCCAATTTCTGTTTCATGGCCAACGAAAACGAGGTAACTTCCGACACGCATCCTGATTTTTCTTTTGATGAACTTTATGACGCATTTAATGAATTAATGGTAGAATATAAGGCTATAAATCTTAAGAATAAAGAACTGAAAATAACTAATCAATCATACCTACATAAATACGATAAATTAGTTAAGGATAAGGATTTAATCACCAAAGAAAATATAGAACTTAAAACAAGCAACCTACTTTTAACTCAAAAGACTAACACCTTAACTAAAGAAAATGAAAAACTAACTAAGGAATTTTCAGAACTTAAAAAATATAAACAAACCTTAGATAAGGATCTTACTAAAGAACTTAATGATCTAAAAGCCGAAAAACAAACAATAACTAAAGAACTTAACAAATATAAATCCATAGTTGAAAAATTCACATATAGCTCTGAAAAATTAAACATGATACTAAATAGTCAACGTGCGGTATTTAATAAAGCAGGTTTAGGGTATAAACCAAGGAATAAGCAAAAACTTCTTAGTAACTTTTTTGTTAAAGCTGGAGAAACTAAAATTAAGAAAATAACTTGCTTTTGTTGTGGAATAGTAGGACATAAAGCAAATGCATGTAATTTTAGGAAAAGTAAAACTAAAAGAAAAATTAAAAGGGTATGGGTTCCAAAAGGAACCAACTTGACTAACCATGAAGGACCCAAGAAAACTTTGGTACCTAAGATGACATGACTTGCTTGTGTAGGAGTGTCTTGCAGCCAAGGTCAACAAAAATTGCTGGTATTTGGATAGTGGCTGCTCAAGGCACATGACGGGTGATAAAGACCAATTTTTTACCCTTGAAGCTAAGAAGGGAGGTGCTGTGACGTTTGGAGACAACAACCAAGGTCACATCATTGGTATTGGTAAAGTTCAAATCACCCCTTCTACTTTTATAGATAATGTTAGATATGTTGATGGTCTTAAGCATAACTTGTTAAGCATTAGTCAATTATGTGACAAAGGATATGATGTTATGTTTAAACCATCACTATGCATTATAACAAATCCTAATGATAATAGTTTAGTTTTTAAAGGGATTAGACGTGGAAATGTATATGTGGTAGACCTAGAAGACCTTGCAAAACATAACCAATATTTAGTTGTTAATGAAACTAAAGATAATGATGCTAGTTGGTTATGGCACCGTAAGTTAGGTCATGCAAGCATGGACACAATAACTAAATTAGTTAAAAGAGATTCCGTGATAGGTTTGCCAAAGTTAAAATTTGAAAAGAACAAAATCTGTGAAGCATGTCAATTTGGCAAACAATCTAGGAATTCTTTTAAACCCATAAAATGTGTCTCTACCTCTAGGCCTCTAGAATTATTACACATGGACCTATTTGGTCCAACTAGAACAACAAGCCTAGGTGGAAATAAATATGGTCTAGTCATAGTAGATGATTACTCTAGGTACACATGGGTCATGTTTCTAGCACATAAGGACCAAGCATTTTCCATGTTTAAAAAGTTCCATAAAGAAGTAACAAATGCTAGAGAGTCTTTAGTCATAGCCATTAGAAGTGACCATGGTACCGAATTCGAAAATCAATTATTTGATGAATTTTGTAGTAAAAAGGGGATAACCCATAATTTTTCTGCACCTAGGACACCACAACAAAATGGAGTTGTAGAAAGGAAAAATAGAATACTAGAGGAAATGGCTAGAACGATGTTATGTGAAAGTAACCTCCCTAAGTACTTTTGGGGAGAAGCCATTAATACTTCTTGCCATATATTAAATAGAGTTCTATTAAGACCCATCATAAAGAAAACACCTTATGAACTGTGGAAAAACAGAAAACCAAAGGTTAACTATTTTCATGTTTTTGGATGTAGGTGTTTTGTACATAATAATGGGAAAGATAATCTAGGGAAATTTGACCCTAAATCTGATGAAGGAATATTCTTAGGTTATTCTACAACTAGTAAAGCCTATAGAGTCTTTAATAAAAGAACACTAGTTATAGAAGAATCTATACATGTTGTATTTGATGACTCTAGTGACATCTCCTCTAGTAAGAAAGCCAATCTTGATGATGATATTGAAATACTTGAAGAAAAGATAGATGAGGTGGGATTACAAGATGGTAATCAAAAGTTGATTGAAGGAGAATCATCAAACCAAGAGCCTATAGTGGATCATGGGCTAACTAAAGCTTGGAGGTATGCTCACGGGCATCCTAAGGAACTAATTTTAGATGATCCATCACAACCGGTTAGGACTAGAGCATCTCTTAGAAATTTGAATAACCATCTAGCTTTTGTTTCACACTTTGAGCCCAAACATATAGAAGAAGCCGAAAATGATGTAAATTGGATAAATGCAATGCAAGAAGAACTAAACCAATTTACTAGAAACAAAGTGTGGGATCTAGTAGAGAGACCTTCTAAATATCCAATAATAGGTACAAAATGGATATATAAAAATAAACTAGATGAAAATGGAATTGTTATAAGGAATAAGGCTAGACTAGTAGCAAAGGGTTATAATCAAGAAGAAGGCATAGATTTTGATGAAACCTTTGCTCCCGTAGCTAGACTTGAGGCGATTAGACTTCTATTAGCATATGCATGCTCTAAGGACTTCAAGCTATATCAAATGGATGTAAAAAGTGCTTTTCTAAATGGGTTTATTAATGAGGAGGTGTATGTAGAACAACCTCCTGGTTTTGAAAATCATCAATACCCTAATCATGTGTATAAACTGAACAAAGCGCTTTATGGACTAAAACAAGCACCTAGAGCATGGTATGAGAGACTTAGTAAATTCCTATTAGAACATGAATTCTCTAGGGAAAATGTAGATACAACATTATTTCTGAAAAAGAAAAATAAGGATATGTTATTAGTACAGATTTATGTTGATGATATCATTTTCGGTGCTACTAACAATCGCCTCTGCGAGGAATTTGCTGATTTGATGCAGAGTGAGTTTGAGATGAGCATGATGGGAGAGCTGAACTATTTCCTCGGGCTTCAAATCAAACAATCTGAAGGAGGCATCTTCATCAATCAAGCAAAATATATCAAGGAGATGCTCAAGAAGTTTGATATGGAGGGAAACAAGTCAATCAGCACCCCCATGAGCTCATCATGCAAGTTAGACCAAGATGAATCAGATAAATCTGTAGATCAAAAACTTTATAGAGGTATGATAGGTTCTTTACTGTATCTTACTGCAAGTAGGCCTGATATTATATTTAGTGTGTGCATGTGTGCTAGATATCAGGCTAATCCTAAAGAATCACACCTAGCTGCAGTTAAGAGAATCTTTAAATACTTAATTGGAACTAAGAACATAGGGCTGTGGTACTCTAAAGAATCTAGCCTAAACTTAATAGGGTACACAGATTCAGACTTCGCTGGATGTAAGCTTGATAGAAAAAGTACCAGCGGGTCTTGTCAATTTCTAGGAGAAAACCTAATCTCATGGTTTAGCAAGAAACAAAACTCGGTTGCATTATCCACTGCAGAAGCTGAATATATTGCAGCCGGGAGTTGTTGTGCTCAAATCTTATGGATTAAACAATAATTAGAAGATTATGGCATTAAACAAGATAAAATTTCCATTAATTGTGATAACACAAGTGCCATAAATCTAACTAAAAATCCAATTCAACACTCAAGAACTAAACACATTGAGATAAGACATCACTTCATAAGAGATCATGTATTGAATGGTGATGTGTCACTCCAATTTGTGTGTACTGATAATCAATTAGCAGATATTTTTACAAAACCCCTAAGTGAAGAGAGGTTTAGTGTGCTTAGAAGGGGATTAGGAGTGATTGATCCATCCTAGTGGGAGTTTTTCACTAGATTAATTGATTTTGATGATTAGAATGAGGTTAAAATAGAGTTTCTATGCAGTGATCATCAAATCAGTCCTTAATTAGGTGATTTTCCCTCATTTGGCACGATTATGGCATGGTTTTTAGGTGCGTGCCAAGGTTAGAGACGACTCGAGTAAGTTTTAGAGCCGGCTCCTAAGGGGGAGTCGACTCGCGCATTAGCGCGAGTCGACTCGCAAAGTTGGCAGCTGAGGGGGAGTCGACTCGCACACTGTCGGGAGTCGACTCGAAGTCTACATGCGCTAACAGAGAGTCGACTCGCGCATATTCTGGAGTCGACTCGAGGTCGAGTCGACTCGCGACTCAGGGGAGTCGACTCGCAGTCGGGATCCGACTTTTTAACCCTAGGTTTGTCGTTTCGCAAACACTTTTCCTCAAGCCGCCACTGTTCACAAAGCCCTAGAGCCGACTCCTAGGTCATCCCCGATCGTCTCGAAGCCCTTTTTCCGTCGATTCTTTGCTGGACATTGAGTTTCCGTCCGTTCCTAGGTCATTTTCGGTCCGTCCCGAGCTTCCTCTGTCGGTTCTTCACCGTCTTCTAGGTATTTTTCTTTCCGTTTAGGTCAAGATGCCTCGTAAGACCGTCGTTAGGAAGAGGTCCCGTCCCGAGGCCGGTCCCGAGCGACGTTCCAAGGCGCGGCACGATCCCGCGAGGCAACCACCTCCGGATCGTTCCCCGCCTAGGGTGGTTCTCGTTAGGCCGTTGGCCGAGAAGGCCGTCACCTCCGGGAGGTTTGTCGATTTCGACTATCTCTCCCGGGAGGGGTTCACCATAGGCGATAGGCTTAGAGCCCAGGGCCTAGAGTACTTCCTCACCTTGGACCTTCCCACCTATCCTGGCCTAGTTCAAGAGTTTTACAGTACCGTCCATCGGGGAGATGGAGGTATCGAGGGTACGGTAGTAGGTGTCCCGTTGCGTGTCACAGAGGACCTCATTGCCCATATCCTTCATCTTCCATTAGTAGGGGTGGCTCCCGCACACCCTGAGGATAGAGTTGCGGCCCTTACGGTCGTCTTAGGGCATCCACCTCAGTCCCCCCTAGATGAGGTATCTGCTAGCTCACTTCCTATTGAAGTGAGAATCCTTTTGAGCATTCTGTCCAGGTCCATCTTCCCTAAGACAGGGAGATTTGATTTTGTGAATGAGAGGGACTTAGCTATTATGTCTTATATCCTTCAGGACACCCCGATCAACTTCCCAAAGCTCATTTATAGGTATATGTGTGAGCCCCTAGATAGACCTAGGCTCTCACTCCCATACGGGATGTTATTCACTCTTCTTTTTAGGCAGTACGAGATTCCCATTCCTGAGAGGGAACCCTCTCGTGCCTTGCGATGGACTGATCGCTTGTGTACGGGGACTATGCACAGGATGGGATTTCGGAAGAGAGAAGGGATCTGGGTTAGGAAGTCTACTCTCACTGCTCAGACCACCAGACCATCACCCAGTCCTGAGCCAGATTCAGACTACCCAGACCTTCCAGACCATCCAGACCTCCCATCCACTCCTCCTGCTCCTACCACCTTTGCCGGACCTTCCTCCTCAGCTACACCATCTATGGAGGTTCGGATTGATCCAGAGCAGCTCCGGGAGCTGCGGCAGGAGATCGTCCGAGATCTGAGGGACGAGCTGCTTCGGGAGCTCCGAGGTGCGGTGCCTGCTCCCACTCCTGCACCCGTATCTTCTCAGTTGGTCCCTTCCTTGACAGCCATGACTGACATGACGGCTCATGTACGGGAAGAGATCTACAATATCCGGAGTTTGGTCCAGGCCCAGTTCCAAAGCATGAATGAGGTCACGAGCTCCACTCGACAGATGCGAGAGGAGATAGGTCGTGACATGCACACCACCACCGAGGGGGCCGAGCGCTTGTCGAATGTACTCATCGACAAGCTGGACGCACTACAGACATCGGTGACTGGGCTTCAGGCGTCGGTGACAGAGCTCTCCACTACACATAGCAGAGCCACCACGTCTATTATCACGCAGCTCGGACATGTGACAGATGCAGTCACCCTCCTCATGGAGCAGAGCCGATTGAGAGGAGGAGCACCATCCTCGAGAGGAGGTGCCACATCCTCGAGAGGAGGAGCCACACCCTCCAGAGGAGGAGATGCATCCTCGAGAGGGGGAGCCTCATCCTCGAGGAGGCCATAGATGTTTTTGTGTGATGTATTGTTTTACCTTACTTATTGTATGCTCAAATGTGTTCACATTCATATCAATACAATGAGTAGACATTTTATCTTCAATTATGTGCCATTTGATGTGCCATTTGTTGATTGTGCCATTGATTGTGTGTGATTACCTCCTTTTTGGAGATGACAAAAAGGGGGAGAAATATGTATAAAATATGGTAAAATATGTAAAAGGGGAGAAATATTGAAAAAAATATGTAAAAGAAATCAATGGAAATAAATAAAACGATAAACTCTTAAAAATACACACAAATTTGTTCTAAGTGGATTCGGTACCTCGAGGCTCATTATCTCTCTTTTGGGGCTCCTAATGGAGTAATCTCCAGAATCTATTCAAGGGATATTCGGAGATTAGCTGAATCCTACTCAAGAACAAATTGACAGATTTTTTCTCTAAAAAGATAAAATTCAGTTCAAAAAAAAAACTTCAAAGCATGAAGAGGAAATTCAGAAAATCAAAATATAGTTGAATGCATATGTTGAGGGGGAGAATCTGAATTTTAATCAAGCTAAATCATTAATGACATATAAGCCAAACAATTGATTGCATAATATGAAGGCTTATATAATTCCAAATGAAAGTGGGAGCTTTAACTCCGAAATTTAATGTTTCACTCCTTTCAAACTTGGATAAATTAAATTATCAGACATTTGAATTCATTTATGGATTTTACTTCATTGTTTTATGAGCAATTCATTTTACATATACTCAAAGTTTTGTCATCATCAAAAAGGAGGAGATTGTGGAGTGATTGATTAAAACCCCATTTGATTTTGATGAGCTCAAAGCAATTGAGTATATCTTGTGATTACTAATGAATTCAATTGAGTGTTTCAGTGAAAATCCTGTCCAAGTGTTTCTAGACTTGGTTCATAGTATTTTGGATAAGTTAAGAAGTCTGCATGAACCAATGTCTGAGACTCGAGTCGACTCCCGAGTATCACGAGTCGACTCCAAGCGTATCAAGTTCACTGGCACGAGCTCGAGTCGACTCCAGATTAGTACGAGTCGACTCCGACTGAGAACAGAAAGAAGAACAGAAAGCTTCATCTCAGAACCTGTCAACGAGTCGACTCCTGAAGTGCGCGAGTCGACTCCAATGTTCACCGAGTCGACTCCAGGGAAGTAAGAGTCGACTCCAAGCAGTCACAGGCAGAAAAGTCAGAGAGCAGTTTTCGGGTCTGAGATTCGAGTCGACTCCAGTGGAACGCGAGTCGACTCCGATGGTTGGCAGGTCGACTCCAAAGAAGGTAAGAGTCGACTCTCAGAGGAACACAAGGAAAAAATCAGAGAACAATTTTCGGACTCTGAGATTCGAGTCGACTCCCGCAGTACACGAGTCGACTCCGAGACTGAGCGACCATCAACAGACAGAAGACCATGTTACTGCCTCTGAGATTCGAGTCGACTCACAGACAGCTCGAGTCGACTCCAAGACAAGCTACACGTCAAAAGGCAGAAGACCAACTTTCGGAAACTGAGAGCCGAGTCGACTCCAAGGAGGTTCGAGTCGACTCCAAGACTGGATGAGCCAAACGACAGAGAATCGAGAGTTCGGGCTCTGAGATTCGAGTCGACTCCCAGGACAATCGAGTCGACTCGAGTGGACAAAATTCAAATTTGGATCCACGGACTTCAGTGGATGAGCCGACTCCAAAAATTGCCAGGTCAACTCCAGAAGTTGGCGAGTCGACTTCAGGTCAAGACGAGTCGACTCCCAGTCAAGACGGCAACTTTAATTCAAATTTGAAACAGTTGCCGAGTCGACTCCGGAAAAGCGTGAGTCGACTCCTGCTACAGCCGAGTCGACTCCTGATCGCGCGAGTCGACTCCAACCCACCAACGGTCATATTGTCAGGCTGCGCAGAGTGTGCAGAACGGCCAGAAAAAGCAGAGTAACGGCTAGTTTCCGTGGGGGTTGGCTTAAATAGCCACAGAGGACTGTAGCAAGGAAGATAACAGATATTCCACTCCAAGCATTCAAGTTTTCAAGCTCTCCAAGTGCTCTTAAACGAAAAAGGGGAGATCTGCATTTACTGCTCCAACAACTTCTTCCCAACAATCAAAGCTTCCTCCTCCTGCATTCAAGTCGACCACTCTTTCAAGAGGAGACCGGAGTTCCAGAAGCCATACCTCTTCACCAGCTTAAAAGCGTTTGAGGGCTTCTAACTCCTTTACGATTATATTGTCTTAAATCTACTTTTTGAGAAGCTATTTTCTGTTTTCTTCTATCTCTTGTATTTACTTGATTCAATCGGGGGATTGAATCAAGGGGTTTAAGGTTGGTTGGTGAGCCAAGTTAAAACCAACGTGTGTAAGGGTTTGATTGTGAGCCCGGGAAAACAATCGGGGTTGGTTCTAGTCGGTGAGCCTGGGAAAACCGACCGAGTTCGTTGTGAGCTCGTAAAACAACAAGTTTGGTTGTGAGCTTGCAAAACAACCGGCTGTAATCCAAGGGGGTTATAGTGAAATTCTCAAGTGAGACTTGGGGAGTGGACGTAGGAGCAAGGGTTAGCTCCGAACCACTATAAAACTTTGTGTTTGTAGTGCATTGTCTCTCATCTTCTTCCCCGCACATTACTCACAGCACTAGGCTTTAATTAAATAACTTGCTATAGTTTTTAATT
This sequence comes from Phoenix dactylifera, assembly GCF_009389715.1. Lineage (NCBI taxonomy): Eukaryota > Viridiplantae > Streptophyta > Magnoliopsida > Arecales > Arecaceae > Phoenix > Phoenix dactylifera. The sequence goes on from NW_024067683.1 coordinate 98,326, forward strand.
AATCATCCACAAAGTTTTAATTAGCCAAATTATATTAAAAACCCAATTCACCCCCCCCCCCCCCCCCTCTTGGGTTGTCTATCTGGGCAACACTTGTTCCGAGCTCATCTTCATCTCGAACCAAATCCAAACTCCATCCCATCCGTATTTGTTCCTAGCATCCTCCTTCTCTCTCGATTCATCCTTCTTCCCCATTGGGGGGACTGATCCCAGCTCTTCTCTGAATCCATCAGGCTTCTCTTCGGTTCCATTCATTCTTCTTCCCCACGGTGGGCTTCTCCCATCAACTAAGCTCTTGGGAGGCGGAGTCCCACGGGAAACAAAGGAGAGAGAGGAGTTTGGCTATTTTGGGAATATTTCAAAGGAGAAAGAGAAGGAAGGAATAGGAGCCCGCTGCTGTGCTGCTGCTGCCATCCACCACTCCATGGAAGACTGATCTCCTCACTAGGGCTGGATGCAGCCCTAACAAAGGGACACGAGTTTTATATTTTATTTTATATTCTTGGGGTTGTATGAACTTATTGTTTTTAATGGATATCTTCTTTTGAATCATATTTAATTTTTGTAATTTTAAGTATGATGTTCGTACAACTGTTCTTCATGATCACTAAGTAAATATAAGATAGTCCATGCTTAGGGAAGATGCGATGTGTTGCCACCTTAGATTAGGGTAGACATTTCATGCCTACTAAAGATGGATTATGCCCAAATTACTTTTGTGAATTTTTATTTAAATGCTTATTAGGCTTGTAGCTAATTTGCATGTTAATCCAAGAACGAAATAAAATATAAATAACCCTTGTTCCGATGTTAGTGGTGAATTCCTTGCCCTAGGTTCTCCCAAACTGATATCATTTTAATTGCATTTCTTATTAAATTTCTAGTTTAATTTTCTTCACAAACTTTTTTTTTTAAATATTTTTTTTAAAGAAAAATAACTATACCCCAATCCCTGTGGATCGATACTCGTAATCACTATCCTACTAGATACGTGCTATTACGTGGTCTTTAAAGTTGACTATCAGCGAGAGAGAGGGGAAAAGAGAGAGAAAGGAGTGCGAGAGTCAGAGAGTGGGTGGAGGGAGAGAGCATACCAATGATCAGGCCTTTGGCCACCACCTACAGCATGGCTAGTGGTAGTGTCATTGGTTGTCGAGGTGGGAAAAAGAGGCCGGGTAGGGCCTTAGTCGATGGAACTTGGATGACCTTGTATTGTCTTCCTATGTTCAAACAAGAGAAAAAACAAATAAGCAGATGAAGAAGAGAATGAGGGAGGACCTATCGATCGTGAGCTAGGAAGGGGGCAACGAAGCAGTGATCTAGACTATGGAGCAAGAGGCAGGGGAACCATAGGGTGGAACAAACAAGGGCAGGGAGAGATGAGATGTGGAATGTGGAGGGGGCAACCTGTTTATATAAAGAGTTATGGCAGTGAGGGACCGATTTAGAGGGAGGTGATGGAGAGGGAAGGCAATCACAACCGTGGGGGTGATTCCTAAGGCTGGCACCGCTATTTTTGGTGGTTGCCGCACTCCCAGTGGACACCGCTTTTTCCCCAATGGTGCCCCATGTTGATCGGTAAGGTGACTTGATGCTACTTGGCCGAAACAAGGGGTGTCCTCAATTTTATTTCAAAACAACGAATGCCTAAATCTTTTTTCTTTTACAAAATTTGAATTGAAGTTTTCAAACCATTTACTAACTTTCTTCTCAGTGAAGCTAACAAACCATTCAGACTTCCCTTCAGATTTCACTTGTCACCTGATGTCGGTAATTCTTTTGCCAACTTTGGCTCATGGCTAGGTTAAAGCAAGTCCAATTGGACCGGCCCTTATACATACCATTCACATATCCAAAAGTGTTTTGCAGTCTAAAGGTCCTAAAAATTATGGTGTTTTAGGTAACACTATAGTGCTTGTCTGTTGTATATGATTCCTTAAGTGAACATATAGAGATTCCTGTTGGAGTTTTAACATAGAAAAAAAATAATTTTAAAAAATAAATATACCAGCTTTATCCCTAAATTTTAGATGGTTTGAAAACTTTAAAATCTTATCATTTTCTTCATACGCTTCTTTCAGAAGAGTTGCAACTCTTCTGAAAAGAATGTTCGCTCTAGTTTTAGAAATGCGGCACTGTATCGGTCATTAGACAGAATCAATAATTAGGCTTTGAGTCCAATAGTTTGAATAACTCAATCCATATTACTACTTCTCTGCTTCTTGAGATGAAATGGAGAATCTTTCTCTTCTAATTCTTTTTCTCTTCTTCCAAATTTCTTTCAAGTTTTTCTTTTTATTTAGGCAACTGAAGAAGTCGATCCGGTTAAGCCTTCCTAGCGATAATGCTCATTAGAGGAGGATTGGGCTGAGCTGAGTTGTTGTATCTTAGAGATAAGATAACCGCAAACTTGAACGTAGGGGCAAATCACATTCTTAAGGGAGTGCATATCACACGACTCGATCCAGGCAAGCTTTTTTCAATCTTTTGACTTTTTTTCTAGTAAATTATTTTTTTATAATACTTTTATAAAATAAAGATATAGTAATTTTTAGCAAAATAGTTCCACCAATTTTTATATTTTATTGGCATACAAAAGAGCAGGTGAAAGTACAAAAAAAGTGCTGCTAATATCTTCTGCAGTGCTTTAGACAACCATCAAGTGAATGCTATTAAAAACTATGTCACTGATTAATCAATGACATTTTTTATAAGTGCCGCTAAAAGTTTTTTTAGCCGCATTTTCTGAAAATTTACAAACAATCTAGAAATACCGCAAGCAAAAGAATGTGGTAAATAGCGGCACTTCCAAATGTAGGTGAAGGTTAATTAGTAGGAATCCAAAGTACTGATGAAATAATTTTTGCATTCATTTTATAGAGGTGTACTCGCATTACAGAAATGTTTCTACTGATCAACAACTTGCCTTTGAGACGTCAGTGGGACTGAGGCAGGGATGCCCACTCTCACCACTGCTATTTATCATGTGCTCTAATGCGCTCTCTCGGGTCCTTCGGCGTGCAGCGGAGACCCAGGCCTTGGAGGCCTATAGACCAGGTAGAATGCCTTTTCAGATATCGTACCTCTTATTTGCTGATGATTGTTTGCTTTTGGCACATGCCATAAGGCAGACAGCCAGGTCCATTAGGAGCATCTTGGAGGGCTACTATACAGCATTCGGGTAGCAGGTCAACTTGGCCAAATCAGCAATCAGCTTCAGTCCGAAGACCCAGCCGCAGATGAAGGCAACCATGAAGGAGATATTATAAGTGGGAGAGCAGGAGGGCAAGTTGAGGTACCTCGAAGTCCCTATCACAGGCTGACATCCCAGAGTGGGTGATTGTGTCGACGTCGAGGCGAGCATTCAGGATTGAGGGGTGGCAAATGAGTGCCCTTTCAATGATGGGCAGAGTGATCTTGGTGCGCTTGGTCCTCGGTTCAATTCCGCTCTACTTGCTATCTCATACCATGGTTCTAGTGACATTCTTGAGGTCACTGGAACAGAGATTCTAGAACTTCATATGGGGTAGACAGGAGGGCAGAAGGGGAGTCCACCTAGTGGCATGGGAGGTGGTTTGTCAGCCAATCAGATGGGCATGAAGGGAGGTGTTGACGGCGAGATATGCAGCCAGGTATATTTTGGAGCCCGACAGCTTGTGGAGCACTTTACTAAGATCCAAGTATGGTTCCTGCACTAGGTTAGAGGATTTTCAGGTTGGCTGCCGATGCTCCTTTATCTGGAGGGAGATATATTTGTATCCACCAATATAAGTTGCATTCTTAATCCAAAAGCACTAACACCTCACAAAAAGTGATTAGCCATAAGTACTTTTTATAGATCACTTGAAACTATATATGGAAACATGGAAAAGAAAAGTCAAGGAAGAAATCAACTTCATTTAATGGCCACTTGCAGAACAAAAATAAGGTAAATATTTAGATCATATTTAGATAAATGTGTATAAAAAAGAAAAATATAAAGTATATTATGATAATAAATTTATTACAAAAAATAAAAGTCATGCAAAATACGCTCCAATAGCACCTCTAATTCTTCTATATCATCTACTAAGCTTTATCAGAGGCTCATTATCCACTTTTGTTGTCTCAACATATATCTTCTAAAATTGAGACTCGAGCTTACCCATCAAACTCATCTCGAACTCACTTTGCATGAGCTTAGCAAAATCTTCACATAAACTTTCACTAGTAGCACCAAATATAATGTCATCAGCATATATTTGAACAATCAGGATATCAGCATTTTTCTTTTTAATAAACAGAGTTTTATCAACATTTTTTCTTGAAAAATTACTCTTTATTAAAAAGTTGCTTAATTTATCATACCAAGCTCTAGGAGCTTGCTTCAAGCCATAAAGTGCTTTGTTCAATTTAAAAATATGATATGGAAGTTTATGATTTTCAAAGCCAGATGGCTGTTCTAGATAAACTTTTTCAACAGTAGAATTATTTAGAAACGCACTTTTGACATCCATCTGAAATAATTTAAAATCCATAAAGCATGCAAATGCAAGTAATAGCCTAATAGCTTCAAGTCTAGCTACAGGTGCAAAAGTTTCATCAAAATCAATTTCTTCTTCTTGATTATATCCTTTAGCAACTAATCTAGTTTTGTTTCTAATTACAATGCCCTCTTCATTTGACTTATTTCTGAAAACTCATTTTGTTCCAATTACAAAAATATTTTCAGATCTTTTAACTAAATTCCAAACATTGTTTTTTTAAATTGATTTAATTCTTCTTGCATAGCCATTAACCAACTAAAATCTTTTTCAGCTTCTTCAAAAGATTTTGGTTTTATTTGAGAAACAAATGCAAGATGATTACAAGCATCTCTAATAGAAGATCTAGTCCTAATATCATGTGAAGGATCACCAATTATTAAGTTTCTAAGGTGACTAGGTACATACCTCCATTCTTTTGGTTGACTAGTTTACCTTTAAACATTTGATCATCTTTTTCTTGATCCTCATCATGTTCTGAATTTTCAGATGCAAAAACATCCTTTAGGGTTAACTCTTTGATTTGTTTGTTGAGTTCTCCTGCATCATCATCGAAGTCTACATTCTTTCTTGAAGAAGGATCATTAGATTCATCAAAAATAATATGTATTGATTCTTCAACAACTAGAATTCTCTTGTTGAATATTCTATATGCTTTGCTTGATGAAGAATATCCAAGAAAAATAGTTTCATCTGATTTAGAATCAAACTTACCCAAGTTGTCTTTACCATTATTTAAAACAAAATATTTGCAACTAAAAACATGAAAATATGAAAGATTTGGTTTCTTGTTTTTCAAAAGCTCATAAGGGGTTTTCTTTAGAATTGATCTTACAGTAACTCTGTTAAGAACATGGCAAGCTGTATTTATAGCTTCAGCCCAAAAATATTTAGGCAAATTGCTTTCACATATCATTGTCCTAGCCATTTCAGTAAGAGTTCTATTCTTTCTCTCCACAACTCCATTTTGCTGTGGTGTTCTTGGTGCAAAAAAGTTATGATCAATACCATTTTCAGTGCAGAAATTTTTAAAGTCATGATTTTCAAATTTAGTTCCATGATTACTTCTAATCTCGACAGTTTGCAGTCCATGTTCATTTGAAATATTTTTATACAGTTTTGTGAATGCTGAAAATGCTTCATTTTTATGTGCCAAAAATAAAACCCATGTATTTTAGAAAAATCATCCACAATAATAAAGCCACAAAGTTTTCCACCTAGGCTTGCAGTCCTAGTTGGTCTGAACAAATCTATGTGGAGAAGCTCTAAGGGTCTAGTTATGGAAACAACATTCTTAGATTTGAAAGAAGTTCTGATTTGTTTTCCTAATTGACATGCAGTGCAAATTCTATCTTTTTTGAAAATCAGTTTAGGAAAGCCAAAAACAAGTTCTTTTCAAATAAGCTTTGAAATTAAATCCATGCTGGCATAAGCTAATTTTCGATGCCATAACCAGCTAGTCTCACTATCTTTGGTTTTCATAGCTACCAAACAATCCATGTTTTTCATGAGTATTTGATCTAAATCAACCAAATACACATTTTTATGTCTATGTCCAGTAAATATTATACCACAATTATTCGTACTAGAACTAAATACATAGATGACTCAAAAGTTACAATATATCCTTTGTCACAAAATTGACTGATGCTTAGTAAATTATGTTTTAAGCAATCTACTAATAAAATATTTTCAATAAAAGTTGTTGGAGTGATCTGAATGTTACCAATACCAATAATCTTGCCTTTGCTATTATCACCAAAGGTAACTATTCCTCCTTCTTTCTTTTTGAGGAACATGAATTAGGATTCATCCCCTGTCATGTGTCTGGAGCACCCGCTGTCCAAGTACCATCTTTTATTTGATTTATGGAATGCTAGACACTCCTGCAAAACAGAATTTAGGCTTTCATCTTAGGTACCCAAGTTGTCTTAGATCCTTGCAGGTTAGCAATAATACTTCCTTTTGGAATCCATATCTTCTTAATTGAAACATTGCTTACAAGATTTTGGCTTATAGGATTGCATGCAATGTATTTCTGTTTCTGTCTATCTAACTTGCAATGTACAAATTTCGGTTGAATATAAGAAGGCTTTACAAACATGTTTTCCAGAGATTTCTATTTTTTCCATGGATTGTATCCTAATCCAGCCTTATCATAGACAACTTTCTGACTTTCGAGAATTAGATTTAATTTTTTAGAGCTTAAGGTGAATTTATCTACTATAGGTTTTAGTTTATCAACTTCTTTAGCTAACTTCTGATTTTCTTCATGCAGTTCCTTTTCATTTTTCAGAAGCAGAGCATTTTCCTTTTTCAAGGACTGATTTCTTAATTTTCAGCTCCTTATTCTTTAAGCTAAGCTTTTTACATTCAATCACTGGCTCAAAAAAAATATTTTGAAGTTCATCAAAAGTGAAATTATATTTAGTATCTAAGTATACCTCATTCTTATGTGCCATTAGACATAGATTTGCAGCTTCATGTTGTTGTTCTTCTTCTCCAGAGCTGGAGTCATCACTGTCACTCCAAGTAGCCAGCATAGCTTTCTTCTTCAATCTTTTTGGAACCTTTTTTAACAAGGGACAGTCAGTTCTGAAGTGTCCTGGCTTTTTGCACTCATAGCAAATCTGTTGCTCCTTGTTGTTTTCCTTGCTTTGCCCCCCCTTGATTGCAGGCCTTTTTTTTGAAGTTTTCTCTTTTTCTTCTGAAAAACTTTCTGAACCTTCTTGTAATTAGGGCCATTTTCTCACTGTTATCAGATTCAGAATCCTCGCTCTCATCTTCATATTTAGTGGACTTAAGAGCAATGGTTCTGCGCTTCTTGGGTTCGTCTTCCTCGAGGTTCTGTTTCATTGAAAACTCATAAGTCATTAAGGAACCCAGCAGTTCTTTCAGTGGGAGAGAGTTGAGATCTTTGGCTTCTTGGATGGCAGTGACCTTTGCTTCCCATGCTCTAAGAAGAGACCTAAGGATTTTTCGAACAAGATCACTGTTAGAGTAAGATCTACTAAGGTTTTTCAAGCCGTTCATAATATCAGTGAATCTAACAAACATTTCAGTTATAGACTCACTGTTTTTCATTTTAAATAGTTCATACTTATGTATAAGCATACTGATTTTAGATTCTTTGACCTGGTTAGTGCCTTCATGTGTAACTTTCAGCCTATCCCAGATTTTTTTAGCAGTCGTGCAAATAGATATATGATTAAATTCATTTACATCTAAAGAACAGTAAAGAACATTCATGGCTTTTGCATTCAGCTGAGCCATTCTTTTATCATGGTCATCCCATTCAATTTTAGATTTGAATGAGGTGATGCCATCAATAATATTAGTTGGTGTGTGAGGTCCATTGACAATAACAGTCCATAAATTATAGTCAAGTGCTTGAATAAAAATATGCATACGTGTTTTCCAATAAGTAAAGTTTGTGCCATTGAAAAGAGGTGGTCTGTTGGTAGATTGCTCTTCGGCAATGGAAGATCCCATAGAGGCTACCATGACCTTTAACTCTGGATTGTTAGATCAATAACTGACTGTGAGTACCAGGCTCTGATACCACTTGTTGTCCAAAGGTGCAGCCCAAGAGGGGGGGTGAATTGGGTCTCTTAAAAATTAATAAAATGAAGTGAATAACTCATTGAAAACTTTTGCAAACTGTAATATCTAGCAGCGGAATTAAAGTAGCACAAATAAAGCAGTAAATAAGATGAGGAAAACAGTTAGAAGCATGCGGTAGAAGAAGAGAGATAAGCCACACACAAACACAAGGATTTATAGTGGTTCGATGCACTTCCAGTACCTACATCCACTCCCCAAGCCAAGCTTGAGATTTTACTATAACCCAGTAGATTACAGTCTGATTGTTTTTTGGGCGCACAATCAGAAATCCAATTGGTTTTTCAGGCAACCAACCGAAAATCTATCACTGTTTATTTTTCTGGACTCTCAAACAACTCAGTTGGTTTTCAGATAAACCAACCAAAAACTTTACACAATTTATTTTTTCGGGTTCACAAACAACCCAGTTAGTTTTTAGATAAACCAACCAGAAACTGTCTTCTTGCTGAATACTTCCGATTCAGCAACTTCCAATTAAGGCTTGGAAGTGCTTTTACAAGTTTCAGATGATGAAATTATTACAGCAACAAATAATCCAAATAAATGATTGCTGCAACCAAAAAACTAAAGCTTCATAACATATAAAATGAATCAATAGAAGCAATGTTGAAGTCGATGAAGAGGTTGGCCGATGATATGAATCCCAATGCCGAGCACCAACTCTTCTTGTTGCAATGAATGAGAGGCTTTGACTGATTTTCTCATAGGAGCAAGTTTCAGAGGAATGCCGGTGAGGATGATGAACTTTTTAGCTTTTTCCTTCTCCTTTCTTTATGGAAACTTCTTTTTCTTGATAGAATATTTCTCTTTTCTTTTTTTTTTCTTCTAAGGTTTCCTTGAATTTATAGACAAGTTCTTCAGAGGGATTCAAATTCCTTTCTTGCTGTTCTGATGGAAATCTTTTCTGTTACAGAAAAGGATAAAAGTTGTTACAAGATTCCCATTGTAGTCCTAGCTGTACAGGGGTCGACTTATATTTATCCTGGATCGGCACTTCAAAATATTGAGACGACTCTTGCTGTTGTAACTTCAAAGGGTCGACTCTTTAACCTTAAGGGTCGACTCATCTTCTTCAGAAGTTGCCTTTTTAAAAATAAGGATCGACTCATCCAATAATTTTTCTGGCCAATACTGAGATTGAATTGGGGTCGACTCTTCAAACATAAGGGTTGACTCATTTAGAACAAGGGTCGACTCTTTAAATCTTATCTCAGACGGTGAAAGCTCTCTGTTTAATTGGAGCTATACAAGAGTTGACTCATGTTTTGCAGGGGTCGACTCATTGACTGTGCCACTTGAAAAAAAACGTGCCAGAGTCAACTCAAACTTGTCCTTTTTACTTAGGGGTCGACTCAAGTATCTCAAACAGAAATCTTTGGACTTCATCTTTGATCTCCATGGATTGGATTAAGATCATTTTTCTTTTAGAACATATCCAATAAAGTGTTTATGAAGAATTAAGAATAAGAATTTTGCAGTGCATCATTTCTTCTAATTTTTCTTGATTTATAGAACTTCATATTTATGCCAACATCATTAGTACACAATATTATCTCAAGTGCTTTGTAATCATCAAAATTCATCCTTTAGGATTGACACATTGTTATATCTACTTATTTAGAAGCTTGTAACCTTTAAACTCTATTTCTCTGATATTTGTTACTTGATTCAATCAGGAGATTGAATCAAGTGGTTAAGGTTTGTTGGTGAGCTCGTAAAACCAACGGTATAGGTTTTGGTTGATGAGCCCGTAAAACCAACTGGATTGTTTGTAAGCCCGGAAAAACCAACAGAGTGGTTTTAGTCGGTGAGCCAGGAAAAGCCGACCAGATTCGTTGTGATCCTGTGAAAACAACAAGTTAGATTGTGAGCTTGTAAAACAACCGGACTGTAATCTTAAGATTATAGTGAACTCTCATGGAAAGCTTGGAGAGTGGACGTAGGAGCAAGATTGGCTCCGAACCATTATAAAAATATTGTGTTTGTGTTGTGGTTTATCTTGCTTTACTTCTTTACTGCTTTCTTATAGATTTCTTAATTACATTTGTTTAAAATCAAGAAAGCTTTCATAATCCTCAATAGATAAAATTAAAGAATCTAATTTTAATTAGAACCCAATCCACCCCCCCCCCCTCCTGGGTTGTCTTTTGGGAAACACCCTTCGCTACCTTGGTGCCCTTGGCGACGAGGCGATAGATGTTGGAGTATGGGTCTAGGTTTTCAATCGGTATCCAAAGCAAAAGCTGTCGATGGAAATGATGACAACGGGGTAGTGGAGCTTGGACTAGGGCCTGACAGTGGGGCTGAGGCCAACAGGAGTAGGTGAGAGTGGCGACAAAAGAGGTGATGGCTATAAGGGTGATGTGGCCCAACGAAGCAACCGAATAGGGGGGGGTAAACTGGTTTTTTCAAAAATTTGATTGATTATGTGCAGTAAGAAACTAATTTCCGAAGGTATATGTGATGTACAATGATAAATGTAGACAATAAATAATGTAAAGAATGGTACATAATACAAACAATCAAGGCACCACAAAAATAAGAGATTTATAGTTGTTCGATTTCAAACCCAGCACCTACATCCACTCTCCATGCTCCCTACTTCAAAATTTCAATCCATTAATTGTTTGTAAATGATTACAAACATCGGATACTACTAACCAAGAATCCTAGCATATCTCAAGCTCGCCACTCATTTTTTGGGCACGAGCAAACCCAATACACTTCATTTCAAGGTAGGGATCAACCTATCCCAAGTTTTAACATACCTAAAACTTGTCACCCATAAGTATAAAAAGATACAATAAAGGAATAGTGAATCCAATAAATGCTCCTTAATGAGTAGAAATAAAAACCAATTAAGTTCCTTTTGATTTTCTGGAAGAAACCCTCTCTGATGTATACTTCAGGTGGAGATCTTTAATTAATGCTCTTGAAGTGGTGGTTAAACTTGTATTAAATGCTTCTCCATGAATGAGGTTTTTTTTGCTTTCAATGTATCTTTTGGAAGCCCTATTATGAAAAAGAGATGCTGAAGAGTGGATAGTAGCAATTGGAGACTATTAGAGAGTGGTTGAGATGCATTAAATGCACTTTCTATGTGCTGAAAAAGTAGTCGTTATAAGCCTGAAAAAACAAAGGGGTGAACCCTAGGTCAACTCCTGATCTAGGGTTTGACCCCAAGGTCGAGTCTTGAAATGACCAAAACAATACAACCTCTATTTCTAGCCTGCGGCACATCAAAAGTCAACCTAGGGGTCAACTCCTAATTCAAGGATCAATCCCTAGGTCGACTCCTAGTCTGTGCCAAATATGTCAGACAGCTCCTAAGTATCAGAGTCGGCTTGGAGGGCAACCTTTATGCCCCTGGGGTCGACTCCTGAAACCCAAAATGCTAAACTTTGTCATTTTGATTGATGGACATCCATGGGTGACTCCTGGCCAACTGGAGTTAGCTTCCATACTTCAGAAAAATCCGAACACCTTCATACTTATCTCCAACTTTGAAAATTTTATCCTTTGAGCTTCTCTAAGCATCTCTAAACGTTCAAGCTTCTAAGGCTTTCCTAAAAAGCAACTTAAACTATTCCACAACACACAAGCATTAGTAAACTACTCAATTATTTTATAATCAATAAAATCAATCTCTTAGATCAACAGGCGAGGAGGATGAGACACGAGCAAAAGATGGTCGTGGAGATCTGGAAATGGAAATGTTGCTTGTGTAAAGCTTTGGAGTTCTAGATTTAATGCTGACTTTGGTTTCTTTTTTTTCTTTTTTGAAGGTAAGAAAATGCAAAAAGTAGCTCTGAAGCAATGTAGAATATGGAGAGAGAAGTAGGTCATCATGGATCATGAATTAATCAAGGATATTTTAGCTCTAAAAGTTTTTATGATCATCACATGATGCAATTCCATGAGCAAAGTAAATGAAAATGATCAGTGGAAGTACATTGAATCATTCAACTAACATCAAGAACCAAATTGAAATTTTTTAAACTTGAAAAGTATTAAATTAAAATAACTTTAAATTGAGAGGGTGTTCTAGTAATGTTTTCTAAACATAATATTCCAAATATTATAATGGTACTTCAAAATCATCATTTATGGTTATAATAGAGAAACTATTATTATTTCCAGGTTGATCATTTCCAAGTTGATTTTTTGACAAATTGTTTTTCAATAATGAAATAACAATTGTTAGAATGATTATTAGTTGTAGAACCAAAATTGATTTTATTGTTAATAAGGAAAAATATTGTTTTGTGAATTGAAATAAGGTTTGGATAAAAGATATTATATCTAACAGATGATTAGTAAGAATATCAAACAAAGTCAGTGGATTTGGTTCAAGAATTTGTAACTGTTGCTCGGCAGTATGGTATTTTACTGTTGAAAGGGGATCCTAGGTTCTTCGGTGTTAAGCATGCTGATTTTTTTTTTTTTTTAAAAAAAACATGGCTGAACCTGATCGGGTTGCCTACGTACCCCTTCATAAGGGGGATCAAGCCATACGTAGTTCTTTTTAAGTTTTAAAACGCAGCGGAAAAATCGAATCAAACAATTTAATTCATGCATGCTTACAAGATCAAATCTAGAAATCAGCACCTTAAGAACATATAGGATTATGCCGGAATCGTTTAAACAATTATGCTAAAACTTTTATGCATGATTAACTATCAGATCTGAAATTTAAGAACTCTATTCCGATTAATCTCCGAATATCCATTGAATGGATTCTGGAGATATCTCCGTGAGGAGCCCCAAAAGAGGGTAAAACCTCGGGGAATCAGACCTAGATCTTGACACCATAATAAAAGATTAATGTAGGATTAATACCTTTTATGATGGAAGAAACTTGTGGATCTGATCCTCGACTTCGCAGCCACGCACACGAATGGCCTCTACGAGAAGTCCACGCGAAGTTCCTGAAGAGATCTTCTTCCGCAACAGTGCTAGCAGCTGCAGAACACTTGAAAGCTGAAATCTGCCCGCCGGGATTCAATCAACTCTTGATCAATCGTCTTGAAGTAGATAGAGATGAGGTTTGTAAGGGAAGTAGAGGACTCAGATCTGATCTTGAATCTTCTAGATATTCACCCTGAAAACCCTATCTAAAATGGAGAAGAAGAGGAGGAGGAGGCGGGTGAGGAAGAAGGCTGCAATGGATGTATTTTTGGTGCCCATGTTTGACCCCTTTTAATGGCCTCCGAATTTTCATTCAAAATTCGAAATTTATTTTCAGAAAATCTCTTTTAGTTGGCACATGCAAAGGAACAGGAACAACCCAAATCAGATCTCAACCAAATCTGATTTAAATTCAAATTTTAAACACATGTGCAAGAGGGAAGAAATTTGAAATCCATGCGGCAAGGTAAAACACTTCATAATTTCGAAATCACCTCTTGAAATTCGAATTTAATCCATTCAAAAACTCAGACGCCACCTTGGCTGATGGTTTGAGTGATTAAAATCATTTAACACATTGCTTAATGTTTGAATTTAAATTTAAATAACAAACAATGTCGCCATGTGTCAAGCAATGGGTCCATGTGCCATGCAATAATTTTGGTTTATTTAAAATTCATGAAATCCAATTCCATGTCACCAATAATTGCCACATCATCTGAGCCTAATCCCCTTGGGTTGCACCTAATCAAATTTGGTCAAACCCAAATTAAAACAAAGCAATTTGGTTGAACCCAATCTAATCAGGTCAGACCCTGATTGAGCTCAAATTGAATCCAATTCAATTTTGGCTCATGCAAACTCAATCAAATTGAATTAATTACTTTGTGTTGGACCTAATCCAATTAGGTCAATCCCCAATTAAGAACAAATTAATTTAAAATTAATTTGATCAGCTTAAGTCCTTTTTGGTTCTAACCTAATCCAATCAGGTCAAAATCCTGATTGAGCCCAAACTTGAATCCAATTCAATTTGGCTCATCCTTAGCACAATTACTCAATCAAATTGAGTTTATTAGTAATTTAATTACTAATTAATCCTTCAATAATTACTTTAATTATTTTATAAGATAATTTGCCAATCAAATTGACCAAATTATCCCTGAATGATTCTTAATCATTCATCAGCTTTCTTGATCAATCAGGAATCTTCTATGCGTGTGACCTCATAGGTTCGAACCTAAGCCGGTAGTATAGGAACAATTTCCTACACTAATTGATGTGACCATCTAGCAATGGTACCCAACGTCCGGATAGGCCGAATATATGCGAAGCAAATATTCTGGAACCCTGAACTATGGTTACTGTATAATTCAATCCCTTTGACTCCTAATGCCAGGATGACTTAGAGCTCACTGTCAACCCTATAATTAGTACATCCATTATATGATTAACTTTAGATATCCCGTGACTCCTCACTGGGATTACCCTGGCCAAGGTTTTGCTAAATTAATCACAAGACATTATCTCCTGTTTTCAGGAGGGGTCAATTCCATCTTGACTCACAACTGACTACGCAAGTACTTGACTGCACCCAGTGACCTTCCGTCACTGAATTAGAAATTCAGGTAGTCCGGTACCAAAGTACAGTGAGTTGCTTGCTAGTCATAGGTTGCGGTCTCAGGTCAGAGGGCCAAACTTATACCCATATCCACTCGGAACATCTCTCGACAGTAGAGCGTTCCGGAATTGGTCACGTTTAGTGAAATGTACTTCTACACTTCACTTGTGTGGCATACCAGTGTCTCCACACTCCTTGGTTAAGAGGACAACCAACATATATGTCACACAACGACCTAATCTCGATAATGTTGTCGTCCTAGTAACAACATATCATTTCGTCGCAAACAAGTTTAAGGACTCAAAGATAAATCCTCCTTTATCATAACATAAGTCCTAAGGACTTCATCATATAAGAGTTCATTTGAAGATGAAATGATGAATAATGCCAAATAACACTTTATTAATTTGTCAATTCATTTACAAAATTCAATCATCAATATGCTGACGATTGACATTTAGGATACAAATTCCAACAACTCCCACTTAGCCTAATGCCAATCGGCACAGTATCTAATACCCATCTTCGACTTGTGTTCGTCGAACTCTTTGATGCCGAGGACTTTGGTAAATGGGTCAGCCAGATTTTCTTTTGTGTCAATCTTCTGAAGATCAATATCACCTCGATCGATGATCTCTCGAATCAGGTGGTAGCAACGTAGAATATGCTTGGTCCGCTGATGTGCTTTGGGTTCTCTTGCTTGAGCTATGGCCCCAGTATTGTCACAAAATACAGGCACTGGACCATCAATGGAGGGTGTCACTCCAAGCTCGGTGATGAACTTCCGCAACCATACAGCTTCCTTGGCGGCATCAGATGCTGCGATATATTCTGCTTCACATGTAGAATCTGCCACTGTATGCTGCTTGGAACTCTTCCAGCAGATGGCCCCACCCTTAAGAGTGAAGATATATCCCGACACGCTCTTGCTATCATCTTGATCTGACTGAAAACTTGAATCGGTATATCCTTCAAGTTTTAAGTCAGAATCACCGTAGACAAGCCACTGATCTTTAGTATTTCTCAAATACTTAAGGATGGTTTTGACAACCTTCCAGTGGTTGCTACCTGGATCAGACTGGTATCTACTCACTACTCCTAGTGAGTATGCCACGTCTGGTCTAGTACATGTCATGGCATACATTATAGATCCCACTGCCGAAGCATATGGAATTCTATCCATACTCTCTCTTTCTTGAGAGGTTGTCGGACAATCCCTTTTAGAGAGGTTAATTCCATGGCCCATTGGAAGATAGCCTTTCTTGGAATTAATCATACTGAACCTCTTCAGTATAGTATCAATGTATGTGGATTGGGATAATCCAAGCAATCTTCTAGATCTATCTCTATGGATCTTCATCCCTAGGATGTAAGATGCTTCTCCCAAATCCTTCATGGCAAATTGAGATGATAGCCAAACCTTTATTCCTTGTAATGCAGGAATGTCATTCCCGATTAAAAGAATGTCATCCACATACAAAACAAGAAATATAATAACTGAACCATTTGCCCATTTATAAATGCAAGGTTCCTCTTCATTCTTAATGAAGCCATATGATTTGATCACCTTATCAAATCGTATGTTCCAACTCCGTGAAGCTTGCTTTAATCCATAAATGGATTTTTGAAGCTTGCACACCTTAGACTCATCTGCAGATATAAAACCTTCAGGTTGCATCATATACACCTCTTCTTCTAAATCTCCATTTAGAAAAGCAGTTTTAACATCCATCTGCCAGATCTCATAATCTAAGTGTGCTGCTATCGCAAGCATAATCCGAATGGATTTGAGCATTGCCACAGGAGAAAACGTCTCGTCATAGTCAATACCATAACGTTGACGATATCCCTTGGCAACCAGACGGGCTTTATAGGTCTCTACTTTTCCGTCTGCGCCCCGTTTCCTTTTGAATATCCACTTACACCCTATGGGTTTAATTCCTTCGGGTGGGTCAACTAATGTCCAAACATCATTGACCTTCATGGATTCCATTTCGGATTGCATGGCTCCAAGCCATTTATCAGAGTCATACCTCTGCATTGCATCCATATATGTGATCGGATCCTCATCGTTTTCATCAAGTTCGATAGGATCCCCATCCCGGACCAAGAAACCGTAGTATCTGTCCGGCTGACGTGGTACTCTACCCGATCGCCTTAATGGTACATCTAATATGGGTTCTGGATCTGATCTAATCAAATCCGACTCAACTGGTTCAGTAGATGGTGTCGGATCTTCTACATGTTGAACTTCTCTAAGCTCAACATTAGAGCTATTTGTTCCTTCACCAAGGAATTCCTTTTCTAAGAAAATTGCTCTATTGCTTACGAACAACTTTTGTTTTTCAGCAAAGTAGAAGTAATATCCTTTAGTTTCTTTAGGGTAACCAACAAAGAAACATTTGTCAGACTTGGGTTCAAGTTTGTCTGTCTTCAAACGTTTGACGTACGCCGGACACCCCCAAATCCTAAGGTGAGAGAGCATCGGCTTACGTCCAGTCCACATCTCATGTGGTGTTTTATTTACAGACTTACTTGGAACCTTATTTAGAATATAGCAGGCTGACTCAAGAGCATATCCCCAAAAGGATATGGGCAGATTAGCAAACCCCATCATGGATCGAACCATGTCTAACAGAGTTCGATTTCTCCTTTCTGACACACCATTATATTGTGGTGTACCAGGAGGAGTCCATTGGGAGAGAATCCCATTTTCTCCTAGATATGTCAAAAATTCACTGGAGAGGTATTCACCTCCTCGATCTGATCGAAGAGTTTTAATACTCTTTCCAGTTTGTTTTTCTACTTCATTACGATATAATTTGAACATTTCAAATGATTCAGATTTATGTCTCATTAAATAGACATAACCATACCTAGAAAGGTCGTCTGTAAACGTAATGAAATATGAATACCCACCTCTAGCATCTGTGCTCATTGGCCCACATACATCAGAATGTACAAGGGTCAATAAATCACTGGCTCGTTCACCTTTTCCGGTAAAAGGTGATTTGGTCATTTTACCAAGAAGACATGATTCACAGGTTGTCAATGAATCACAATCATTAACATCAAGGATTCCCTCTTTACTTAACCTGTTCATCCTATTCTTGTTAATATGACCTAGCCTATGATGCCAAAGGTAGACATCCGTGACATTATCTATTCTAGGGCGCTTATTGGATTTATACATTACATGAACAGGCTGTGACAAAATGTAAATGCCATTACTCAGAATTCCATTCATTACAACAACACCATTCCAAATGACATTGCAATAATCCTTTTTTATTGATATTTCATAACCATTTTTGGCCAAAAGGCCTACAGAAATGATATTCAATAGAAAACTTGGACAATAGTGACAATCACTAAGGACATTTACATGAGAGCTGAATTCAAGTTTAAGAATTCCTAAAGCTAGAACTGGAACTGGTCTTCCATCTCCAACATTCAGGAACCTTTCTCCTTCTTCAAACCTCTTACTGACTTGTAGCCCCTGCAACGAATTGCAAATATTAAAAGGACTACCGGTATCCAATACCCAGGTCGAATTATTACAAATAGAAAAATTGCAAGGTGTTATCATATAAGTACCTTGATTGGCAACTGATTGCCCACTTTTCTTAGGCCGGTTCGGATCGAGGGATGCAATGTAAAGAGGACAGTTCCTCTTCCAATGTCCTTGCTTCTTGCAGAAGAAGCACTCCGCCTTGCTCTGATCAGCCTTTTTATTCTTTTTCTGACTAGGCTGAGCATGGTGCACCTGTTTCTTTTGGATTTTATTTTTCTTTTTTCCTTTCTTAAAGGAGCGACCCTTGGATGAACCTCCCACTAAATTCACCGTCTTCTTAAGAAGTTGGTGATCATTCTCAAACGTCTGTAGTAACCCCAACAATTGGTGATAATTCACTACAGGTTTCGTCATACGAAAATGAGTGAGAAAAGGACGATATGATCCAGGCAATGAGTTTAGTATGGCATCCTTCCCCAATTGATCATGAAGGAGAAAGCCAAGAGAGCTTAGACGCTCGATCAACTCAATCATGTACAGTACATGATCAGTTATCGAGGTCCCATCTTTCATTCGGGCGCTGAAGATGGCACAACTAGTTTTGTGCCTCTCAACGTCGTCAGGAACGCCGAATGATTCATTCAACACTTGAATGATATCTTCCGGCTGCGTATTCTCAAAACGCCTACTAAACTCATCACTCATTGCTGCCAACATGATGCATCGAACAGTGATCCGGTCACTGAGCCACTTCTGATAAGTGTCTCTGGCCGATCTTGATGCATTAGCAGCGGGCTGCTCAGGTGCTTGATCCGTTATCACATAAAGGATCCTCTCATGCTCTAGCACTATTTTCAGTTTCCTATGCCAATTATTGAAATTTGGACCAGTCAACTTGTCATTGTCCAACAATGAGCGAAGTGACAAATTAGTGGCCATTTCTGCATAAAAAGAAAATTTGGCTATTAGTATATGAATTGACTAAACTCAATAGACTTGGACTTTAGTCTAAAGGTATTCCCACTATTTTATACAAATTGGTAGCCTCTACCTCTAATTCGAAAAATTACTCCTAATTCTTTAGTGGGCACTAGAACCCAATAGATCACATATAGGCCCGAGTGTGGCTCGGCCAACCCATATGCACCTATTGGTAGGTTCTTAACCAATTGCTTCACCAAGCAACTTCTAGTGATGATTTTGCCCTTGGTTTTCCGGCAGGCGTGTGGCGCCTCCACCGAATACCCTAGTCAGGTCCAACCATTAAATGATAGGGTTAAGTCTAATCAACTAATAGACGACCAAGCCCGAGTGTGGCTCGGCTCACCTGACCGCCTATTGAAGGTACACTTAACTCATCATATATTGAATGACAATTCCAATGCTTGATAAGTACCAGGCGTGTGGCGCCTCCAATAATTATCAAAACATTGGACCCATTATCACCCAACTTAATGGGAGGCTATGACCTAGTTATCTCCATAACCATTTCATTTTAAGGACCTAATAATTTTAGAGGATTTCATAATTAGGATAGATGAGAAGATCCGGTTAGTCTAATTTCTCCCACTGACTTCACCAAATCAGATTAGACTCAAACCGGTTAAGGAGACACCTAAATCAGTCATACTGATTTTCCTTAAGGCATGGGCTAACTCGAATCATTAAGTGATCCAATCAAAATGTGATTGACCATGTCGGCCAGGTAAGTGAGATCGGTGGAAGGGATATGCCATTAACTCGACAAAGACGAATCAGTGCGAGTAGCTCCCAATTAAAAACCACCGGTCAAAACTGCCAAACTTACCTTAGACACCGACTGGTTAATCAATTTCGATTTGATTACTCAAATGACTCGGGCTACACCTCTGAGCCTAAATCAAGTTCCATCTTGGTCTAATCAAAGACATGGAATTGATCAATCTACAACTATTGTATTTAACCTAGAGTTTCCTTGACCTAATCTAGTTACTACTTAATTAGATTTGATCAATTAACTCTAATTAGACCATGTTTGATTCTAACCTTAGGTCTAACCCAATCCTAAGAACTTGATTCAAGCTAACCCATATGCCCAAAGAATTATGCAATGTCAATTAATTGAGTTACAATTCTATTTCATAACACTTAATTCTCAATTAAGTTTAGACTTATGAAAGTTTTGATCATTGCATATTTCTTTTTAATTACATATTAATTACAATCTTTCAGTTCTTAAAACACATTTTCAGATCTGAGTTTTTGTAATTAATCACATGTAATCAGATTTAATTCATGTTTAAGTCATTATGTTTTATGTTCATGCATCACATATACATAACAACATGAATTAATACAAACAACATACATCTTATGTATTTGTTTTTTCACTTTTATTTTCAGATCTGATTTGTTCATTAAAATCAGAGATCATATGAATCATAAACTTTATTTAGATCTAATCTAAACAATATTATGATTTCAGATTTATTCATGTTACTAATCCTAACACAAACATGCATCATATGCATCCAAAATTTCAGATCTACTTAATCATGCATAATCAGCAATTAAATCAATCATAAAAAGCACTTTAGATCTAATCTAAACATGTTAATGATTTCAGATTTAATTGCAAGAATTAAAACATAAAAGTTTAAACATAAATCTGGCTCTGATACCACTGCAAGTGAATCCTAGGTTCTTCGGTGTTAAGCATGCTGATTTTTTTTTTTTTTTTAAAAAAAACATGGCTGAACCTGATCGGGTTGCCTACGTACCCCTTCATAAGGGGGATCAAGCCATACGTAGTTCTTTTTAAGTTTTAAAACGCAGCGGAAAAATCGAATCAAACAATTTAATTCATGCATGCTTACAAGATCAAATCTAGAAATCAGCACCTTAAGAACATATAGGATTATGCCGGAATCGTTTAAACAATTATGCTAAAACTTTTATGCATGATTAACTATCAGATCTGAAATTTAAGAACTCTATTCCGATTAATCTCCGAATATCCATTGAATGGATTCTGGAGATATCTCCGTGAGGAGCCCCAAAAGAGGGTAAAACCTCGGGGAATCAGACCTAGATCTTGACACCATAATAAAAGATTAATGTAGGATTAATACCTTTTATGATGGAAGAAACTTGTGGATCTGATCCTCGACTTCGCAGCCACGCACACGAATGGCCTCTACGAGAAGTCCACGCGAAGTTCCTGAAGAGATCTTCTTCCGCAACAGTGCTAGCAGCTGCAGAACACTTGAAAGCTGAAATCTGCCCGCCGGGATTCAATCAACTCTTGATCAATCGTCTTGAAGTAGATAGAGATGAGGTTTGTAAGGGAAGTAGAGGACTCAGATCTGATCTTGAATCTTCTAGATATTCACCCTGAAAACCCTATCTAAAATGGAGAAGAAGAGGAGGAGGAGGCGGGTGAGGAAGAAGGCTGCAATGGATGTATTTTTGGTGCCCATGTTTGACCCCTTTTAATGGCCTCCGAATTTTCATTCAAAATTCGAAATTTATTTTCAGAAAATCTCTTTTAGTTGGCACATGCAAAGGAACAGGAACAACCCAAATCAGATCTCAACCAAATCTGATTTAAATTCAAATTTTAAACACATGTGCAAGAGGGAAGAAATTTGAAATCCATGCGGCAAGGTAAAACACTTCATAATTTCGAAATCACCTCTTGAAATTCGAATTTAATCCATTCAAAAACTCAGACGCCACCTTGGCTGATGGTTTGAGTGATTAAAATCATTTAACACATTGCTTAATGTTTGAATTTAAATTTAAATAACAAACAATGTCGCCATGTGTCAAGCAATGGGTCCATGTGCCATGCAATAATTTTGGTTTATTTAAAATTCATGAAATCCAATTCCATGTCACCAATAATTGCCACATCATCTGAGCCTAATCCCCTTGGGTTGCACCTAATCAAATTTGGTCAAACCCAAATTAAAACAAAGCAATTTGGTTGAACCCAATCTAATCAGGTCAGACCCTGATTGAGCTCAAATTGAATCCAATTCAATTTTGGCTCATGCAAACTCAATCAAATTGAATTAATTACTTTGTGTTGGACCTAATCCAATTAGGTCAATCCCCAATTAAGAACAAATTAATTTAAAATTAATTTGATCAGCTTAAGTCCTTTTTGGTTCTAACCTAATCCAATCAGGTCAAAATCCTGATTGAGCCCAAACTTGAATCCAATTCAATTTGGCTCATCCTTAGCACAATTACTCAATCAAATTGAGTTTATTAGTAATTTAATTACTAATTAATCCTTCAATAATTACTTTAATTATTTTATAAGATAATTTGCCAATCAAATTGACCAAATTATCCCTGAATGATTCTTAATCATTCATCAGCTTTCTTGATCAATCAGGAATCTTCTATGCGTGTGACCTCATAGGTTCGAACCTAAGCCGGTAGTATAGGAACAATTTCCTACACTAATTGATGTGACCATCTAGCAATGGTACCCAACGTCCGGATAGGCCGAATATATGCGAAGCAAATATTCTGGAACCCTGAACTATGGTTACTGTATAATTCAATCCCTTTGACTCCTAATGCCAGGATGACTTAGAGCTCACTGTCAACCCTATAATTAGTACATCCATTATATGATTAACTTTAGATATCCCGTGACTCCTCACTGGGATTACCCTGGCCAAGGTTTTGCTAAATTAATCACAAGACATTATCTCCTGTTTTCAGGAGGGGTCAATTCCATCTTGACTCACAACTGACTACGCAAGTACTTGACTGCACCCAGTGACCTTCCGTCACTGAATTAGAAATTCAGGTAGTCCGGTACCAAAGTACAGTGAGTTGCTTGCTAGTCATAGGTTGCGGTCTCAGGTCAGAGGGCCAAACTTATACCCATATCCACTCGGAACATCTCTCGACAGTAGAGCGTTCCGGAATTGGTCACGTTTAGTGAAATGTACTTCTACACTTCACTTGTGTGGCATACCAGTGTCTCCACACTCCTTGGTTAAGAGGACAACCAACATATATGTCACACAACGACCTAATCTCGATAATGTTGTCGTCCTAGTAACAACATATCATTTCGTCGCAAACAAGTTTAAGGACTCAAAGATAAATCCTCCTTTATCATAACATAAGTCCTAAGGACTTCATCATATAAGAGTTCATTTGAAGATGAAATGATGAATAATGCCAAATAACACTTTATTAATTTGTCAATTCATTTACAAAATTCAATCATCAATATGCTGACGATTGACATTTAGGATACAAATTCCAACAACTGTGTCGTGCTGACTCCCAGCGTACCAACAAAGGAGAGCTAGAGAAGAAAGGGGAGAGGGAGAAAGAAAGAGAGAAAGAGAGAGAGAGAGAGAGACGGAGGGAGGGAAGGAGAGGAAAGGGGGGAGAGAGGCTAAGAGAGAGAGAGGGAGAGGGATTTCAAGCTCCATCTCCTCCAGCTGCAGCAGCATAATGAAAGAAAGAAAGAGAGAGAGAGGAGGGTAGGAGGGAGAGAAAGAGAGAGAGAGGCAGACAGAAGGAGAGGGAGGGGTGAGAGAGAGAGGATGAGAGGGCTTTTGAGCTCCCTCTTTTCAAGTGCTGTGTAATAGGGGTAGAGCCTCTATTTCCAAATGAAACTGGAGCTTCGGTCCCTCCTTTGAATTTTTTTAAATGAAGTTGACAGCAAACCATGTCTCCTCCGACTGCCAACCTTCACTTAAAATTTTTTTAAAAAAGAATTAAAGGTCAGAGCCCCTATTATGCACCGCCA
Organism: Phoenix dactylifera; assembly: GCF_009389715.1. NCBI lineage: Eukaryota > Viridiplantae > Streptophyta > Magnoliopsida > Arecales > Arecaceae > Phoenix > Phoenix dactylifera. The sequence goes on from NW_024067683.1 coordinate 122,283, forward strand.
TACCAAAGGAAGCTTTGGCCTCTCTCTCTCTCCCCCCTCCCTCTCCCTCTCTCCTCTTCTCTCTCTATCTCTCTCTTTTCTTCTCTTTCCTTTTCCCTTGAATTGAGGGTTTCTAGTCCCACTCTTAATAGGATTTTTGGTGGCCTCTGATGGGTGGAAAATTTTCTCAAATGTCTGGTGAACCGCAGATGGGTGACGGCAGGGCCGGGAAGAAGAAGGAGGCAGCTAAGCCTCCAAGGGGTGGCTAGGTCAGCTCTATGCCGAGGGAGGCTAGGACTACTCTGTCATGGGGGGAGGTGGCCAAAGATCCATTGCGGCAGATAGTATAGACCAGCCACAAGATCTCGGCAGCAAAACTGGAGGTCATCTAGAGATACTTCACCAGAGTGCTGGAAGTTTCGCTAGAGAGACTGGAGAAGGTGAGGCGAAGTTGGAGCTCTATGATGGTGATTATGGGGAGTCTAGGTAGAAGAATCCCTGCAAAATGGGTTGGTCGGGAGTTGAGCTCGAAAGGGAAGCTCGACTATGAGGTCGAGGCTTTCCCAATGGCTGAGGACCACCTTGTCATATGGTTAAAGAGGGAGGAGGATCGGGAGGCGGCGATCGCAAATGGGCCATGGCTGGTTGCTGGCCAGCTCTTGGCCATAGAGCATTGGCAAGCCAACATCATCCTTGGGGTGAAAAAGGTCAACAAGTTTATGGTTTGGGTTCGGCTCCTCGGGTTACCATTGGAGTTCTGGGAGAAGGACTCGATCATGAAGGTGGCAGCGGCGGGCGGTAGACCAATTGTGGTGGACAGATTCACCGAGGAATGTTGGAGAATGGGATACACAAGGGTCAAGGTAGAGGTGGATGCAAGTCTTCTTCTTCGGCCAAGCATGTTTATCAGAGGCTTGAGCGACAAATTCTGTCATGTTTTTGTTTATGAAAGCCTGCCGACAATATACTGCAGTTGTGGCCTCGATGAAGAGGGGGAGTGTTGGTCGGCTTCATTGGATCCAGGCGAGGGGGCTGAGGTGGGGGGGGGCTAGGTGCTTTGGACGTCAGGGATTCCAGGATACATGGTCAGCCAAAGAGAAGGAGGTTCAGGGATGGCGGCTGCCATGTCTTCGGCCCATGGTTGACCACTAACTGAATCCGCGTGCCAAAGACGAAGCCAGCTACGATGTGGGGCAAGGCAAGGATTAAGGTTGAGGAGCTGGCTAGTAAGTCAGCAGGGCAGGCACCTGAGAAGGCTGAGAAGAATCCAGACGAGGCTAACATGGCTCTACCGACTTCACCACAGGACCTAGAGGGGTGGCAGAAGCCAACGAAAGTCGCCCGCTGGAAATCGCCGGCGACTACAGCCGTGGGGGGTAGTCTAGGAGCGATATGGGTAGTGGCGAGTGGACCTGGGCGAGTTGTCGGGGTGAACACGGGGTCGGGTGAGTCTGCGGCCCAAGTCCATTTAGGAGGCTTGGTAGATGGCATGAACAGGGGCTGGACCAACACCTTCAGGCTAGCGGGGTGCTCCAGCCCGGGCCTGCTGAAGAGAGCCCAAAGCTCGCCTAAGTTGGGCTTGGCTCCTAGGCTGAGGAAGATGGAGCTTGGGCTGGACATTCACGGGCCTGGCCCAGGCGCGGCGCACCTTAGGAAACCAGCTCGTTTGGGCCGCCGAGGGTGGAGTTTTGAGTTGTTGTCTGGGCTAGGCAAAGGCTTGGGCCATGCCAATTTGGATGCCCACAAGGAGAAGACAGGTATGGACCAGGCCTCGTCTTCAGCTTCTGTGACTGGGGTTCGAAGCTCGATCTAGAGGAGGATGGCTTCCGGATCAGATGGGGATTGCATGGGATTCGGAGCCAAGGAGGGGATGCGAACGGATACAGGTGGGAGCTCCTCCCCATCCCCGTTGCCCAGGTCAGCATCACAGCCCCCTTGTGCGGTTGGTGATGGCAAGGCAAAAGAGCTGAGGTCTGGTGATGGGCTCCCTGGCTTCCCTCCGACAACGACCATGAGGATTTTAGTGACTAAGGTAGAGATGAGTCCACCAGGAGAGAAGAAGATAGGTAGCAAGATCATTGGGGAGTGCTTGGACCAAGTTTGGAAGAATGGCTGCCCCGGAATCTAGAAAAGGTGGAGGCAGGGACTCTTGGCATGGTTGGCATGCTTGGAGCCGAAGCGGGTGCCACAGTGAAGGGGGACACTAGTTCAAGCATGAGTGGGTCTTCCAACATCTAAGAAGGGTGTTGTTGTAGTCAAGGGAGGCCAATGTGGGGGAGAGAAAGTCAATTGGCAGGATGAGGGTAGGGCCCAGGGAGGAGGGCTGCAATCTCGGAATAGAAGAATGAGAATACTACTATGGAATTGCCAAGGAGCTAGGAAGCCATCCTTCGCCTCAACTTTTCGGAGGTTGGTATAACTTCACAGCTCAGAGGTTTGCATCCTTTTTGAGATTTAGCTATCTAGGCGGAGTTTGCAACGGGATAGGAGGTCCTTGCCGAGGGGGTAGGGATCTTATGCTGTAGAATCTCGAGGTTTGTCAGGCGGCATCATTGCCGCATGGAGGAAAGAAGACTATAATCTAGATGTGTTCAATGTCTACGAGATATGGATAGTTATGGTGATTTTGGAGGGTGATGGGGTGTCGTGGGTCCTAGCAACTATGTATGCCAGCACGGAATTCAAAGAGAGGAGGGTGTTGTGGGAGGAAGTCATGAAGCTATCATAGCAAGGGCAACCCTTGATGGGGCGGGGGATTTCAATGTTATAGATAACTCGCTGGAAAAAATGGGAGAAAAGACCTTCACTAATAAAAGGGAGATCAGAGATTTCCAAAACTTCATTGTCAGGAATGGCTTGATTAACCTTAGTTTTGTCGGTCCAAGATTCACATGGTGCAACAACCGACAGGAGAATGTTAGAGTTTGGGAGAGGCTTGATAGAGGTTTTGCCATGGCGAGTTGGATCCAGTGCTTTCCAGACTACTAGGTGAGCCATCTCCCTCGCATTGATTTGGACCATTGCCCAATACTGGTGAGTACTTTAGCCCTAGCTCCTTATTGTTGTTCGTTTAAATTTGAGAAGTTTTAGTTATCATACCCCAGATCATGGGAGATTGTTCAGGAGGCATGCAGGCTGCTAGTGCGGGGGGAAGCTATGTATAAGGTGTCCCATAAGCTGGAGATTACCAAGCAAAGGCTGCAGCAGTGGAATCGAGAGGGGTGGGGAATATCTTTAGGAAGATGGAGAAGGTTGAGGAGGTCATAGCTGAGCTACAGTCCAAAGAGGAGCAGAGGGGGGATTGACTGAAGGGGAGATGGGGGAGCTTAGGAGCCAGCTATCTCTGCATGATTCTCCTCTTCGGCAGCAGGTCCTATGGAAGCAGAAGTCCAGAATACAATGGATCAAGGAGGAAGACCGGAACACCAAGTTATTCCATTAGTCGACGATCATCCGAAGGTAGAGGAACAGGATCAGAGTCGCTGGGGAGCTGATGGTCAAATTACAAAGGACCTAGATGCCATCAGGTCGATTTTTAAGCATATTTTTCATACTAGATGGACATATCAGGTGGGGAGTGGGAGCCCGTAGGTTGTGCAGCCCCAATTGACCAGGGTCTTAGAGGAGGAGAATGCAGCGCTGACTAGACTGATCACTACTGAGGAGATCCAGGAGACTTTTTGGTCTCTAGCTGAGAATAAGGCCTTGGGGCTAGATAGCTTCCCCCCTATTTTCTTCAGGAGGTACTGGCTAGTTATTAGACGAGATGTGGTTGAGACCATTCAGTAGTTCTTTAGCACAGTTGTGATGTCGGCAGACTGGAAGAGGACGTTTGTCATCTAATCCCAAAGAGATAGGATGCCACAAAGCCATGCCACTACCGGCCTATCAATCTGTGCACCACCTTATATAAAGGTCACAACAAAGGTACTAGTGGCCAGATTGAGATGCATCTTATCGAGACTCATCATCCCGAAGCAGGGAGCCTTCGTTGGAGGTCGGTGCATCTCCAACAATATTCTCATTGCCTAGGAGTTTATGCATGACCTCCAAAAAGCCCTAAGCCAGAGGAGCCTTATGGAAATCAAGTTGGACATGGAGAGGGCCTATGACAAAATGTGCTAGGATTTTTTGCAGTACTTGTTGGTGAGTTATGAATTTTATGAAGATTGGATTGGCTGGATAATGGGGTGTGTTAGTTCTTCCTCCTTCGCCATATTGGTCAACAGTACACCTACAAACTTTTTTGAGTCCTCGGTAGGGTTGCAGCATGGGTGTCCACTATCTTCACTGCTCTAAATCTTATGTTCGAACGTGTTGTCCAGAGCTCTCTAGCATTTTATGGAGACCCAGTCCCTGGAGGCGTATAGTCCGAGGTCGGCATCTACTTAGATGTCACACCTACTATTTGCTGATGACTATTTGCTCACACGATGGTGACGAAATTCCAAGCTGGGTGCCGGTGCTCCTTCATTTGAAGGAAGATCTATTCTTATGCTCCGATGGTGCTTGCTGCTGTCAGGTAGGCTGTTGGTGATGGCCGGTCCATTAATGTCCTGGAGGATAGCTGGGTACTCGACCTGCCACTATGTCAAGTATCGACCCTAGTCGATTCAACAAGGTTGGAGGGCTGCAAAGTTAGCAATCTAATCGTCATGGGCCGGAGAAAGTGGAATGAGACGCTGATTAGGGAGGCTTTTGGAGAGCAGCTGGTGAAGAGAATTCTGACCATTCTGTTACCTATGAGGGAGGTGTTGGACAGTTTGGTTTGGGCTGCCATAGGTAGATCCAGGGTGCGTGCTTCGGACTTACAAGCGGCTATGAGTGGGGTTGTTGCCGGGAAGATGGACAAAAGATGGATTTAGAGGATGCGTGTTTACTCCTGTGTGGCCCTATTCCTATAGAAAGTGGCATGGGGCTGTCTACCTACCAGGAGCATGTTGGCAGGGAGGGGCGTCAGGATTACCCCATGTTGTAGTTGGTGCCCAGATATGGAGGAGTCCATCAGTTATGTTCTGCTTGGGTGCCCGCGGGCAGCACAGATCTGGAGCAAGGTTGCGTTTCCAAAGCCCTGGGCCATCTAATCTACTAATGACCTCCTACGCCAGATGAGAGAGGTCATGCAGAGCTCGAGGACGATGGAGTGGGGAATCAAATGTGCCTACTTGGCGTATCACATTTTTTGGATGGATAGGAACACTCAAGTTTTCGAAGACAGGCAGGTGCTTTTGATGAGTGTAGTGGAGAGAGTCATGCTTCAGGCTGTTGAGTTCACCTAGGCCACTACGGCGACTTCATCTGGGATGGCTAGAGACATCTAGGACCCCTGCTCTGTTGATATAGCGCCCATGCTCGTCTTTGTCTCTTGGGAGCCCCCGCTCCCTGTCCATCTCAAGGTGAACTTTGATAATAGTGTTATCGGTGATGGAGACGGTAGGCGTGGGTTTTGTGATCAAGAGTCATGATTCACGGATGATTGCTGTGGGAGGGCGAAGCACCGATGGGCTGACAGCTGTAGGGGTAGAGCTTAGGGCAGCATGGGAGGGCAATACCTATACAAGACGGAGGCTGAGGGCGGAACACATCATCCTTGAGGTTGACTCGGCTACGGTGATCGGTTGAATACAAGAGAAGGGGCGGAGGGGGATGGGAGCCCTCTACTCTGCGACATTCGCCAGATGATGGGAGACTGTAGTGCCTTTCAGGCAGTGCATGTGTATCGAGAGGCAAATAGGGCTGCAGACTAGGTTGCCTTCTATACTTCACAACACTCTTGAGAGGTTCTCTGAACACACCAGGGGATTCCTACACCGCTGTGCCAGGTTCTCGCTCTTGATTTAGTTGGCTGCACCTATATTAAAGTATAATGAGCAGCCGTTGTACCAAAAAAAAGGAAAAAAAAAAGTCATGACCTCTACTATTTAACAGCTGTTAATATAGATACCCAATTTATCAACAAACATGTAAATGTGCCCCATGAATACACAATGTAGCTAGAGGCCTCCATAATCATCACATCGGCTTTCACTTTTAGAGACTTGAACAATGGTTTCAAGCAACACTTATCACCCCGGTGACAGGCCTCGAGAGCCATAATATTGGCTTTCACTTTAGAGACTCGAACCATGGTTTCAAGAAACACTTGTAACCCCGGAGACGTGGCTGGTCAACTATAGCAACGTGTAATCAAACCCACTGGAAAGTTAGAGTGGGAGTAGGTTTTTCTAAGAGGGAAATTCCAGCGAAGGCTCATATGAGTGGTCAAGTAGTCCTGGGGGTCGAATAAAGGGAAACACGAGCTACGCCACTTCCACTGATTCCCCCTTTCTTTTTGCGTTTCCAGAGGTCTTCCCTGTGAGGGCAGTTGCCTGATTGTTCTACCTCGACTACAAGCTTCTTGGCCCCACTTCAACCTCCGGTTCACTGGTTCCACGCCAGACCGACCAACTATTTAATTCCCCTCACCTTTCAAGCCCTCCTATAAGTTTATGGTGAAGAACCAAGTCACAATTTATAAATTCAGTCATAAGACCATGTCAACTATTGTTCCAAATGGTCATTATGGTGTAAATAATAATCAAGCAATGGCCTCTGAAACCATCATCCAGTTCCCCCTATATTTCAAGGTAGGCAGGCATCATCTGATACTTTCATGGTAAAGAAATAAAAAATTAATCATAACTAATAGTCTACAAAATATATATAGGCATAGATGGAAAATAATATAAAATGTAAAGAAATTTTATCAAGTGATTCCCTTGTTGATCTCTCTATTTTCCTATAACGGATGGTAATAGCAAGCCGCTGTAACATCTCAGTTCGCTACAGAAATTTTGGCCATTACAAACTCTAGGAACCGTTCAAATGGTATATATAGCTCCATTCACGCTTCACCATTACCCCAACAACTATGATTTCCCGTCTAAGAGCATTAAAAGCCATAGGTTGAAGACTTTGCCAGGTCCTGCATGATGCCAAAGCAAATTATTGAGCAAGGACATGGAAAACATGCACACCGTAAAATACGTTTCAGATGCATGCAAAATGTTAAGAGAAATAAAGTTTCCATCAGAAGAGAATTGTCAAACATAGAGAGTCCATCACACGGCAGAGTTCTTCACAAGAAGCAAGAAAATTCATGAATGGGTTCGCTGACAGCACCTATGTCTTGAAAGGAATAAAAACTTATAAGATGACACAAATTCTTTGACAAAAATACCTAAATAGAATTTTGTCTCAAATCTTGTTATTGTTTGCACATCGAGCTAGCAAAAAAATTACATTCTGCCTACCTTCCTATAAAGTCATCGATCAATATTAGCTCATTAAACAGTGACAAAATATCTTAAGAGATGGGTTCTGACCGATATAGTCACCGATCTGGAAAAACCTGCAAGACAAGCAACATTTCACCCAATTTACATTTTTAAGTATCTTATCTGAGAAATATTGTGGCAATGCCACCACTAGAAAAGTTTTCCATATGTGACTGGTGAAGCCAAAGCTACAACCAGAACAGGTAACCAAGATAGAAACAGGCATGAAACAATCATAAATGTGAACAAACTATAGGGCTTTCACAGCTGGCAAATAAAATGTAACTTCATAAAAAGCTCTTCCAGAGTTGCTATTTGTACCAGAGGAAAGAGGGTACTGATTGTTCAAAGGCAAAAACTTAATGCTATAATTCTTCAAAATACAAATCATGCGAACACATAAGGATGTTAGCTTGGTAGTGCAGAGCGACAACATACGGTCAGATTACGGTCTCAATGGTCAGCGAGATGCAGAAGCACCAGAAAATGAATAAAAAGATGATACAGGCAAGTTTGCCACATTAGCCCTGTTAGCGACTGGCCTCTCCAGACTAACAGCATGTGCTCTGTTTGGATCCTCATAGCTTGACGCCCAACGGCTTGGTTGGTGGGTTACATCTACAGCAGCATGACCAACAACTCGCTCAGGGTAGTAAAGATCATCCACACGATCTGCACGGGGAAGCATCACAGCTTCCCTCCCTGCAAGGGCTCTAAAGTCCCTAGTCAGTGGAGGAAGTGGATCCCTCGGTATCATCTCAGGCACCACCCTATAACTGAGCCAAAAGAATGCCCATAAGAATCATACAACAAAAAAAAAAGGTATAGTAATATGATCACACAAAAAGTTGTTAAGAATCTTATAATATAGGATTATATGCTGGACAGCAATACATACTGCACAAGAATGGGATGGAAAGGAAGGATCAGGTTAGCTCTGGTGCTTATCAGACTATTTGATAGTCTAATGTACTGCCATCGGCAAATCAACCTAGATGCATGTGATGGCATAGATGATAATTCACCATGCATATCACACATTTTGATGCACAATGCGTGGCTGGCACAACATCAAGCCATGAAATGGTTTGATGAATGTCCGACCTATTCCCATCCCACAAAGGATACATCCAAACCTGCTGCTACCCAAGTACAAATGTAAACGATCAGCTGGAAACAATAAAACACATACCGCTCAGATGGAATAGGATTTTCTCCATAGTAAGATCGCCTCTTCTCAACTTGATACGGATCAGTTGGAGGTCCCGGATAATACGGATCATTTAGAGGTGCCGGATAATATGGATCATTTGGAGGTGCCGGATAATACGGATCATTTAGAGGCAGAACAGATGATGGAACATATCGAGCTTCGATGCCACGTGGTGCACGTGCATAATGTGTATATGGATCATTTCCAGGAGCAGGCGCTTGTTGAATGTATTCAATAGGTGGAACACGTGACACAGTTCTATAAGCATCCTCCAGAGGGGACAAATGAACAGCAGGTGGCGGAAGCCGTTCCTCAACATACTGGGCAGGAGGTGGTGGCAGCCGATCCTCAACATACGGAGCAGAAGGTGGGAGGCGTCGATCCTCCACATACCGGGCAGGAGGTGCAGGGTACCGATCCTCCGCATACTTGGGAGGAGGTGTTTCTTGAGGTGGTAAATTGATAGGGCGGAACAATAACAGCAATTTCTGGACCTGAACCCAATCTCAAACAATAAGAATTTTGGGTAGCAAGATGGCAAAACATTAAACTAGTAGCTGAATTGCTTTAAAATCTAATATAGGTGATGGTGATTCTTCTTTCAAAGCCACAGGATACAGAATCTCAACTTGCCTGTTTTGAATTGAGTTCTGGTGTAAACTTGCCCTTTGAGTTGTAATTTTCAAGTATAGCATGTTTAAAAAGAGTTTCAGGTATAGGTATGCAATCCTCATGGATCTTGAATTTCACCTGCAAAAGTAAACTAGGATAATTAGCATGTTTTTATCAATTGACAGATCTGATGTCACTGTTAGGATGAGAAGCAGTTAACAAACTACCTAAAACATTAGTAGATCATAATTTGATCCATAAAGACACTTGTTAAATAAGGTAAGAACATTCAATCCAGGCCAACTAGCATATCTTTTCTTTTCTTCTCTCTTTTTCTTTTTTAATTGTCAGAGCACTTTCATTAAGAAAATGAAACAAGTACAAAAACCAGTGAAGGATACCAGTCAAACATGGATGCACACACACATACACGTGCGCGCGCACACACACACAGAGAGAGAGAGAGGAAAAACAGAAAAAAAGCAGTGAAATAAGGGAGAAAACAAGAGTCCACAGGAGGAACAATAAACCAACAGATACAAAAGGGGCTCCAAACCCTGGACTTGGAAGGACTGTGAACACTGATTTACAGACTTAGATGCCTCGCTAGTCTAACCCTTGATAAGAAAAGCTATCTTCACCAAAACCTCCTGTACATCCTTTTTGATACCAGAAAAAGCAATCTGATTCATCTCAAACCAAATTCACTAACAAATGGCTGTTAAAGCAAACTGACCTAATATCTAGTCTTTTTTTATATTAACGTCCAACCAGTCCTTCCAAAGTCACAATCAAAAGGGATCTAATGAACTTTGGAGACTTCTAAAAATAGAATCCAGATACTTAGAGAAAATTGACACATAACAAACAGGAGATCAATAGTTCCATCAAATAATTTGCAAAGAACACCAGCTAGAGGGGTAGACCATTCATCTTTCATAAATTCTCTGCAGTTAGAATCCTTCACTTAACTAGTAACAGCAGAAACACCTTAACCTTTTAACTTCTCATAGCACCCTCTTCATCAAGAACTAACTAGAACTATTCCACCTCCACTTCAGTTGATATGGTCCTCTTCTTGACGGAAAATTACTATGATTCAATAAATTCCGCATCCCTATTTTATCCATCCATCGTTTGATTTGAAACTCCAAATTCCAAGTAAGTTGACAATAGATATGTTCAAGTCAGCTATAAAAACATCCCTCTTCGCTATTACATGACCAACAGTAGGAAACGTATCCTTAAGAGCATTATTAACTAACCAATCATCTTGCCATGATATAACAATTAAGCCATTTTCAACCACGAAAGACTTGGCAAGACCTATGTTACATGGAATTTGGTTTTAGGGTGTCATGTTCAGGTGTGTGTCTAAGCGTCAAGTCCTTTGACTGTCTTAAGAATTTCTTCTAATGGAGCCATGTCCAAATATCACACCAATATTCATGTTTAGGCAACAACGTGGGTACTTTGGGGTATATTAAGTGTTGGATAAACAAAGCATATGACCAACTTGTACTTAAGGAACTAAGAGTCCAAACTCAGTAAAATAGATGTTCAAACATAGGAAATACTCAAAACAAATGGAAATAACAAAAGTTCCACTCAGAAAGAAACATAGATTTCATCCAAAAGAATTCAATATAATATGTATTTCATAACATGCTACATGGTCCACTTCATAGTTTAGCATGCTTCTTATGACAATTTGTCAACCTAACATGCAAATAACCCACTAGCATTTTTTGTACTTAAGGAATCAAGGGTCCAAACTTAGCAAAATAGATGTTCAAAAGGACGAAATACTCAAAAAAAATAGCAATAACAAATGTTCCACTCAAAAATAAAAGTGGATTTCCCAAAAGATTTAAAAATATAATGTATTTTATAACATGCTACATGGTCCACTTCATAGCTTGACATGCTTCTTATGACAAGTTGTATACCTAACATCAACCCCCAACTTTTGGATCCAACCAACATAAACGGTGTGAAGACTGATTATTCATGAACAAGGAATGTCCGGCAAACAAGTAACATCAAAGATATACCTAAATAGGAATCCTTTGGCAATGAGAATTAAAAAAGCTAAATAGCCAGGGCACTGCATTTCAGTTAGGGATATGGTTAAATGGTTATGCATACATTACACAGCCCCAGAATTAGATTTATTATGTTAGCGATCACCATGAGCAACGAAAAAAATTCCAACACTAACTACTCCCATCCTTCTAAATCTCTCCTTTAGGACTTCTATCAACTTGGATCACAACCAGCCATGACCAAAAATAGAGAATGATGCCTTTTCTTTCATATCACCTAGAAACTTGCATGTTTAGACCATTGTTGTTAAAATCTTAGAATCCATGAAAGGGATCCTGCAATTCAATGAATCATTACCAAATTGTTTCCAGGCCTCATTATTTGGTTCACGAGATAGGAGTGCACAAAAGTGGATTAAACTGGCCCTAAACAATCCGGATCTCCTTCTTTAGATCAGATATGCATCAATATTATCCTTGGATCATAAGATACAACTTAATCATGTTTTTTTTTTCGTTCTTGAGAAGCAAGTTGATCCCATTAATATATACATTAAAACCATTATAAGTCCATTTTATATTCTTTATTTGACTATATGGCACATAGAAATACTTATTTTATCTCTAATAGGTTCCACCTCATAAAATTTGCAAGGTTGTTAGGGTTTTAGACTTTTAGAAAGCAAAGAAACAAAAGATGTGGAGTTCATGAAATTAATATCAAGATAAAAGAAATTCCATATTTTTGTAACCATCTACTAAAATCTGACTTTTTTTAAAGGAATGTCCTACCTCAAACTTTTAGTTAATTGATAGGTTGTATACACAACATTCGTTTCACCAAACAAGCAATATTTGCATCCGTGATGGTGGAAACTAAACTTCTTATTTCTATGGTCTTTTTCATTCATCTACTTTATAATTGACCCATTTTCAATTTTCAGATTTTTTATACTTGTAATATTTTTTGAAGATATTAGAAAAATTTTAGAATTCACGATTTGACCCATGATCCAATCTGGCCTAACCTCTCTGATTTACAGCTTGATCCTAATCCAATCCACATTGACTTAGATAATTATCAAGTTCTCCATCTGGAGCTTTTAGAGATTGGAGAGTAAGACATTTCATCAATGAGTTATGTTAGAAATGAGCTTTTATTGTCAGGATTCAGATATTGAAATAGCTTTATGCATTTTCTACTTTATATATCCTTTATCTAATTTTAAAATTTGGATGAGAAACACTCATATTAAAAATCATTAATGATGAATACAATTAATTTTTTTGAGACAACATTCAAAAAACATATTAGGACATAATGAAGTAAAAAAATATTTTTTCCTATGTACCCATATTTTTCCCTCATTATTCATTAGACACTTCAATATGTCCATATATCAGATTCTCAAATATGTGTCCATGCAAAGGATTAGAAAAAAAGGTGCAGGCAAGAATTTTTTAAGGGAAACCCTGACCACAAAGGATTAGATTCATGTTAATAATGATATGACTTATTCTACTCTATGAAAATTTAAGAAAGAGATGTTTTGCTATGTCCATATTAGAAATCATGAGTTAAGAGAGTTTGGGCTATCATTGTTTCCCTCAAATGGTAACAACCAATTAATATAAATCAAAAATTTGTATAAAAATTATTCTCCTCAAAACTTTATACAATGTTAATATTATAAAACACAAGTTAAGCAAGTTTAATCTGTCATTTTCTGCCCTCAGATCGAAAGCACGTAATTTAAACGAAATAATATAATAAGATAATTATTCTCATTTAAAAATATATATAATGATAATTTAATAAGCATAATCGGAAAACACAGCATTCATCAAAGAATTCACAACAGTCGAAAATAGGAAATCAATCCATGTTGAATCTCTTCAAAAAAGATTTTAAGCTTCAGCTGAAACTGTTTGGTCCGGCCAAACTGCCACTACACCCAATTTCAAATTCCAATCACTTATGGTAGTTTTTATATGATTTCAGTGATTTCAGCCAATTTCAACCAAAACTGACCATGCATGCTTTTCTAATGTTTTATTTTGGTGTTCACCATCATATTGGCATTATTTCTTTACTTCTCTTAGTAAATAGGCTACATAGCGACAATTTTCAATAGTTTCCTTTTTCTTGAGGTGAAAGAGGGCACTGCTGACAAATATAACTGCTGGTGGGCCAAAGCCTCCAAGAAGACCCTTACTACAATCTCTATGAAGACTAATGCAAACAAGTAAATAGAAGATACCATCATTCACAATAATGATATTTTTTAAAATAAATGAAATATAATATTCTATAACTAAATGCATCTAATTAAATATCACGTAACCTTAAAAACATAAGGAAGAAGAGAACAACTTCTACCAAAAAGCTGATAAATAAAAGATTTGAATGCGGTAGGCACCAAAGAATTTCATAATTGCTAAGTGCAAGGAATTTCAAAACAACTGAAAATACTGTATACTTTATAAATTTTACCTATATGCAATACTAACTTCAGCCAAAGTTATAGAAAGCTATACAAAATAAAGAGCCTACATATATGTTGTATAAGAAATTTTCTTGGCTTCTTTTTTGCTATATTTACCTCTTGATTTTTTATGACTAAAACTCTGAAGAAACAGGACCTCCACGAGCGAACTAAAGTTTAGTTTAAACCTAACTCTTGGATTATTGACCCACATGTAGAGTAGCAAATAAGCCAGCTCCAGGCCAACCTTTACTCTCTTCAGACCAGATCTTCAGGCCAGACCCACTGAAAATTCTGCAATCCTTGGCCCTGACCCAACAATTTGCATCCCTATCCAAATGCGTATTGCATCTCTTGAATTTTTTTTTCTTTTGTGAGAACTAGGATGGAAGATATCATGACAAGGGCAGGACTTGAACCCAAGTCCTCAGCACCAAACCCCTAAGATTTTACCAAGTGCATCTCTCTCTCTTCTTAAAAGTTGTCATGTTTGCTAATGATGGAAAAAGATAACTTATAGCACAAAATTTAATTATATAACGACTACACAATAAATATCTTTGAAAAAATATACTTAGCACATATAGAAGAGTCCATAATAGTCGAAGGTAGGTACATGCCCCATCACTAGCATCCTTACACTCCCATGCCACAAGCACATCTTGTCTTATTTCCTCTATGTCTAAGCACATTCATGCTTAAACCTACTAAAATCTTAAATTTGGTGTGCCTCATATGAATAGTTCAACCCCCTCTAGCTAACCACAAATCCCTCTCTTGCTAATCCACCAACACGACCTCACTTGCCCATCGTATTCCTAAAACAATCCAAATAGACATTTGATGCAAGGTTTTCAATGTTTAGTATCTTGGTTATCTCCAACGATTGAAAGACAACAACAACAGCTGCTTATACAGCCCATCAGGCGTCCATCTTAACAACTTGTTCCAATTTATGTACAGAAAATGAGATTGATTTATGACTTAGTATTGGATATTGCCAAATTTGTTATTACCACTAACTCACGACATCTTGTTCGATATTCTATGATACATTTGTTGGATTATAACCATCATTTTAGGTTTATGCTTTTGATTATTATTCATTTTTAGTTCATTATTTTTTGGGCACCTTAACCTTCATGCACCCACTTAGCACGAAACATCAATCAGAGTCCTAGTAAGGTCAAAACTAAGACAAATTGAGATATCAAATATCTCAATCTAAAAGCCTACAAAACTTTAGATCCAATATCTCTTGTAATTGTAAAGATATCAAGCAACACCATATCAAGAAACGAAATAAAATAATAGATGCAAGATTAATTTTCCTATCAAATAATGATCGAATGTTAGATAATTAACTCTATACTTCCAATAGATTTGCCTTCCATTCCCCTTACTATGAGGATTAGCACTAAATGATGATCTATTGTCCACTTTTTGACACGAAAAATAAATGCCCCATAATTGAGATTATTCCCATGAAAAAGGAAAAAGAAAAGATGGAGAATCACATGTTTGTATATGGTCATTTTAGATAAGATAGTTGTTTTTTTTGCCGTCATTTTCTTAATGTGAATTATACAACATCTGATCACACATGATTGCCTCAAAAGGAGTATTTGGCAAAGGATTGGTAATCTTATCAACCAATGAGCAGGATGCCCTCCAAATCTCTACTTTTCCCTCCATTTGATGATCCAATCTATCGGATCCAAGAATTAACATCCTGATGGCACTGACACATCCCACAACATCCATGAGAGAATTGTAGCTGCGGCTTCTCCAAAACATTGCTTCCCACATGGACTGAGATGTGCAGCCATCCCAATTGGTAGAGACGAACAAGGACAATTTGATCCCGACACTTGAGATAGCCTAGTATCCTAGGGCACAATTTTTCCTTTTCTTTTTTCCTTTTCTTTTTTGTTCTTTAGTGGTCATTTTGGTCGATCCCCATACATCCTAACCCATCTTGGTACCATACCAACCCATGACTAGACAGGTATATATTTAACGATACCGAGACTTTAGTCCTTGACTGGCCTCGTCCACCAAAGCTTTGTTCCGCCCCAAATCATCCTCATCACTTATCATACAATTGATTTATCCCATATCATCCACAACTATAATAAAAAGCAGCAGCCCCATAAAAATCAACTGACCAATTCTCCAAGACTGGCAACTAATTCTGGAAGTGCAATCCTAGGAGATCAGCTTGCCAACTTTTAAATACATGCCAAACATGAAAATCACTCCAATGCATCAATATCAAGATTGTGCACTTATATATCATTGTTTTCTTAAAATGATAAGCCATACGAAGCAATTCCTTAAGGCCTTGAATGGTTGCAAAATAAGTGGGAGAGATCCCCCTACTAATCCACTTCTCCTGCCAAATAGCATTTTGGCACTGCAGAATAGGCTTATTCCTTAGTTACGACATCCCAAGGGATATTTGTCCACTCACATCATAAGCCACTTTCAACCTTGGGATCAGAGAGGCTTATTGTGTGGAATTGGGCATAAACTTATTATCCCTCCAATTACTCACTTGCTCCTCTCCCCCCCTAAATATACGAAAAAAAGAAGGCAATTTTACCCTTGTAATAAAATCCAAATTATCATGAAATCTAATGCACATTAAAGGCATTTTATTTGCTACCCCTTTCAGATAACTTTTTTCTTAATTTGTTGATATTTATTCCACAACCAAGAAATGCCTAATTGAAATGTCAAAATAACAGTGCCCACATCCCCTTAAACAACATAACATGATAGAGGCAAACTTGAGGCTCGTTTGGCATTTAAGCATCCAAACATCATTCCATTCAGCATTAGTCCATTCAACCTTGTGGATCTAAACAAGCACGACTAGTTATGACAAAATTTTAGTCGATGCAAAAATGCTTGTAGACTCCCATAGTCATGACACATTGCTTGCTAGTCAAAACGATAAAAAGGAATTTAATTCAGGGAATGCAATGGTAGGAGCTCATAGGACCAGCACTAGTCATGGTTCAACCAAAATTATAACTAGATATTACGTACAAACTAAAAAGCCGATAGCAATCATAACATAAAGACCATGATTTTCCATGAGCCCCTAAAATATATGCCAAGGCATTACCATAAACAAATGCTCAACCAACCCACGTTAATTTGCATTTCTTTGAACCATCAAAACAGAAACAATTCTGACAAGACCTACAAGGAAACAACCAAATATACAAGTAGTTAAGGTATCTGTCATGATTCAAACCAAACACTTATTTCCTTCCTCTCAAATTTAAACAACTGGCAGGAATCATGCTGCATTTTTTTTGGTAAAAGAATGATGCTGCATTCAACAGAGTGAAAATAAGAAACATTAGTCAATTTTACATAAACTAGAAACTTAACGAGGAAACATTTCTGGATCCCATGTCAGATAACTCTCTCTCTCTCTCTCTCTCCCTCCTTTCCCTCAAGCTCAAATAGTTGGCGAAGAAGATGCGGCCTCTAAAAATGTAAAATGACAGGCAGTAGTCAATTATATACAAAAGAAGAAGAAAAAAAAAAATCAAAAAACTTGATTACCTGAGCCGGGAATCCCCCTCCAAAAGCTCGTGGTTCCAGGTTCATCCCACCCTTGGTTGTGGCCTTGTAGACCCCGTAGAGAAGCTTCAGGTCAAAATCGTAGAGGAACAGCCTTGTCCCCGGCTGGATCTTCTCCACCAGCACTATCTTCCCCTTAGGCAGCCCGAACACCCGGTAGCGGAAGCACTCTGGCTTCGTCTTCCCACTGCACATGAAGATGAATCCGGACCGCCTTTCCGCTTTCTCTTCACCTTTCTGCCCCTCAGCCTTCTTTTTCCCCTCAGCCTGTCTGCCATCTTTCGCCGCCGGGGCAACCGTCGAGGCAGAGGCCGGCGTCGGGTCCTGCAAAGAGGCCGCAGCATTCGCCGAATCAGTCGCAGTGGCATCTTTGATCTTTTGCCCCTTGTTTTTCTTCTTAATCTTTTTCCAGGGGGCAGTGGACGCAGAAGCGGAAGCCGCGGGTCTCTTGTTCTTCAACTTGTCTGGCTTCGCCATGGAAGCAGCTGAGGATGAACGAAAGCAAATCAAACACCGATCGAAACTCTGGATTCCAACGGGAACAACCAAAAATTTGGCTCAGGAAACCCTAATCGCCACAGAGAAAAACCCTAATCCAAAAAGAAACCAAAACCCCATACCTAAAAACAAATCCAGAGAAAGCACGGGAGAAGGGAGGAAGCGATTATACCAGACCGGACGATCGATCTCTAATGACGACCGCAAGAGAGGGGCGAACCGGCGAACGTGGGCGGAGCTCCGTGGATTTAAATAGGGGAGAGGAACGGCTGGGATGAGAAAGAGGAGGAGGAGCGGCTTCGGATGGAGGCCACGTGGGCGCGCTCGAACCCTGGGCAGCGGTGAGCCGGGGGAAGTAGCTCGGTGCGCTCCGGCGCAGGTAAATTCCTCGGCAAGATACTCGACGCGGAATTGGAGCACGGCGAGAAATCGGCACCGCGGCCACTGGATAAGATCGCGTAAGAAAGATGGAACACCAAAAGAGCGGGGGCCAGAGCGAGTTTGTGGTGAATGGTGCGAGTGAGCATGGGTGCGGATTTTAAATGCTTCTGAAATAAAAGGAGTAACGCCTCCAGCACTGACAAAATGGTTTTAGAGCCAGGAGGCGCCGAGGCCGGGTGGTTATAACCAACGTTTTGGAAACAAGACCGGGTAGTCTAGTTGAACCGGTTGAACTCACCCACGCCACCAATCCGGATACCACTCCGAAACCAGATTAGATCAAAAACTAGTAGATTTAACAAAAACGGCTCAAAACCGTGGTTCAATCCTGGGTTCGAACCAGCCAGTTCGTAAAATAAAGAAATCCGAGTCCGAAAGGGGGGGGGACTAGAGCTTGATTGGAATTGAATAGAGGTGCCACCTCAAATCTCCTCTCCAGCTCCCCTAGACATGGAAAATAGTTGACCAGGAATTAAAGGTGAAAGCGGACATAATAATATCCATCTAATCTATCCGAATATGGATAAAAATTAGAGCATTCAACTAATATCCATATATGTATCTAAATTTGATAAAAAAGAATAAATATAAATATAGATAGACAACCTTCCAATCCTTATCTGAATGTCTGATATATCTTTAATACTATTTAATTTTACATATCAGTTGTGAAGTTTAAAAAAAAGTAAATAACCATATTAACATGTCATTAACCTGATTTATCTTCCACTTAGCAATTTTTTTTGATTCTATGTTCATAAAGTTTAATTATCCGACTTATATTCATATTTATATCTATAATTCTATTATCTGATTTATATCTATATTTGTTCAAAATAAATATGGATATAAAATTTTGCACTTGACTATCATCCCTATTCGTATTCAAATAAAATAAATATAGGTTTGATATACTAGTATTTGATCCATATCTAATCCAATTTAACCCAATTGTCAATAAGCCACCAACCACTAACAACCACTAACAGGCTCGCTCCGTGTATGCATGCCACCCTCAAATGCACTCCCTCCCTCTCGATCTATTTCCCCCTCTCTTCTCTCCACCTTGCTCACTTAAGTTAGTAGATTGTGACAAACACCTCCCCCATCAGCTGATGATCTACTACGCCAGATGAGGGAAGCCATGCAGAGCCTGAGGATAATTGAGTAGGGCATCACCTGTGCTTATTTGGCATATCATATATGGTTGGACAGGAACGCCCAAATTTTTGAAGACAAGTGGGTACCCTCGAGGAGTATAGTGGAGAGAGCTCTTCTTCAAACTGCTAAGGCTACAACAACGACCTCATATGGGATAGTTAGGGACATCTGGGACCCCCACTCTACTGTTACAGCACCCAGAATCGTCCTTGTCTCTTGGAAGCCCCCACCCCCCGACCATCTTAAAGTAAACTTCGATGATAGCACTTCCAGTGATGGAGACAGAGCATGTATTAGCTTTGTGATCAGGAGTCATATCTCAAGGTTGATTGTTGCTAGAGGGTGAAGCACCATTGGATTGACAGCCGCAATGACGAAGCTCAGGGCAGCATAGAAGGGCATCACCTATCCGAGACGAGTATTGAGAACTGAGTATATCCTCTTTGCGGGAGACTCAGTCACGGTGATCGACTACATACACGATGAGGGGTGGAGGGGGGATGAAAACCCTCTGCTCTGCGACATCCATTGGATGGTGGGAAATTGTAGCACCTTTCAGGCCGTGCATGTATACCAAAAGGCGAATAGAGCCGCTGACTAGGTCGCCTTCTTTGCAGCCTAGCACTCCGGAGAGGTCCTCTGGACACACCAGGGGATATTTCTCCACCGCTTTGTCATTTTCTTTCTCTTGATTTTGTTGATTGTACTTACACTAGAGTAGCATAAGCAGACGTTATATAAAAAAAAAAAAACCTCACCCATCCATCTCTATGCTCTTGGCAGCTAGAGCCCAACAACAACACCAACTATCCCTCTTTCACTCTCTCTCCTATCATTCTTATCTTATGGCCTTCTAACCTCATTGTTTTCTTTTTCTTGTTTTTTGATTTTTCCAATGAAGATGATATTAGAATCAATGGAGAGTAGTTTAGTTAATCGTTTTGTTGTTTCTTATGTGTTTTAAAGGGATTTTGATCAAAAATATAGATTCTAGTTTGATATCAGATTAATGACAATAGATCACGATTATGTTTTGATTTTCCTAGTGTAAATGCTTGTCCAATGTTTAATTTGCTTTTATAGATTTGGAATGGCTAGGTGTTTGGGTTCAGAGTGGCTCTCCAGAACATTTTGAAATTAATTAAAACTTTTAACTTGTTAAGTGCTTAAGCATTGTTGAATTAATTCTTTTACATCAACTAGTGAGAGGAAAGCCCCCAGTTTAGTTCAATGCCCTTGTTTAAATTTTGATCAAAACGTATTAAAATTAATTCAATTCGAATTTCAACTTACATGCCTTGTTCATGAACTCAAAGAGTACTATGGCCAGCCAACAAGCAGTCAGCTGCCTGCGGCGACTAGCGGCTGGCAGTTAGAGATGGGCATCGGGCCGAGCCCGGGCCCACCAGGCCACAGACCAAACGGGTCGTGCCTGGCCCAGCCTGTTAGGCACAGCCCGCTTAACCTAAAAGCTAAGCCCGGCACGGCCCTAGGCCCGTGGGGTGGCGGGCCATGCCGGGCCCGGCACGAGACGGGCCATGCTTGGCACGGCCCGTCTGTCCAAAAAAAAAGTCGTTATAGGTGGCCCATAACAGCTATTTTTTGGATCATAACGGCTATTTGTGGCTTTTTACCTATTTTGCCCCTCCCAACAGCAATAAAACGGCTAATTTGAGGGATATTTTGGGGAAAAAAATTGGAGTCCTATAAATACCCCTTTCCTCCCATAACGGTTCAGGCCCTTATGGGCCGTTCCGGGCTGGCCCGCGGGCCGTGTCGTGCTTGGCCCACGAATCGTGCCAGCCTAGGCCTTTATGGGCTGTGCCGGACTCGACCCGCGGGCCAGAAATCCTTAACCTAGCCCGGCCCCCTTTTATGAGCCGTGCCTAGCACGGCCCGTTACTGTAGCACCCGCTTCGTGCCGGGCCATGGGTGGCCCGGCCCAATGCCCACCTCTACTAGCAGTGCCTAAATCATTAGAAACAGAGATTTCAACTCCTCAAATCATGAATCAAAAGCGATCAAAACTCCAACTAAGGGTACAGATCGCTGCGAAGGAACAAAGGGAGGCCTCAGCGACCAGAGTTAGCGGCAGAACTGGCTGGAAACAAGAGAAAACATGACAGTTTTTGCAAAAATACGAGAAACAAGGGCTTTGCCCCTTCTCGACCAAAAATCCGACGATTACCGGCCGACATCGAGCTTCCAAAGGTCACGAAGGAGGGAGAGAATAGTTATCCAAAGATTGTCGAATTCTTACCTGGCTTCTCGGCAGCGAATGGCAGCGACAACGGCGGGATGGCAATTGGCGATGGAGGAAAAAAATCTAAAAAATCTGGTGACTACCCTCCAACTAAACTTGGTTCTCCAGCAGGGGAGGATGATGGGAGCTTATATAGGGCGAAGACTAGGGTTTGCTAGTCTTCGATAGAGTCCAAGGAGGACTTTATTAATTATCACGCCCACGATTCGAGAACGTGAGCCGGCGGTCACAGCGACCGCCACATATTCATAGAGAACTCTCCTCATGAGCATGCAAGGCATCTCATCATGATATCATAATCAGGCAGCAAAAATAATTTAAATAGTAACAATCAAATTTTAATTAAATAACAAAATTAAAAGTCATACAAAACCAATAATATTCTAAAATCTTGCATCAACTCTAAAACAAAATCTAGTATAAATAAAGATGTCAAAATATTGTCGCTAAATGCTCTCCCATGATAAATTCTCGAATCGAGCTAATTCTTTGGACCTGTAAAAATAGAAAAAAATCGACTAATGAGCTAGATAAGCGAGTAAGTAATGAATACCTTAATTAGACAACTCATATAATAACATAAAATATAAATACAAATTACGACGAATCGATATAAAGACAATCAATTCTGTTTCAAAACACAAATCCATTAAAATGCATATCTTTCAAATATTCGTATACGCAATCATAGCCTGATTCAAAATAAATCACATTCAACTTAACAACCTTAAAATATGTCCATACTTATACCCCGTCGCTAGGCCAGAATTGAACTACACTTATACCCTACAGAGTGAGTCAGAATACTACACTTATACGCTACGAAATGGGCTAGAATACCGTACTTATATCTTATGCAATGGAACAGAATACCGCACTTATATCTTACGAAGTGAGCCAAAATACCGTACTTATACTCTGCAGAGTGGGTCAGAATATCGCACTTATATCCTACGAAGAGGGCTAGAATACCATACTTGTATCCTGTGGTAGGGCCAGAAGCAGTAAGAGTGCCAATGCATAACCTCCAATTGATAGAGTTTAAAACATAATCAAGCCGAAAGTTCAAATTTGATACATGTCAAAGTTTTTTTACACAATAACATACATATAATAATCCAATTAATATAACAATAGTCTAGAAAATATTACTCCGAGTTACATATCTATTTTTTTTTTTTTTTTTTTTGCTAAGGTTACATATCTATTTTTCATTCACAACACCATCTCATTAATTCATAAATCAAATATAAATCAATTAATAATTTATTTGATGTAAAAATAATATTATATAAGTAAAAAATTTAGAAAAGGCAAATTATTACTTACCTTACAAATGCAATTCAACTAATAGATCCAATTAATCCCGAAAATTCTTCTTAGCTTATTCCAAAATTATACTTTTCATTAGAATGTCGTCATAATTATGTTAGAAATAAAAATCCTAAATTCAAACACCCTCGCAAGGCTGACTAAGCAGGAGTGCCTGACATCCAAGTCGGTCTGATTAAGGTGATTTCAAAGAATCATGCTCGAAATAGGGCACAACTAGTTCAACAGAGATTCGGAATGGCGAAATTTAGCAGTGTTTGGCAAGAACTAGAGTGGGAGCTTACACGCTGCCTGACGACCCTAGATCAGGACTCTTCATCTAGGTCGATCCAAAATCATTAAGAATCGTATTTATGGAGTCCAATCAACCCTAAAGAGAGAAAATACAGATAAAGAGAAAAACTTTGAAGAGAGGAAAACAAGTGAGAGAAATAGATAGAAGAAGGAAGAAGAGAGAGAAACCCCTCTCTTCATTAACGAGGAAGTTCCTCTTCCCCTTCTTTCCCATCCCCCCTTCCCCCCACAGGTCCAAGGGGTAGCAGCCATGGTGGCCCAGCTGTAACAACCCCAAATTTTTTTTTTTTTTTATATAAAGAAGGATAGAATAGTCCTTAAAAATTGATATAAGAGGTAAAATTAGAAGGAATCAAAAGATAATGGCATAATTGTAGATGCATTGAAGTGGCAAGGATAAAATGAGGATTTAGCTTAAATGATGTGATTTAAATAGTGGGTTTAGGTGCTGTGTCGGTGGAATGAAATAGAGAAGGAGAGGAAGGTCTCAGGCGGTGGAAGAAAGAAAAAAGAGAGAATAAGAGAAGGAAAAGAGAGAAGAAGAGAAGAAAAAGGGAGAAGAAGAAGAAAAGAAGAAGAAAAAAAAAGAGTAGTCTCTTTTTCTTGGTGCAAAGGCTTCAATCTTTCAGAGAAAAGAGGTGAGTAAATGATTTTATCTAATGTTTTAGAAGTTTGAAGATGAAAAAGGGGATAGATAGGGGTTTTAGAAGGGATCCAAAGTTAGGAAGTTGGACTTCAACAAGGTAAATTTTCGTCCCTACATAGTCTTCTAATGAAATTAGACTATACAAAGGATGGATTTGGTCTAGAGAGGTTAGATAAAAGTGTTAGAAGTGGTTAAAGGAGAGGAAATCGGATTTCGACAAGTTTTTCCGAGGCTGCGGAAAAAATGTGTCAAAGTCTCAACTTCGGTGAATTATTTCGGGGGTCAATCGGCCTCCGATGGTGATGCATGTTACCATTTTGGAAACCTCTATGAGTGTAAAATGTTAGGTAAAAATTTCATCAAATTTGGGATTTAGAAAGTAGATCAAAATCGGGATGAAATAACCCGCTGTCAGTCCGAGTTACTATTTATCCGGATGAAGAAAGATGAAAAAAATGGTGTTGGGTCGACTCAAAGTAAGCCGGAGTCAACTCAGGGCTGAGTGGAGTCGACCCAAGTCTAGTAGGTCAATTCTCTCAGGAAATTCCAGAGAATGGGGATTTTTGGCTCTGTGCTTGGGGTCGACTCAGGGTAAGTTGGGGTCGACTCAAGCGGGGATCAGCTCTCAAAGTTGGGGTCGACTCAAGGTTTAGTAAAATTTTGGATTAGAAGGGATTCGATCCTTTCGCACACCTTGACCCTATAGCATTAGTCCAAGGTGTGTGTGGGATACTCTTGCATCATGATTCATGTAAATTGAGGATTAATTAATAAGAATAAGGGAAAAAGAAAAGATGTTAATTAAGGGGGGGAGTTGAGTCAACTAAAACTTTTATGCTTACAATTGATACGTAGGTTATTGGGCCTTGATACAAGAATAAATGTATTATTAATGTATGTCACAGTTGGGCAAGAAGTTAAGGGACAAAAGGAAGAAGTTTCCCACTGCTTATTGTAGATTTTGAAGGTGTATCAGAACCGTGCCGGATTGGCAAGTGAGTGGGAGTCATGTACTTTGCACCATGAGCATTCTTAATTCATTTTCATGAATGTCGCCAATTGTAAATTGATTCTACTTGTGCATATTGATTGATATTGTAGTAGATTCCTCTATAATCTTGTTTCTCCATGCTTGATTATTTTGTACACGGGAACATTGAGAGGAATTACAAGAGGTAGAAGAGTAGTCAAATTGGTTCCGAATTGTCAAATGACTTCTTTTGTAAATTGATTTCATTTCCTCTATTTCACAGATTTGTAGAGCCCTTTTCAGTGGTATATTGAGTTGCATTGCACTCCCATGATTCCTCACTCCCAACCCTGATGTTAGTTATGATTGGGTCATGGTCGAGTGAGTGGTAGTCTTGATTATGCTCCTTTTTAGAAGAGTATTGGGAGGATGCATTATGGCATTATGCATGGCTTGGTAGTATCTACAGGACACCTATAGTTGATGGGGTTAGACATCGGCCTGTGTGCACATAGTAGCCTTCTGGATGGGCGGAGCCCAGTCTCTTCCTAGGGGGGACACGGCCCTAGGCGTAGGATCGGCCGGTACTGGGACTTATATATGGCTTGCTACCGAGCAAAGTAAGACCCCGCGAGGTGCCGTTTAGTGTACAGATGTGAGATGTTTCTATGGATTTTTGTTCTAAATATTGGCCAGCATTTACATTATCAGTATAGTGTCTTATCCTGCATATGCATGTGACAGTAGAGAGTTGTTGTGGTTCGCCTAGGGCGTAAGACCCACCTTCTGACAGCTGTCTAGTGATGACTTCGCATATTGACATCCCGATTTGCATATTTCAGTGTTATAATCTATTGAGCATATTTATGATGTATCATTCATGTTTATTTGATTATTCTATATATGCTCCCGATGAGTTGATTATGATTGTGGTGATACTGTAATGATTTACTCCATATTTCTTATGTTGAGTTGTGTACACCCTGTTATTGATGACTGCTCATATGCTCTTGAGATTTCACCTCGAGCCATGATTATATCTTGTTTTATGTGCATAGTACTCTCTACTCCACTCACTGAGTATTCATATACTCACTCCCCAGTTTGGTGTTTTTGATTGCAGGGCAGGTGTTGTATAGAGAGGAGCAGGTTAGAGATTGTCTGCTAGCTGTGCCGCTCCATAGTATAATGTAGATAGAGGTTTATACCTTTTGGTGTATTATAAACCTTCTGTTATATATAGTGTATAGTTACAGTTATAGATCCTGTTGTGGATATGGGTTGATCATGGAAGGATTGGGAAGCAGGTATATATATATATATATATGTGTGTGTGTGTGTGTGTGTGTGTGTGTGTGCAGATCAGTTGTGTGTCTGTGAAATATATTGCTATATATTGTCCAGGTTATTATGTGACAGATTATGTGATTGTTGCTCTGACAGGTAGTGTTGTTGTATGTATTGAGATAATCCTGATAGGTCAATATAGGAAAGGTGACCATTTTGTGCATGCATCATGCCAAAATTTTCAGGATTTATTGATGATTGGCAAGTAGTAGGGTTCTACGTGGTGGCTGGTGGCCTTATGCCTACCCGCACCCTAAGACCGTCGCGGCGGCCCGCCGAAACAGGGCGGGGGTTGTGACACCAGCGACCTACCAGATGGTGGCCACAAGCAACCACAACTCTGACCAAACCTAGCAGCCGGTGGTGGCAAAATCAGAAGATGAATATTGAAACAGGGCACCCTATTTTGGACGATTTCTTTGCAATTTGTCGGCTCAAATCGTGATGGTTCACAACTAAAATACCACGAGAGAGAAAGAGAGAAGGAAACATGGAGCTCGATCGTGGTTTGGCGGCTCCTTCCTTCGACAAATCAATCAAGAAGATCTGAAAGAGGAGCATGGGATTGGTGTCTTGATCTTAAGAGAACTCGAAGGAAGAGGAGGCCTTTAAATAGACAATTCCAGCCTTATCCGGTTGGTCTTTGGATCATGATGAGCTTCTTGATCTCCGACGCGATCGGGGAGGAAGAAGACTTCCAGCCAGAATCTTCCTACCTGCCTTCCTCACGTGCATCGCACATGAATCTTGGCCCCAAAATTGGCTGGGCAAGTCAAATAGAGGCTTGATCCACTAGGTCTTACATTCTCCCCCCTAAAAAAATTTCGCCCACTAAATTTTTGTAGTTATAGTTCGAAAAGTAGAGGATACTTCATCCAAATCAAATCATAACACTTCTCAAATATAATACAAGTACCTTAACTAGATAATTCATATAATAACATAAAATATAAATACAAATTACGATGAATCGACATAAACACGTAATCCATTATATTTCAAAACACAAATCCATTAAAATCTATATCTTTCAAATAATCGTATGTATAATCATAAAACTAATTCAAAATAAATCACATTCAACTCAACAGCCTTACACTACGGCTACATTTATACCACGTGGCTAGGCTAGAAATGGAGTGGACCAGAATACCGCAGTTATACCTTATCGAGTGGGCCAAGATACCACACTTATACCTTGTGAAGCGGGCCAAGATACCATACTTATGTTCGCGGAGTGGGACAGAATACCGCACTTATAGCCTGTGGAGTAGGCTAGAATACCGCACTTATAACCTATGATGGAGCCAGAAGAATTAATGAGCTCAATAATAGTCAAGAGTGCTAATGCATAACCATCAATTGGCATAGTTCAGAGCATATTCAGGCTAAGAGTTCAAATCTGATACATATCAAAGTTTCTTTTTACAAAATAACATATATATCATAATCTAATCAATATAACAATAGTGCAAAAAATATTATTCGAGCTACATATCTAATTTTCATTCAAAACACCATCTCATAAATTTATAAATCACATATAAATCGATTAACAATTTTTAATGTTAAAATAATATTATATAAATGAAAAATCTAGAAGAGACAAATCGTTAGTTACCTTGCAAATGTAATCCAACTAATTGATCCAATTAATTCTAAAAAATTTTCTAAGAGCTTCATATTCCAAAATTTTACTTTTCATTAGAATTTTATTATAATTATTCTAAAAGTAAAAATTCTAAGTTTCAACACCTTCGTAGGGCTGACTAAATAGGAGTGCCTAACATTCGAGTCAGTCGGATCAAGATGATTTCATCGAATCATGTTCGGACTAAGGCACTGATGGTTCAATAAATATCAGGGATGACTAAATCTAACAATATTTGGCAAGAGCCAAGGTGGGGGCTGACACGCCGCCCGACAACCCTAGCTCCAAGCTCATCTAGGTCAATCAAAAATCACTGAAAATCATACTTACGAGGTCCAATCAACCCTAGAGAGAGAAAGTCCAGATAAAGAGAGAAACTTTGTAAAAAGAGAAAAGAGAGAAATAGAGAGGAGGGAAGAAGAGAGAGAAACCATTCACTCTTCTCTCTTCATGAATGAGGAAGTTCTTCCCATTCTTCGTTTCCTTCCCCCGTTTCCCCCCGCGGTTCCAAGGGGTGGTAGCCTCAGTGGCCTAGCCACCTACCAGACGGCGGCCACAGGCGACCGCATCCTCAACCAAATCGGACAACCTATGGCAATGGAATCAAAAGAGGAACTCTCCCAATCCACTGAATTTTACATTATTAATTATCACGCCCCCAACCCAAGATCACAAACCAGGGGTCGCGGCAACCGCCGCATACTTATAAGGAACTCTCCCCACGAGCATGCAAGGCATCTCATCGTGATATCATAAATATGTAGTGAAGCAATTTAACTAATAACAGGCAAACTTTATTTTATTAACTAACTCAACTTAAAATGTCTCAAAATTCTAACATTATTCTAAGATAACACATCAATTTAATTAAATTCTAATCTAAAATATCCTATGCCACAATTCTGCTAGTCACTCTCCTATATTAAAAACTCAACCCAGGTTAGTTATTTTAATCTATAAAAAAATATAAGAAATCGTATAATGAGCTAAACAGGCCAGTAAGCAATGATCACTTTAACTAAAAAAAATTAGGCAATCGAATAGATAATAATTTGCAAAAAATAAGCATATATGCAGTACGGATATACGAATCAAATCTTTCTTAAAATATTAAATTTGATTCATAGATTCAACTTCTTTCAAATATTCAATCCATCTTATCGATCCTAAGCTATGACTACATCATCCTACGGCAAGGTTATAACACCGACTAATCTTCTTGCGGTGAGCTGTGCATCATGTTATAGTGACCTGCGCATCATCTTGCAAGAAAGTCATTCAGGATCGCTGGTCTTCTGGTGGTATGTCGCTAATCATCTTGGAGACAATCTTCAGGACAAATCATGTACCAACGTATTAGCCCCCATTGGCAGTCCTCAATATAGCCTGGTCAAAATTCAAATAGTTCTAAGTTATATATTTCAATTCTAAATTCATATGATGTCAAAATCAATCAATCATATCCATAATATGCTCATATATTGTCATAATATTCTAAAAGAACATATTTTTGTAATAATATAATATCCATCAAATTCATGCATAATGAATAATACCACAAACCAATCATGAATATAATAATTTAATGATTGTTGATAATTTTAAAAAGAATGAAACATTACTTATGCGAACGAATCCAAAATATCAGTCCAATCAATTTCAAAAAAGTCTTCTATGATCCTAAAATTTAAAAATTATATTTCCATCAGAATTTATCAATGTCATTCGAAAAATAGAAATCCCATAGGGGTGACCAAGCGAAAGTACTTGACAACCCTATTAGTCTAATCAAGACAAAACTCATTTGATCATATTCAAACAAGGGTACAGATGGTTCAATAAAAATCAGACGTGACCAAATCTAATAATGTCCGGCGTGCTACCCATCGAATATGGATCAGAGCCCTTCATCAAGCTTGATTCAGAATCACAAAGAGAAATATCTTACTGGATCTATCATCTCTAAAGAGAGAAAGTCTAGTAAAGAAAAAGGAAAACAAAGAGAGGAAAGAGAGAAGGAGAGAGAAGAAAGAAGAGACCCTCTTCTTCTTCCCCAAAATAAGGGAGAATCCATCTCTCCATTCTCTCTTCGGTCAGAGAGGGTGGAAGCCCATGGTGGCTCAGCCCAGGGGGGATAGTGGCCACGGTAGTTCTTAGCAGCAGTCATCGCCGGCAACGGTGGCCAACCGATAAAAACAAGATGAAGAAGAGAGGAAGATCAATCCACATTAATCTCGACCAAGATCACGGTCGATGACCTAGGCCAACAACTGCATTACACGGTCTTAGAGGTCCAAATAGACACCAAAACCCGGCCAAACCCGGTGACTGACGGCGGCTAAACTTGGAAGAAAATGGGGCCGAAATAAGGCACCATGTTTCAGATTGAAGTTCCAACAATTCCTCAGCCCAAATGCATGGCGAATCACAACTAAAATACCAACAAAGGAAGAGAAGAAGATGAGGAACACTTACCTCGGTCTGGCGACGTGGTCTATCGGCTCCTTCTAGTGACAAATCAAGGAAGAAAATTCGAAGTCGGAGCTTGGAATCGGCGACTAGATCTCAAGTCAACTCGAAGGAGGAGGAGGTCTTTAAATAGGCAATCTCGACCTTATCCAGCCAGACTTTAGATTGCCATGTTTTTCGATCACCATCACAATCGAGGAAGAAGACTCCCAGTCGGACTCTTCCACCCAATCCTCCCTCACATGTGTCGTACGTGAAGACCTAGGCTAATAATGGCTGGGCCAATTAAGTGGATCAAGCCCAGTCGACCGGGATTTACGTTCTGCATCCCCCCCCCTCCAAAAAAAAAATTTCATCCACAAATTTCATCCTCAAGTTTCTTATAATTCTATTTATCAATACAACTTTATCATTAGTTCTTATCATAAGAATAAGAATAAGGTCCAATACCTCCAGACTTAGTTCTTTTTGTAGATGATCTAAATCAAACTTCTCTCGTAAAAACAAAAATCAATGTTTTAATTCTGAATAAGAATATCTGTTCTTTGTCAAAATATTAACTACTCTTGATTATCCGATCTATCACAAAATTAGATCATAAACAACTCCAATCCACCCCTAGTAGAATATTCTTCAAGGTCGATAGATCATCTCAATCTTTTTAAATTAAATAGAGGATTGATATTAATTGAAGAAGTATAAGTTTTAGATTTTGAAAAAAAGATATCTACACCAAAATATTCTAAATCCAAGATCAAAAATCGATGATCCATTAATTCTAGTCTCAAGATGCTAAGAATTTCTTTAGGACGATATGAAATTGGAGAACCTAAGATAGTAGCGCGACATCCAAAAAAAAAAGGAAAATGTTGTCCTTTCATTTATCCAGAAAATCCTACTATACCAAACAATAGATCAAGTCATTTGTTATTAAAACTTGCCAAATTAAAGAGATAATACTTCTGACCAATTTAGAAATATAATTTAGACCACCACTTTTTCGTTGCGCACTCTGATTCAAACCACCAAAATCTTTTGGATTCATCAATAACTTTTGACAAAATACTATTTGTATTATAAACTAAAGAGATCCAAAATTTCAATTTTCAGATTAAGCCCCAAAAGGAATCTTTGATTCTCGTCCCCTAATTTACTCGAACTCATCCATCTAGATTAACTCCCAAGTCAATTGATCCATTCAAAACCATTATATAGGCTAGTTACTATAATTCAAATATGAACTAAATCTTAATTCTCTTATCAATTCAACTAAACGATTCCAAGTCCAACTCCTATAAGTAAAATAACTACAAAAATTTTCTTAATGCTCCACTAAGTTAGAAGGCTTTAAATCAACACAAATGAGTAAAATCGACTCAGTCATCTCTCTTAAAGTTTCCTTCATCAAGATCTTCAAAATTATCAAAAATATTCTATAATAATCATGCAAGTCTCAAAAATTCAAATTCTTCGCGCAAAACTAGATTTTATTGGCAACCTCAACACCATTGGCAAAAGATACCTAAATCAACCTATAAGCCCAAACTTTGAATTAAAGTTTATTACACACCATAGTCTCTGATAGACAAATACGATCTTTTATTTGGATCCCAAGATGGTGATAAAAATTATTAATGATTCCACCAAGATGAATGCTTTATAACATCAAAATAAAATCAATTTTTCAATAAGAAAATAATCTTTTTGCAGTATCACCTAGCATATTTTTCTTATACATACTAGTTTCATTCATAATTCATTCAAATCTCGAAGAATATTCCAATCAGGTACTACAAAAATCTTTCATAGCCCAAATCTTATACAAATTCGTCCACATAGGCTATGAGCCAACTTCACTCTGATACCAATATTAATTGTCATGCTCCCGACCCAAGATCACTAGCCAGTGGTCGCTGCAACCACCACATACTCATAGCAAATTCTCTCCAAAAGCATGCAAAGTATCTCAACATGATATCATAAATATGCAGCGGAACAATTGAACTAATAATAGAAAAACTTTATTTCATTAACTAAATAAACTAATAATATCTCACAATTCTAACATTTTTCTAAGGTAATACATCAATTTAATTAAATTCTAATCTAAGATAATCTATAACACAATTTTGCGAGTCGCTCTTTCATATTGAAAACCCCACTTAGGCTAGTTCTCTAGATCTATAAAAAAATATAAGAAATTGTATAACGAGATAGATAGTCCAATAAGCAATGATCCCTTTAACTAAACAAAACATGACAATCGAATAAATAATAATTGGCAGAAAATAAGTATATATATAGTACTAATATATGAATCAAATTTTTTTTAAAATATTAAATTATATTCATGGATTCAAATTCTTTTAAATATTCAATTCATCTTATCGATCCTAAGCTATGACCACATCATCCAATGGTAAGATCATAATACCGACTAATCTTTTTACAGTGAGCTGCGTATCATCTTGCAACAACGTCCTTCAGAATCGCTAATTTGCTAGTGGTATGTCACTACTCATCTTAGAAACAATCTTCGGAACAAATCATGTGCCAACATATTAGCCCTCATTGGCGAGGTCCTCAATAAAGCCAGGTTGAAATTCAAATAGTTTTAGATTTTATATTTCAGTTCTAAAATCATGTGGTGTCAAAATCAATCAATCATATCTATAATATAATCATATATAGTAATAATATTTCAAAATAACATATTCCATAATAATATTCAATCCATCAAATTCATGCATTATGAATAATACCACTCAAAATTTATAAATATAATAATTTAATATTGTTGATAAATTTAGAAAAAGTGAAACATTACTTACTCTACGAGCGAATCTAAAGTATTAGTCCAATCAATTTCAAAAATTTCTTCTAAAATTTTGATATTTAAAAAATATATTTTTATCATAATTTATCAAAATCATTCCAAAAATAGAAACTCTAATTCTAATACCCTCATAGGGCTGACCAACCAAGAGTGCCTGACACCCTGCTTGGTTGAATCAAGACAAAACTCATCTGATTATATTCGAACTAAGGTACAGATGGTTTAATAGAGATCGGACATGACCAAATCTGATAATGTCCATCAAATATGGATCAGAGCCCTTCACCGGACTTGATCCAAAATCACGAAGAGAAGTATCTTACCGAATCTATCATCTCTAAAGAGAGTAGAGAGAGAAAATCCAATAGATAGAAAAAAAATAAAGAAAGAGAGGAAAGAAAAAGGGAGAGAGAGAAGAGAGAAAGAAGAGAGACTCTCTTCTTCTTTTTCAAACCAAGGGAGAGTCCATCTCTCCCTTTCCTCTTCATCAGATGAGGTGGCAACCCGTGGTAGCTCAGCCCCGGACGATAGCAGCCACGTCGGCTCTCAATCATAGTCATCGCCGGCAATAGTGGCCGCCTAGTGCAAAGAAGAAGAAGAGAGGAAAATCAATCCACACAAGAAGAGAGGAAAATCAATCCACACAAATCTCAGCCAAGATCACGGCTGATCATCTAGGCCAACAACTGCACGATCTCAGGGGTCCCAATAGACGCCAAAACTCAGCCAAACCCTGCAGCCAGCAGCAACAAAACCTGAAAAAAAAAAAAGAGGCTAAAATAGGGCACCCTATTTCGGATTGAAGTTTCGGTGATTCACCAGCCCTGATCCATGGCGAATCATGGCTAAAATACTAAGAGAGGAATAGAAGAAGACGAGGAACACTTACCTCAGTCCGGTGAGGTGGTCCGACAGCTTCTTCCAGTGACAAATCAAGAAAGAAAGTCCAGAGGAGGAGCTTGGAATCAACGACTGGATCTCGGATGAACTCGAAGATCTTTAAATAGGTAATCCCGACCTTATCCAGCCGATCTTTGGATTGTGATGGGATTCCAATCACCATCGCGATCGGAGAGGAAGAAGACACCCAGCCGGAGCTTTCCTCCTAATCCTTCCTCATTTGTCGTACATGAAGCCCTGGGCTAATAATGGTTGGGCCAGTCAAGTGAACTGAGCCCAATCCACCGGGTTTTACAAAAATGGAGAGTACAACCAAGCGGTTGGATCATTTTAACTACATCCCGTTACACTACCTAGTCTAGGCAGTCCTTTGAGTTGGGTTAAAATCCTTGGAAAGTGACAAAAAACTATTAGAGGTGGTTGAGGTCATCAAGAAACATGACACAGTGCATATATATATATATATATATATAATATGGTATGAAAGCTACTAAGGTTGCAGAGGAGGAAGTATCTCTATTTCTGTCATCTGAGCCGAGCATATGAAGGGTAGTCTACATAGAGAGCTCACTTAGGAAGAGGTCGATTATTTATGTGAGGCGGTTGAAGTCATTATTAAAGAGAGGAGCCAAAGCAAAAGTGCATCACAAGCAGACCCTGAAGGTAGAAACCAAGCATCACAAGGAGAACCAAAGGATGGCAACCAGGAATTACAAGTGGCAAGGTTGAGAAGTCTGCTGAGAGGTAAGCTGCAAGGGCCTGCCCCTAAAGCTAGAACAACTAGGTAGAAGAAATTTGGTTAGCCAAAAATGAAATGAGGAATGTAGCTTCCGAAGGAGTTTCTGGCAAAGGGAAGATACCTATTGATAAGGGGATATGCCATGACATCGGGAGTTCTAGTGACTATTCTACTGTCCTCAGTGACCTGAGGGAATCTGACAATGATATTGATGATGATCTTTTGAGCATATGGATAGGTTTGTGATAAAGGAGAAGATGAGGAGGTGGTCTGAATAATCTAGACAGTGTCAAAGAGGACATTCTTGGATATGATGAGATTCAAGACAAGGAGCCTAAGTCTGATTGTAGTAGTGATGAGCTTAGAATCCTTGACGGTAATAGTGAGCCTGATGTAGAGGGTTTTTGCAGGCAAGATACCATGAATTCAATGAAAATGCAAACTTAATGGGTCATAAAGCTTGAAGTTAGGATGGAATTTAGCACTCCTAATGTATTTAGGAAAGTTCTCAGGGCCTATAATATTCAAGAGAGCTTTCACTTCACCTACAAGAAGAATAACAAACAGATGGTTACAGCTGTTTACAAGTAGGGTTGTGGATGGATACATGCATCTATCATGCAAAAAGAGAAAATATTTCAAATAAAAACCTTCAACCCTAAGAATAGCTGTGGAAAGTAGTTCCACAACCACAATGTGACCTCAACATAGTTAGCTGAGAGATTTGTAAAGGACATCAGGTCTGAAAGTCAGTAGAGCTTAAAAATATTCAGAGACAAGGTCACGAGATGTAGAAGACTTTGTCTCAAGGTCAATGTGCTACAGGGCTAAAAGAAAACCACTACAAAATGATTTAGGGGTCCCAAAAAGAGCAGTCTGCTCATTTTCCGATTAATGTGAAGTTATCAAGACAACTATCCTTTCAAGCACGATGAAGATGGAAGTACAGAGGTTAGGAGTGTGCAATCTATTCTCCAGAGGCATTATGTTTGCCTTGATGCCTCCAAGAAGGGTTTTCTGAATGTCTATGGATCTACGAGTTAGTGGTGCAGCAATTTTACCATACTTTTGAATGAACTTACGGTAATATCCTGTAAGTCCAAAGAATCCCCTTAAAGCCTTAAGACAATGTGGCTTAGGCCATTGGATCATAGTAGTAACTTTTTTTGGATCAACCTTCACACTATTCTCCGAGATCACATGGCCAAGATAATGCACCCTGAATTGTCCAAAATGGCATTTTTCTTTCTTCACAAACAACCGATTCTCTGTTAGTATAAAGAACACCTCTTCTAAATGCTTCAAGTGTTGCTCGTATGAACAACGGTATATGAGGATGTTATCAAGTGTTGCTTCACACACTATTGAGCTTCATTATAAGTAAACTTCATCCTCATCAAATCAAATAATATAAAAGTTCTAGCATGTAAAATGTGAACTCTAACAAAGCGAAAGAAGAAGAAGAAGAAGAAGAAGATGATGATGATGATGATGATGATGAAGGCAAATCCTCAACAAATCTTGATGTCTCAAATGCAATTTGGATGAACAGTTGATTAAGAAATTCATGCTACAAAAAGATAGGCATCTCCCTTTATACATTGATTTAAAAAAAGAATTCAAATCTGCATACCATTTTTCAACTAAAAACAAGAATATTGCAGAGAAATAGGAGATCAAAACTAATTTGAATCATGACTAGAATAAGAAAGAAAATGACACTTCTACTATAAGCTACAATTTTTAAAAGAAATGCTTTCCATGCTTATAGCCTGTATGAACAAACCATCCATAGTTGGGGTCACTTATCACTATCTTTGTCTTCAATATCTAATAGAACTTAGCATCTATCCAACTAAAGACAATCATCATACTTCTCGATACCAACAAGTTCCTTTTTCACCCATCCTTACAGTTATCACACCTATCTTTACATAGCCTCCTTAATCTATGTGAAAGAGATCATATAGCCTTGATCTTAAATAAAACAAGTTATCCTTCATTAGTTCAACTAATAGAGGCAATCTTTCTAATTTTTGTCTAACATCACTCAAAAAATTATGCTCATCTATGGTAGATTATTTAGTGCCTTAATTTCCCAATGTCCATCCATCTCAGGATTTTGATAAATTTACAATGTCCAATCAACACTAAGCCTTATACACAACTGATGAAACCATTTAGGAGTCAGTTCTCAGCGAATCCTATTTTTTCATTCATCATGGATGCATATAATTAAGACATTTAAAACAAGAACATTATGCCACTATTAGTCTTTTGTGTAAGAAAGAAAAACTTATATAGAAAGAATCATGATATGACAAAGCAAGTATCATCACATGGGCAACTTGTCACTCTTCGAAATACGAGATATCAAAAAATCTAAGCCTCTAAATGATGTCATTTCCTCTAGCCATATATATGCCCTTCAATGTTTATCTAACCCATAAACAGCAGCATTAATAGTTCAAAACATAGAAACAAAACATTGGCATATTAAAAATGCCCTCATCCTCCTCTAACATTTTCACAACAGAATGAAATATGACAGTGGCTCATTTACTCCAAACCATTTGATCCAGATATGCACATGCACAAATTTTTATTCGCCAATCACATCACATCATCAAGCAAATGTAAAATCAAAACAATGAAAAACACATGGTATAGTGTCTACAAAGGAAATTTTAAAGATGCAAGTAATCTGGAGGTAGCATGGTCGTGAAAAGGAGACCAACCAAATTAGCAAATGACAACCTCACTGCACAAGCACTATGCTTGGTGCACAACTTTTATGCACTTTTAAAGTTTGAAAACATTCGAAACTACCATCATAATAACAATTGCAAAACAGAACATCTAAAACAATTATAAACTTTAGTAATATAAATAAATCGGAAAAGAGGAATGCCAAAGTATGCAAATCATTTGTGTATTTCAACTATCAATTGCACCAGCGTAAGTGCTTATAAATTATTGTCTAGAAACTTAAGAAAAGATGTACCTAGGACAGATTAATAATTCCCGCATAATGGCTTCTTGAAGGAGGAGAGCAACAGGACCACTATCTCAGAACCGTATCAACGTGGAGCTTCAGTGCATTGCCCAAACGCCCAATGCAGAACATCTACCTAATCCATGAAGAAAGGCAAATTATTTCCACTCTTACAAATTAAAACCAAGCAACCGACTTCAAAATAACCCTAAAAAACACAGGAGACTTCTAAAAGAAAGAAACTCACCCACGGAAAGGTAATAACCCTAGACGAGCTCTCATCAATGAAAAAATAAAAGAAAAAAGCATCGCTCGTCCCTGTACGGAGCTGACGAAGCCCTAAAATCCACATTAATTTCACTGAAAAAGAAACTGGATCACTTAAATCCAAGTAGATCTCTATAGGAATCCATCCTCCAAGAAAAAGAAAAAAAACCGAAGGTAGCGTACACTACCCAAAAAACAAAATCAAACGTAAGGGGGGAAAAAACAGAGAGAGATCGAAATCCTAATACAAACCTAACCCTACCTTATAAATACCGATCGGAGGAGAGATCGTACCCTGATGTCGAGACGTGGCGGAGGATTCCATCCACCCAAGGGGAGACCGAGGAAGACGTCGCCCTTCGCGGAGGCGAAGAAGCGCAAGAAACGAGAAGACGTAGCGCGGCGAGCCCCATCGGGAGCGGCGACGAAGGCGAGAATAGAGTCGTGGCGTCGAGGCGGCTAGGGCGCCTCTATATATATAGAGCAGGTGGCATAGATGAACGGCTGAGATTTCTCGGCCTGCGATATTGAACCAATCAAGATGAGCGCGGAGGAGAATGGCTGCTTTGCAGACTTTGAGATGCGTGAATGCTATTAGAACCAAAAGCTGTACCTATTTTGGCTACAGGCTCATTAGCTCGTTGGAAGATACTGGAGGGAAGTACGAAATATATATATATATATAGTTGGAGGTCGTGCCAACTAATTGCCTAATCAATTACATATTACAAAGAAAGCCAGTTTTTAATGAGCATGAAAATAATTATTTCCTATTAAAGTAAAATTAGTTTACCATGCATGCACCAAGTTTAAGGCAACCGGTGTCTACCTCCAAAATTCATGACAGATTGATAAAGAGACGTGCATTATCTTCAATAGAGCAGTCGTGCTTTTAACATCCATGGCTAAAACCATCTCCATTGCTGCTTTATAATAGCAAACAATATGCATATAACTCTCTCTATGCGTGGAATACAATTTTTTCTCCTTTTCTAACTATTCAAAAAATTTAATATAGCATACATATAATAAAATAGATGATAAAATAGAATAGAATAGAATAAAATAGAATAGTACAAAATTCTGCCACGTGCTCGGATTGGGCCATTGAATCTGTGACAGTTTTCTAAGTATTTGATGTGCAAAATTATCATTTAATATAATTATTTTTCTCTCTATCTAGAAAAAAAATGGAGGTTCTCCTAGTACAACTCTCAATTTTTTCTTAGGAAAGAGCCTTTCCAAATGTGGGCATGTGATCCACCTTTACGCCCAAAAGGTTGAAGCTTGAGTTAGGTGTAAGAGTTTGCCTTGGGTCTTGAATTTTATTTTAGTTTTTTACATGATAGAGTGTTTACACCTCATCTGAACTCATAGTGACATTTAAGGGATGCATGCACATTCAGCCATGTGCTAAGATTAGGGCAAAATAATGATGATTGGGCTTCAAGTGAACGCTCGAAGGATAACCAATTGTAAAACAGCAAATAAAGTATAGGGAAGCTGACCTAGTTGGCTGGAAAGTACCTTAACATGAGACATCATTCCATAAGCTCAGTAAAGAAAGAGATAGCCATAGTAAACTATTATGGGTAGGTCGAATGAAAACTAGCTATGATAGGCTTGAGATTAATTGAGCATAACTATACAGAAACCCCCTATCGATCTGATAGATGATTCAGGATCTAGCCGTTATGACAATGTGAGTAGTAGAGGGCAATTGGTGTCAGTTACTAAAACCATTAGAAGTAGAAACCAGATGTAAGCTGCTATCGCTGGAAGTAGGTGGTTGCTATATTGTTTGTCATCTTATATAAATAGTAGAATGTAATGTGAAGGAGGACCTTTTGCTAGCCAAACAACCAGACTTTATCTTTATCTTTAATGGTCATTGCTTTTACTCTTTAAATTCTATGCTCTAGTTCCAAAATTCCATGCCTTAGTTTCCTAATAGAACTCTAGTTTACTTGGAGCAGCATAGCCCCAACTACATCCTACCTCCTCCTTTTCCAAGCAAAGGATATTAAGGTAGCAAAAGTTGTTGAAGGTTAAGGCATCTAGACTCACACTACTATCACTATTTTCTTTCTTTGTCTCCTTTTTGGCTATCCAATACATGCAGCATGCCTACGCGATCACTTGCCCAACCATAGACTTATCATCCCTCTTATGACCCCGACGGAGAAGGAGAAGGCATGAACAGAAAGAAAGGGAGGAAGCTACACCTAAATTATATTTATGTAGGTCCCAATTTAAATCTACAACCTCTGGTTGCTAAGAAGAGGAGCATGACCACTAGGGAAAGCTCCAATTCAAGGGTCTTGAAGTATTTGAATGAGGGATTAATTCTCCAAGAATAATCGTTTTATTCTTATTTTTCACCAAAGTAGATCACCTTTTTCTCTCTTTCATTTCTTTCTTTCTTTCTTCTTTTCTTGGCAAGAAACTATTTATATGACTAGACCTATGATATAAGTCATATCTATGGCACCCTTGTGGTTATTTTAAAAAATCTTTTTGCATGTGCATCAACTTGCATTATTTGTGCACTTATCGAGCTAAATTTATATATCCATAACCAATTTAAGGATGGGAGTACGATGGTCCCGTAAATTCTATAATAATTGTGTTCAGACAAAAAAAATTGACCAATATTTTCATGAGTAAAAAAATAAAAATAAAATTATAACGACATCTTTTCAAATTTCAAATTTAGATGAGAAATACTTTGATATT
The DNA here is from genome assembly GCF_009389715.1 of Phoenix dactylifera. Lineage (NCBI taxonomy): Eukaryota > Viridiplantae > Streptophyta > Magnoliopsida > Arecales > Arecaceae > Phoenix > Phoenix dactylifera. The sequence continues at coordinate 163,079 of NW_024067683.1, forward strand.
AAATTCCTAATCTCTACACTAATTATCATAATTACAAGAGATTTGGGTCACTGACCTTTTTCTATATCTTGTCACAAGGTGGGAGATGAGAGCTGGCACCATATAGAACCCTGCAGGTCGAGCTCAAAGAGTGAATCCCTTTTTCACCTTCTAACACACCCTCACACCCATACCAATACCCGGATGGAGAAGAAAGAGAGAAAGAGAGCCTTCCCCTCTCTTTTCTCTTTTTTTCTTTCTTTTCTCTCTTTTCCCCTTTTTTTTCTACCTCGCTTAAGTTTGAGGGAGTGGATAGGAGAGGTAGAAGAAGAAGAAGAAGGTAAGAAGGTGAGGAAGAAGAAGAAGATAAGAGAGGGAGAGCGTGGACATGGGAAATGGGAAAAGGGCGAGCAAAAGACAAAAGAGGGCGTGTGAGTGAGACAGAGAGTGAGAGGGAGATGGTAGAAGAGGAGGAGGCGGCAGCGGATGGCGAGAGGTGCTGGAAAGGAGCTCGAGGGGGAGAGGTGCTCGAGGATGCGAGTGGTGCGGCGGAATGAGAGGTGGGAGAAAGGAGGCGATGAGTGGAAGAAGGCGCGGGCGGAAGGTAAGGACTGTGGGCACAGGAGGGAAGAGGGAAGGGAGAGCCCCATCTCTTGGCCCAGGGAGAGGGCCACGTGGTCCCTCTCTCACTCCCCGTGCAAGGCACTGCCATATAGTGTGCCTTGCCGAGCCTGGGCCTCATTTTCTCTCCTTAATTGAATTTCATTCTCAAAATTTATATTCGGAAGATCAAAAATAGCCAAAACAAACTATGTCTCTTTTAATCTTGTAGCTTCCAAAAATGAAGACATCACAATACCTGAATTTTCCAAATCCATTCCCCTATCGATGTACCATTGGATCTACTTATCACTTCTTTTTCCGATTACCTTCCCAAAATCAAGGGGTTTAACCTCATTTTGGACTATCCTATAAGATGCTATCCGAAATATTATCTTAAAAATGTTGTTCTGTGTAACATCAATTAAAAATAAATTTTAATATGTCAAACCCTTGAGTTAAGTCATAGTTTCGAACCTTTATTAACTTTTATTCAAGATATTTAGATAACTTATAAGAGCTCTCAATAGTATAATTCAAAATATATCATACTACTAAATCATTTAGTATATAAATCTCCATACAACTCAAAACTAATAACTTAGATAATGCATGTGAAATAACTACCTAATTTATATAAAAATAGGTTATACCTTCACCCGGTGCACTTTCTCTCCCTTTCTTTATGAAATTCTCCCCAAGAGAGGACTCAACATTTAAACTGAACATCTTTTTATATCTTTCTACTTCTCGTTGTAATTGGGTACACTCATTTATTTGATTTCAGTATCTATTCATTAGTATGTCATATTCTCATCTTAGCTATTGATGTTCTGATCGTAGGTCCTCATAACCGGCATAAACTCATTGATATACATGTAATATTTCTTGTCCTTAAAATTCACATTTTTAATTTCTAAATTGAATTGTCTCTTAAGTTTCTTAATACCATAAGTAGTTGTTTTTTTCTCAGACTCCTGATGTTCTACCCCTCTAGGCCCCTACAATTATACAACTTCATAGAGTTCTTCCTCTTGGCTTACCATAGTATCAACAAATGATCTTATATATTGCCCATTGTGCCGTTCTTGTCCATAAATAGGTTCAGATGGTTTTAGTTTTTCTGCTATTTCTGTTAAAATAACTTTTGATAATATCTCCATGACCTACATTCCTCTACAATTACCACCACAGGAAGATTAATTATCTATACAAAATTACCATCAATATATATACTTCGAAGATAAAATCTAACTGGATTATAAACATATACAGAATAAATATCTTCTTCTAGGGCTAACATCAGAGAAGTATGTATCAACAATTTTTATATAACCTGTGAGTTATAATTTCACCACTCTTCTGCTATGCAACTCTGATTAACTATTCTACTAAGTACTGGAACATCCCAAAATCATTCTTGTTCCAAAATGCTCACACCATACATGTCAATATCACATCTAAACTATTTGTGTGCAGAACAATTCTTCTTCTTTCTTTTTTCCCACTGTCCAACTAATTTAGATATGAGAAATGAGTTAGCCACAACATATAGAAATATATATATATATATATATATATATATATATATATATATATATATATATATATATATATATATATATATATATATATATATTTCTATACAACAAAAGTTTACATTATGATATAGCTTGGTGCTATTAAGATGGACTACATAACTAGTATCGTAAGCTTCTTTCTTCAATATTTTTCTCTTCTACTTTATACAGTAGAAGTAGTTCTGCTCATAGGTGCTTGAGCTGACTGGGCTACAAAAGGTATCAAAGCAGCCCCACTCTGAGTTATTATTGGATAGGTCACTACTTTATGACCCTTCTGTCCACATCTAAAATATGCACAGGTATTCCAAGGACAACAAATTTTTGAATGACTTTTCCCACATCGTGAACATCGGTCAGAACTCCTTTGCTACTGATTAGTTATATTTTTTGGATAACTTTTCTTGACTGGCTGAACTTTGTCCCCATTGTAAAGTCATTGGCCTAAACTTCTTTCTCTTACCTTCTCTTTCTCTCTATTTCTACTCAATTTCTCTTTCTACTATCAGACATGTATTTACAACTTCTCTAAGCCAACTAGAGAGGTGCAAGCCTTACCTAATCTCTACTCTTAAGGCTGTTTGGAACTTGCAGGCTCAGGTCTACTTATTCTCTACCAGCTTAGAGCCAAACTTAGCAAGTTCATTAAATTTAGCTTTATATTATGCTATAGTCATATTCTTCTAGTTCGGTGCAATGGATTCTTGTTCCTTCTGAGCTCTAACACTAGCAAGAAAATAATTTTCATAAAATACCTTACAGATTTTTTCTCAAGTGAAGAGTTCCATCTCATAGGCATGTTTAGTTTGTACCATCCTCCACCAATCATAGATTTCTCCCTATAGCATGTAGGAGATATTTTATCTTCTTCTAGAAAGTTTATAATTGCCAAGGATTTCTCCATCTCCTCTAGCCAAATCTTAGCCTCCAAAGGTTCAGTAGTACCTCGAAAAGCTGGTGGAGCCACCTTCTTAAATTCGAAAATACCTCCCCACCTCACAGGATGGGCATCTACACAAGCCGATTGCTATTCTTTTTGTTGCAATAACTGTTGTAGTTGCTACAAAAATTATTATTGCATATGTTGTCGAAATTGTAACTGCTGTTGCATTATTCCAACTACAATGTCCATAAAACAGAGCATTGTAGGTTGTTATTTTTTATCAGCCTAGATATTTCTGTGGAGGTTACAACACCCTCTTGCTAACTAGTGCTATCAGCCTGTTGATTTGAAGGTTCCTCCATATAAGAGTCATCAACAATGTGGGTGTTGGGGGAAAAATGGATCGCTCAAAGCACGTGGATAAATCGCCGGTACTTGATGACGAACATGACGACAACGAGCATACTCTCTCGGCGCCCGACCTCAGGGCGCCCGACCTCAAGGCACGCCCGACCTCGAAGCACGCCCGACCTCAAGGCGCCTGATCTCAGAGCACCCGACCTCAAAACACTCGATCACAACACCAACAACCCCAAAGCTCACAACCTCGATCTCGACTAAATTAAGCCCGACCGACCTCAAGGCCAAGGAAGACCCAGTCAAAGAGAGAAGCAGGCCTCCCCACTCCACCGAAAATCAAGTCATCCTCCTCCTCATCCGGGGTCAAATCCCGCGATCTCCGCCTCAATGACTATCAACGTTTAAATGCACATGATCTCAATGGGTCACCAGCCAGCCCAAAATCTCGGACCGTCTACGGTAACTCATTAATTCGCACGATCACATCCAATCACTATGGTAACTCATTAATTCGCATGGATACGTCCAGTCACAGGTAACCCCTACACCCCCTCCTATAAAAAGGGGGGAAGATCTCGAGGCAAGGGGGCTTCTTCTTCTCCCTCCTCCAGAGTTCTCTGGGTACTCACTCTCTTTACTACTTTTCTCCACAAGCAAACCTCCCTCTGACTTAAGCATCGGAGGGCCGGCGTCGGAACCCCCGACCATCGGCTTCTTGCAGGTCCCCCGGAGAAAGACGTCTACCGCTGCACCACCTGTCGGAGCTCCTCCTCCTCGGTCTGCGGTCACCTCCGGGTCTAATTTTCAGCAATAGTTGGCGCTAGAGGAAGGGCCCGAGTCATGACCATGAGGCTAAGGAGTAAAGAAAACTCTAATGGCTCTCGGCATCGCGCACCGAGTCCTAGTCACTCAGTCCAGAACCCGCCACTAAGGCCTCCGGCGGATCAAGCTCCTTAGGTCCAACCGGAGCAATTCAATACACTGGTGCAACAAGTCCAAGCCCTAACGGCAACAGTCCAAGGTTTGCAACGAGTGGAGGCCCCTCCTGTATCACCTCCGCAGATTCAGGTCCAGTCGGCATTCCTTCCAGATGGACCAGTACTCCAAGGTCGGGATCCCCATGACCTCAAGGCGCGCTCGACCATGAGGCGCGCCCGACCACGAGGCACGCCCGACCTCAAGGCGCGCCCGACCTCGAAGCACGCCCGACCTCAAGGCGCCCGATCTCAAAGCGCCCGACCTCAAAACACTCGATCCCAACACCAACAACCCCAGAGTTCACAACCTCGATCTCGGCTAAGTTAAGCCCGAACGACCTCAAGGCCAAGAAAGACCCAGTCAAAGAGAGAAGCAAGCCTGCCCACTCCACCAAAAATCAAGTCCTCCTCCTCCTCATCCGGGGTCAAATCCCACGATCTTCGCCTCAACGACTGTCAACTTTTAAATACACACAATCTTAATGGGTCGCTAGCCAGCCCAAAATCTCGGACCGTCTACGGTAACTCATTAATTCGCACGATCATGTCCAATCACTACGGTAACTCATTAATTCGCATGGATACGTCCAGTCACAGGTAACCCCTACACCCCCTCCTATAAAAAGGGAGGAAGATCTCGAGGCAAGGGGGCTTCTTCTTCTCCCTCCTCTAGAGTTTTCTAGGTACTCACTCTCTTTACTACTTTTCTCCACAACCAAACCCCTCTCGAACCTAAGCATCGGAGGGCCGGCGCTGGAACCCCCGGCCACCAGCTTCTTGCAGGTCCTCCGGAGAAAGACGTCCGCCGCCGTACCACCTGCCAAATCTCCTCCTCCTCGGTCCACGGTCACCCCCGGGTCCAATTTCCAGCAACAATGGGCAACCTTCTGAACACGATGGGGTGCCATTTTCCAATCCACACTAAAACAACAACCAAAAGTTCCCTATCATGATTCCAATAAGCTAAGATTTAAAGTTATTAACCACTTATAATATAATAGATAAAACTTATATTCTAGCATCTAGTGACTACCCCATCACACTTAACATGTGTCATCTCCTAAGACCTAAATATTTTTTTGTAAATTAAACCTATGCTCTGATACCACTCTAATTGTTATGCCCCCAACCCGAGAATCATAATTCGAGGTGTGTGAATAGTCACTGCGTACTTACAGAAAATTATGACTGTATAAGCATGCAAAGCATTCCACCTATCAATCAACTCAATATAACTTAAGAAATAATATATTCCATACCCCCTATAGTGATGCTTATCAAAAATAACTATTATGCTTACATCCCAAAACTTACAGTGTTTAAACCATTCATACATAATCCACATATAATACATTATTATATCAACCAATCCAAAGAGTAAATCCACCAACTACTAGCTGGTCTTGCCTCTATATATATATCCCAAAATGCCGATACTCGATCCCAAAATTAGATTCCTGAATCTGAAAAACACAAATGAAGATTATGAGCTTCACGACTTAGTAAGTAACAATTCCACTTTATAAAACTAGTTTAAGCCATATTAATAATGCAATTCAATTAAATCACATAACATATGATACATCTTTACAAATAAAATTTATAGCATTTATTATCAATATTACTCACATACCAAAATTACATGCCATTTTTTCCATCCATATCGACATAAAAAAATCAATACAGCATATCAGAGTCCATACGTGTCTAATATTATGATCATACTCATATTTATATACTTGAACTTGGGTTCCTAAATTTTTTAACTCTACAACCCTCACTATGGCACATTTATCCCTCTGCTACTCAGGTATTACCATGATTACCCCCATGGTGAGGTCACCACAATGTCCCCCATGCTGGAGTCGCCACACTATATCCTTGTGGCAGGGTATCACCACGATCACCCCCGTGGCGGGGATCACTATACAATCAAGTCTGGACCCATACACGGTAGGACTGGGAGTCATGTGATACATATAAATATATATTTAGCATTTCTTTCCTTTATTAAACTACTTAGAATGTACAATCAAATATGCAATGTTCAGGCTTTTACATATCTGATCCAAGCATAACAGGTATCATCATACAAATTAATAATAGAATGGCCATCATCAATTAATTAATCATATTTACCGGGTTTTATTCACTACTAAATTTGAATTTCCATCATAAATTTGCATCATTTAATGACAAAAAAATTTAATTAATTTTAATTAATTAACATTAAGCGGAAATGTTACTTATCTCAAAAATATCAACCATTCGATAATCTAAGCACCTCACTAAAGTTCCTTGGGCCCTAGTAGTCCAAAATTACATGAAGGTATAAAATTAATGGCACGATAATATTTTAGAATAAATTTATAAATATTCCCAAAATTTCCAAATTTTTTTAAAAAAATTTTAAAATTCTAAAATCTCAATCTCTACACTAATTATCATAATAACAGAGAATTTGAGCCACTAATCTTTTTTTTTATATTCCATTGTAGGTGGGAGATGAGAGTTGGCACGATATAGGCTTCTCTAAGTCTAGCTAGAAAAGGAAAAGGAGAAGAGATCTTATTTTATTTTTTATTTTTTGGCTGAAGTGAGAGAACCCCTTTTCACCCTGTGACACACCCTTGCACCCATACCAATACCCGGATGGGAGAGAGAGAAAGAGAACCTTCCCTTCTCAGTTCTCTTTGTTCTTTCTTTTCTCTCTTTTCTTTTTTGTTTTTTTGTTTTTTTTACTGCCTCGCTCGAGTCCCCGGGAGTGGAGAAGAGAGGTAGAAGAAGAAGAAGGGAAGAAGGAGAGGAAGAAGAAGAGGAGAACAGAGGGAGAGCATGGACGTGTGAAATGGGAAAGGTGCGAGAGAAAGAGGGTGCGTGAGAGAGACCGAGAGTGAGAGGGATATGGTAGAAGAGGAGGAGGCGGCGGACGGTGAGAGGTGCCGGAAAGGAGGCGGCGAGTGGTGCGGCGGAACGAGAGTGGGAAAAAGGAGGAGATGAGTGGAAGAAAGCGTCTGGATCGATTAGATTCCTCCTCTCGATTCATCCAATTGTGGAGAGTGAGTCTAGTCTCATACTTCCAATTCCTCAAGAGGAGTTGGCCCGCATCAGCAAGAGCGATATATTGACAGACTTTTCCCTTCCCACTCCATCTACAACATGAACCCCGCCTCTTAGTCATGGTCGTCGTCTTTTTTTTTTTTTTTTTTTTTTGCTAGGACGGATGGATCATACCTGACGGATACGAATACACCCAATAAAATTAAAAAATAGGATACCTCTGAGTGCCAAGAGCACTTACCCATCTCCAGTCCATAGGGTACCCCGCCTTTTAGTCCTAGATCTTTTTTTAATAATATCTTTATGCCTTTAAAAAAAAGAGCAGAGTAAAAACTAAAAATCTAACATCTTTCTCAACAAAAATCACAGTGAAATAGTTTTCTTCTATTAGTAATTTTGATAGAAGATTTAGGATATTTTAGTTATTTTCCACATTTCGTTACTAGTATTAGAGTATAAATAGATGGCTGGGCCGTATTGAAATGGAAAAATATGTTATGATGACTAATTGAAAAAAATTAAAGTTTTACTATCAAAGTGCTTGTTGCCCAAACTTGTTGCCGTATTCTTTTCTTTAAAAAAAAAAAACAGATTCTTTTGGGTGCTTTAAGCCTGGAAAACTCTTAATAAAATATGATCACAACCAATCTTTCACGTGCCAAGATATGGTCGCCTTTAATGACCATGCGGAGCTGGCCTAAAATTTAACCCCTCAGTTCCTAGTCCGACTAGCATAGGAGAAGCCCATCTCTGATTCCTCCTCACCTTATAAAAGCTTCCTCAAGCTTCGGTCTCCCTGTGTCTCTCGCTTTCCTCACCTTATAAAAGCTTCCTAAAGCGAACTCCATATAGTTCGTAGACTACAAGACTCGGTGGCCAAAGAGAGCAAGCACCATGACTTTTCTCCAGGCGAGCCAATGGTTGGAGAAACTTTCTTACATCAAGGAGCGTCTCATGCCGGATCGGGACGGGAGAAGGGCTGCTGCGGTGAAAGTCCAACTGGGGATGACTGTGGCTGCTGCAAAATAGGGAGACAGAGGAAAAGGGAGGAAGAAGAGGAGGAGAGAAGAGAGGCAGAGGGAAGGAGAAGAGTGAGAAGAAGAGAGAAGGAAGAGGGAGACAGGAAGGGAGGAAGAGAGACCAGAGAAAGAAAGGTGGGGGAAGAAATCTTCAATACTTCATTAATCCTAATCAACATAAAAGTTCCCTATAAATAGGGCCCAATAAGAACAACAATTAAAATAAACCCATTTACACAAAATAATTCTCAATAAGCCCAAACTACACAAATAAAGTTCAACAATAATAAAATTGCAAGCAAACCCAGAAATAAAAGAAAATAAAATGCAAATAAAATTGGGGACTAAACGGCAGGATGGTCATCTCTGATGTCCCCATCAACTCCTTCCGGGTGGGAGAAGCTCAACCCTGTCGAGTGCAAGTCTGGCCGGCTGTCGTACTGCTCCGGAAGGTCAGGGTCAAAGCACTGCAACTCGGCTCGCGAAATCCACATCACATCCGATTTGGGTCGTCCTTTCCACCGAACAAGGTAACGTTGGTAGCTTCCTCTCCTAGTAGATATAACCTGCTCATATAATATATGTTCTATGTGTTCTCTGCGTGCATGAAACTTTGGAGGTGGAGGCTCAATAGCAAGTGATGGGTCAAGGTGATCATCAGAGGCGGGTGTATCAACAAAAGGATTAAAAGGAATGAATGTGGACCTTTTGTATGGGACTAAATCTTCAATTTTAAATGTCGCACTAATTCCATAGGCTTCAGGAAGATCTACAACATAAGCATTCCAAATGATTTTCTTTAGGACTTTGAACGGTCCTACACTACGGGATTGCAACTTTTGAACGTTCTCGAAGAAAGTCGTTCAGGTCTAATTTTCACCATGACAGAATCTCCTACATTCAACTCTTTATAACGTCTGTGCAAATCAGCAAGGAATTTATATTTTAAGTTATTAGAGGGAATACGTTTGCTGATTTCCTGATGCAATGAATACAGGTGTGATGCAAATGATTGTGCAGACTCAGAGATTCTATGTTGATGAGACATGGGAATCAAGTCTATAGGCTGCCTAGATTTATATCCATTCACCACTTCGAAGAGACTCATGCCTAAGGACCTATTGATGGAACTATTATATGCAAACTCGGCAGTCGGTAACACTAAATCCCAAGTCCTAGCATAGGCCGACGAAAATTTTAATTTAGTGCCAATCATGCGTCCAAGAATTTTCCTAAAGGAGCTCACGGATCTAACATCTCCATCAGATATAATAGATTTTGGGAGGTCAGGGGGTCTAACGACTTCATTGAAATAAAGTTTGGCAACTCTGGTCATACTAACATCTTGCCATGGGATTGTGGCACTAGATATAAAATCTAAGAGGTCGTTCAGCCTAGGGATGGGAAAACGATACTTAACCGTAATTTTATTGGGGGTGAGGAGTGTGGGTACAGCACAGGAGCTCAGACTCTCACGAACATACCCTTGGGTAAGAAGTTCGTCAACTTGATGTTTCAGTTCAGTGTGCTCATTTGGGTTGAGCCTATGATGAGGAAGATTGGATAAGGATGCTTCGGGAACGAGATCAACTGCGTGCTGGATATCACACATCAGAAGAAGTGTATCTGGAAGATCCTTAGGGAAAACAGAGTGAAACTCCTCAGCAGGGGAACTACTGCCGGTGGTTGCTCAGGGCTCGACTCCACATTGATAACCCTAGCCACGAGGGCAAACACAGGTGATTGGCTTTCGATATCTTTCATTACCTCTTTCGAAGTAATGATGTGAAGTGATTCATCTTTTTGTAGAGTGGCACTCTTCTTTTCAGGGGCGGACTCTCTAGGAGGCAATGAGTTCAGTATAATTTTCCGACCCTAGAACATAAAGCTACACGAATTCGAACGCCCATGAAGTGTGACATCCATATCGTATAACCAAGGCCTCCCTAGGATGACTTGACCTACGTCAATCGGAATGCAGTCGCACCAGATTTCGTCTTTATAGGATAGAAATTGAATCGGGACGAGGCATCTTTCCGACACAGAAAGAGATGTCTTATCTACCCAAGCTACTTTATATGGGTTGGGATGAGGGGTAGATTTCAGGCCGAGGCGGGAGACAACTCTGGAAGCAATGGCATTAATACAACTTCCGCTATCAAATAGGATTTTGCATGTTTTACCATTGATCTTAATGAGCGTGTAAAATAGGGAGGTCCTACGCCAATCTTGTTCGGTCTTAGTCTGAGTTAGAGTGCACCTAACCACATGAAGCCTAGGGTTTTAGTTATTTCGATCAGTGGGCTTCTTTTGGGGTTCAGCCTGGAGAAACTCTAACTCGGTCTTGTCGTCTCCAAAGTCTCCTATAAAATTCTCAATATTTGGCTCATAGACTTCTTCGACACATTCATTCGCTTGAGTCCCAACTTCTAGTTCAGTCATGAGATAGATCTTGGCATTACATTGGAACGCTATATGGCCAAATTTTTGGCACCTGAAACATTGGGTTTGGCTTCTAAAATGAGGATTGGGACCTAGTATACCCTTTTCTTTATCATTTGAAGGGTTCTGGACAAGTATCGGGGATGTCTGAATCGGTGCTTGGCTAGGGCTGGCCTGGTTAAAAGGATTGGGAAGCTGCCTGGGTTGTGGGAGGTAGTTTTGATTAGGTCGGGCTCCTGGGGCCATGGGTTGAGGGTCGGCACGCCTCACTACAAGGGCTTGTAAGAAACTATCTACATCTTGAGCCAACTAGTATGCTTGGCCAAGAGTAATAATCTCTCGGAGGATTAGTTCTTTCTGGATCTCCTCGCGGAGTCCTGCCCGAAACCTAGAGAGAGTAACAGTCTCCTCTTCGATTACACCGCACCTCATATGAAACTCCTCAAATCGTGCAATGTAATCAGCAACGGTTGATGTCCCTTGAGTTAGTTTCTGCCACCTATCCATAAGGCGTTGTCGGTAAGAGAATGACAGATACTTCTCATTCAGCTTTTCCTTCATATCCTCCTAGGTGGTGATACGAGGAAGCCTTTGGGTCTTACGCATATGTTCAACATTATGCCAGTACCAGTGAGCTTGCCCAATAAGCTTTATTTTAGCGAATCGTACTTTTCTATCGTCAATCATTTCATACTACTCAAAATAATTATCCATGGCTGCTCTCCAATCAAGATACATGCTTGGCTCTAGTTGACCAGCAAATGTGGGGGCATCTACTCTTACGGTACGAAGTAGTCGTTCGTTAAGATCGCGCTGGTGATCAGGAGGATGTTGGTTCCTAGGAAGATGGGAAAGACCTACAGGTGGTTGGCCAAACCAAGCTCGGGATAAGCTGCGATTGGAGTTAACGGTTCAGGAGTCCTAGGATGTTGCACTAGAGCTCGGATCTCTCGTTTGAATTCGTCTTGATCAGCTCGTAATGCAGCTAATTGTTCCAAAATATCTTGTAGAACTCTAGGGTCCATGGTGGGTAAAGGGGTCTGGGAGTCAGTGAGGAGGTACTCTCTACCACTACGGGTTGGCATGCAGGGACTACTCACGTTGGTGATATGATATGCAATGCTACTAATGAACCCTAACTTACCAAATGCAATGCAGGACAACCTACTAATGCGATCTACTATGACTTCGGAAATCAGCAAATTTTCATAAAATAACTTAAAATTAAATATTACTAATTTGTACTTGCTTATTTCAGAATTAAGGTAGAAAATTAGTCACTATAAGAAATTAGGTTGCAAACACGTATAACGGTCGTTCTAATTCTAAAGTAATTTGATCGACGGATGTTGAGAATTATCCTGTCGCTAAGGTGTGCTAATTTAATATTTAGATTTAAATGGTGGGTAGGATGGGTGTGGCAGTAAATGTTCTAGGTTTTGCAGTGTGACAGAAAAATAAGTTTTGGCAAAATAGGAATGTCATGCAAGAGAATTAGAGCATAACTAGATAAACAAGCCCAAAAGAAAGAAGTGCCTATTACCTATGGCGGATGCAGTCAACCGGAAGCGTCCGTTGTAGAGTCTCGAACACGACATTGGTGCCGGGTGGAGCTAGCTGGAGCGATGGGCCTGGATCTGCAGCATGAGGGCTCCTGGACTTCTGAAATGGGCTGAAAAAAGGTGCTAAATCGGGCCTGAAACAGGGTCTGCGGCCGATTGGGCTTGGACGACGCTACAGTACGACGCACGGGCTGGGCTGGCGGCCTGCTGAGGAGAACTGGGCCAGGCCGGTCGGGCACGGATGTGGCCTGATGCCACCTCTCGGCTGGCAGCCTGGCACACAGGGGTATCCCTGATCGCGGATGAGAGCTGGATGGGAGCGGCTCGGACGAAGGCTCGGCGACGGGCGCTGCAGGCGGTCCGGCTGGAGTAGGCAGCGGCCGACGGCGCACGGCAGCAGTGGTGGAGCACGCTGGCGCGGGTAAGGAGGCAGCAGTGGTGGCAATCGGGCGGTCGCGGGAGTGGCGGGGACGGCGACGGCGAGGCGGCGCGGCTCGGTGGGGAAGGAGAAGACGGGGCTCGGGCGAGGGCGGATCTCGGCGGCGGCAGGAGGTGGCACGGGCGGAGGCGGTTGAGTGGGATGCTCGGCGGCGGTGTTCGTCGGTGGGGAGGTGCAGGCGGCGGGGAAACACCGTGGACGAATGGCGGCTCGGCGTAGACGGCGTCGGGGAAGCAACGACGGAGGCAGTGATGCGGCGAAACGGCCGTTAATGAAGTCCGTCTTCAACCGCTAACAGACTCGGTGTAATGCCGCGATCTTCACGGCGGTGGTTGTGGGACGGAGGCAGAGGCCCGGTTGCGGTTCTGTAGACGGTGGCGCCGGGGTAGTCGACCATGGGTTTCCAACGGGCGGCGACTTCTTCCGACGATCGGTCACGGGACCGACGGTGGCAGAACCGTGGAACTCGTGGCACGGTGGGTGTCCGTGGGGCGCGATGACCTCCGGCGGCGAACCAGTGGCACGGCGGCGTCGTGAAGGGAGACGGCGGGTGTGGGCACAGAGACAGGGAAGGGCCAACCACGAAGGGGCTGTTTTTTTTTTGGGGGGGGGGGGTGGGGGGAGGAAGAGGAAACAGAGCACTCAGAAGGGGCTCTGCTTAGAGGCTCCGGCGTCGAAGACAGGGACAAACCCAGCATAAACCGGATCGGGGCTTTGGCAATAGAGGCAAAGCCCGCCAATGCTCTGATACCAAGTTGATGCCGGATCGGGACGGGAGAAGGGCTGCTGCGGTGAAAGTCCAACTGGGGATGACTGTGGCTGCTGCAAAATAGGGAGACAGAGGAAAAGGGAGGAAGAAGAGGAGGAGAGGAGAGGAAGAGAGGCAGAGGAAGGAGAAGAGTGAGAAGAAGAGAGAAGGAAGAGGGAGACAGGAAGGGAGGAAGAGAGACCAGAGAAAGAAAGGTGGGGGAAGAAATCTTCAGTACTTCATTAACCCTAATCAACATAAAAGTTTCCTATAAATAGGACCCAATAAGAACAATTAAGATAAACCCCTTTACACAAAATAATTCCCAATAAGCCCAAACTACACAAATAAAGTTCAACAATAATAAAATTGCAAGCAAACCCAGAAATAAAAGAAAATAAAATGCAAATAAAATTGGGGACTAAACGGCAGGGTGGTCAGCTTTGATGTCCCCATCAGCGTCGCTTGTTGCTGATTTCAGAACCTCTGAGGCATCGAGAGGACTTCGAGCGAGAGCTGCTCGATATCCGCGGCTCATGGTCTGCGATCCACGTAAATTCCCACTGGAGCTCACCGGTTGTGTCTTGGTTCTAGGAGACGAGCTCAAACGAACCATCTGCAAGCTGGAGTCTGCGATGGCCGGGCGAGCACCGTTAGCCGAAGAGGTCCGGCGAGGTATGTCCATTGTGTCAGGATGAGTTCGACATCGATAGAATTGAAGGTTGGCTGGTGTTTCCACAAGTTCCATGAGTGCTGCATCCTTGAGTGGCTGCAGGCCTGCAGCTGAATACTATTAGTCCAGTGTGCAGAGCAGTCATGCAACAGTGAATTGCCTTCTTTTGCATGCTAACGATGAATTGCCTTCTTTTGTATGCTAATGTTTATGTATTTAGTTTTCATCTACTAATTGGAGTTACTTTTTTTTTTTTTGAAGTATTATTTTGTATAAAGTAGAGGTGGTAATAATTCGCGTGAGAAGTATTAGATCTCTTTGCTAATTGCCTAGAGCATATGCTGGCTCCATCTGGCTTTCAACATCTGGGTGCATGCAAATTTTGCTCAGTCCACAGCTCTGTTTACGCCTAATTTCTTTTTATGATAGTGCCGCCTGTTTCCAAGTTCTCTCTTATGATTCTGATTAGCCTATGAGGGAAACAGTTCACAGATGATATCCTGAGGATGCCTCAGAGGGATTGATACCACTGTTCTATTTTAAAAGATACAACTGTTCATAGTTCAGCAATTCCAGTTGCTGAGAGCCATTTTTCAACACATTCATCCTGAAGGCCATAGCATTGAAACTATATTACTTAACAGTAAGTAGTTAATAAGATCTGCAGCTTTTGGGATTGCCAGTCTCTTGGGATTCTTGCAAATTGAGATCCATCATCTTGAAGATCGGGAATTTGGCAGGTTCTTACTGGTTAAGCTATCAAGTATTCAGCATATCAACACTGATGCCACACAACCACATCCATAATCATAATATCGGTATCAAGACATCTATCTAATTTTCTCCTCTCCCAAACATCCAGCTACTTTAACATAAACACCGATGATGAAAAGCACATATAGCAGAAGACCCAGCACTGCAAAATTCGTGCTTTATGGATGTATAAATAAGTAAACAAACATGCAATATTGATGATATGCCAGGTGGACCTCTACGAGGACAACCCACCCAGCTGGAAAACAGAACCCCACACATGGGTTCTCAGACTCAAAAATGCAAGCAAAACCAAAACATTGAAGGAAAGAAAACACAGAGAAGGCCTTCTCAGACCGCATAACTAGGAAAATTTTGGTTGTCCTCGCTCTTTTGAAACTCCTGTACACCGTTTATTCCTCTTACGTCCATCCAAAATCTTAAAGCTCTCCCTGTGTCTATCGCCTTTCTGTCATCAGTTACTGAATATATAATCCAGGGAAAATTGGAAGTCCCTCTCTCACTCACTTGGTGATGCAATCTACAGCACCCAACGGTGAAAATTGGCAGCCCACCATGCCACAGAAGTTATCACTACAAATTCTGGACACAACAAAAACAAGAAAAAATAGAGGGAAATTGGAGATGAGATTTTGTTACAGGTTTGGTCTTTAACGTTAGTAGCCCCTGGATGAGTGGCTTGGGTCACTCCGAGTCCTTGGTGGAACCTGAAGGAGAGCCCGCTCCACTGCAAGAAGCTTCTCCATTTGCAGAGGTTGATGGATTTCCATGAAGGTTCTCTTCATTACTGGCAGTCCTTGATCTGCCAGACCTCGACCGGATGTTCTCCCCCATAGGGAAGGGCTCCTGCAAAAGGGAAACCTTTAGTGCTTGAAGTTTAATATATTCAAAAGTCCCAGTATAAGGAGAAAAGTTGAGAAAACCATATGAACTTTCTAGCAATTATGATCCCCAATAAGGTGAGGAAAATTCATGATTGGTTGCTGATTGCACTTTACCATGCACCCAGAGGGCAAGGGAAAGAAAACTATCAAATGCAAATATGAAATCCAAGATACCTTTGGCAGATGACCAGTCATGAGAGTGGCATTGGTTAGAGGCACAAGCATTGAAGATCCAACCAATATTAATCCCCAACAAACAATTAAACACATTTTATAATTTATGGATTACAAATTTGACGAATTTGTTGATGACATGCAAATGTATGGAGAGGCTACAGATGGGCAGGTAGATATATTAGGAGAAAATTATAAAATGAAAAATACAAAAGCTGAATCCATTAGTCTGAAATGATGGCTGGTACCTGATCCCCTGCATTAGGACCATCTGAATGGAAGAGAATAGGACGACACCGTTTGTCCTCATTCATAAGACTTGAATTCTGGAAATGAGCAATAAGAGCTGCTTTTCCTTGGATTCTGGCATATGCAAGTGATGCCACTTTTTCGCTGTTGAACTTCTCCCATTTCTTACCATTAAATGTCTGCAGACAATCAACCAATTTTCTCAGCAATTTTTTTTGGAGCATATATGTCGGTGATGTGCTGGTGCTACACTGAAGCTAGAATGCTCATGTCAGAGAGATAGATAGATAGAGAGAGAGAAGAGATCATGTACGCAAAAGGAATATTAGTGTCATGATAAAAGCTAAGCAGACTATTGGTGTCAAAAGAACACAGAAAATGCCCATGGAAACCTATATACAAAAGCCAATATAAAACAAGAGCAATCTAAACATGCTTAAAATGTGATTCCAGCAATACTAAATCAGTGTAAGGGGATATGACCATAAACATAATATTAAATCTTATTCTTGCATCTTCTATATGACGAGATGCAGCAAACCAAACCTGATAAAATGGAATTATATGCTGAGGATCAATCATGTTGATAAAAGCATAACCCACATTGCATTTGTTCTGGAAAGGATAAGGAGGTGAAAAATACAATTAGATGCATCAATAATGGAAAGTGAATATCTACATAACAAGTGATGACAAGGATCCTGTTTATTAAAAATGTTACTTACCTTAAAGTCAATGGGCAAATAGATAAAATCATAAGTTCCTCGATGATGTTCATCAATAGCAGCCAAAAGCATCTTAGAGGTGTATCTGTTTATCAAGTTCAAAACAGTTTAAGGATTCAAGGAATGGAAAAATTTAGGGCACGTTTAGATTTTCCAACAGGATTGGGCTGAAAATCCTGTAGGATTCATAGATTGTGCCAGCACAACCCGCAAAATCACAGGCTACATATTAGGTTAGGCCTGTATTCATAAAGTATCCATAAATAGCTTTGGAGTGAGCTAGCCCGAGTCCCACAGTAGGCCTTTTTTTCTCCCTACGTAACTCGAGCCAGCCCACTCCAAAGCTATTCTTGGATATTCTGCCTACCCAGCCTGTAGTCTATGATCTTATTAGTTGTACTGACCCTATCCACAAATCCTACAAGATTTTCAACCCAATCCTATAGCAAAATCCAAACAGGCCCTTAGAGAAGATTTTTACAATTATATAGGAAGCTAACATCTCTGATCCACATACTTGTTGGGAATGTTTTTAATCATAAGTGTTGTTCGAGAGTCTTCTCCATGCACAATGCGTTCGATATCAAGTTCATATTGCTTTTTGTTATCACACTGATTTGCACTTGCTTCACTTCTTCGACTCCTGATACGATCATTAGGAGCATCAAATGGGGCAGGCATAGCGGTCATGAGGTTCCTTCCATGGAACATGTGACACCTTTGCTGGAACGAAGGAATTCCAACTTGTGCAGGAGAAAGAGAAGGATCTATGCAGCTCCCACTAGCATGAGGAAAGATGTTGCGAGAAGCAAGTTCCAGCGCATGCAGCTGAGGGCTGCCAGAAAACCCCATAGTTCCAAGAGATTCTGGATGAAAAGCAGGTATATCCTTGGAATCCCCTGCATAGCCATGTCGCCTATCCCAAAGAGATGGATTGATGGCAGGTGCTGAACCAACATGATGTTGGTGAAAAGGTAGAACAGTATTCAGCATATGAGATGGAACTCCTGGAAGTCCATGCATCTGAGGCGGGGGATGAGTAGGCATGCTGTTCACAAATGATGGTGAATTGGACCATAGCATGGGGCCAGGGGGGTAATGGTGGAATGCATTTGAATTATTCCAAGCATACTGATGTCCATGAAGAGGGCAGCTTCCATTTCCAGAAACTCCAAATGCTGCAAACCAAGGGAAGTATTATTAATAAGCCAGCTAGAAATAAAAAGAAAGAGATACCAAAAAGTTCTATATTTATACATTAGCTACCATAAGCAAGAATTTCAACAAATCAGATAGCTTTCTTTTTTTATCATCTCAAACCGAGATTACACAGCTTTTGGTTTGACCAGAAAATAGATGAGCAGTCACACTGACATCATGCTCGAGTAGCCAAAATTCATTCCTTAACAAATCAAGATCAGGATTGTACTCAAAAGGAAATGACATTAGTGTAAATAAATGAATGTTTATTCCACTTACCACCTTCGCTATGATCAAAGGAATGGCTGTTAAGGCTTCCAGAGCCTACTTTATGAATATGCATGTTATCAGTTCCCTCAGCAGGCCTGGAATTGATATTGATACTGATGGATGACATAGTATTTGAGGAGCTGTCTTGGATTCCATTACTTAATCCATTGGGATACTCAGGAAGTGAACGAGGATGGTAACCTGGCAAACTTTGAAATCCGAAGCTCAACTGACCCAGTGAGTTGCTGAGCTCATCCTGGATGGATTGATTGCTGTGGTTACCTACTGATGCTATTCTAACAGGGGAGGATAGACTCTGAGGTCCACTGGAGGATATTCCATGAAATGTGGATTCCAAAAATGGACCAGTAGGTCCTTGGGCTGCAGAATGTAGGCCCTGGCTAGCTCCATTTTCGAGACAATTTGATGTAATTGGACCAAAAGGGATGGATCCTGGAGAAAGCCGACAGGTGAGTTGAGATATGAAAGCCAAAGCAAACCTGCTATCAGCAAAGGAAATGCCAGGAGGGCATATTATCAGCAAACAGATAAAAGGTGCCAAATTTCATACCAAAGCATCCCGATGGAGAGTTATTAGGACTGCCCTGCTTTCCTCCGTTCAGCTCTTCCTGCTCCAACTCTGGAGATAACTGCTGCATTAAGCTGCCGGCACAAAGAAACAATAATTAATATGCACAAAGAAAATACAAATTTAAACTTCAAAGAAATAGATTAACAAACAAAACAATAACAGAGGAATAAATGTCATTTGAATATATATACTGCCAACTATAAGAGCACAAAAAACAAATACAAGTCCCCATATTGGCAGTTATGTTGAAAAAGGAAAATGAAGTCCTTAACAACATTTTGCAGCTAACACTCCAAGAAGAACAAACAACGACAGAAGAGCTCATAAATTATCCAGTAATATAAGTCAAGAATGTTGTAGGTGCATGTCATACAAGATAGATTTTGTCCTCAATATAAAATTGGACCAGCGATTAAAATTATTCCATATGCAGAATATCTCAAAGAAAATTTTTTGTTATGAAATGATTCATATCGCTGCATTATTACAGAGTTAGGGTTTTAATACGTTGAGGTTAAACTAGAAGAACTTGGCAAGGAATTGGCATGGATGCTAAAAAATAATCAAATCGAAACCACCTATTTTATAATTGAAGACGGCTTCAATGTTCCTCAAGTTTCCTAATCTAAATCAAACTGAACCCCTCAGAAGAAGTCTTATTGTTTATACATAGGATTTGTTTATGAAACTGACTTGCAATACATAAACTTCCTTGAATTGGCAGAAACTAATATTTCCTAAATATGTAAACTTTTCATCATTCCAAAATATACGGTATCTGGTTTCTTAAATATGCTTTAAAGACATTAAGTTCTTGCAATACTATATTAGCTTACTGCACCAGTTTTATACCTTCAGCATATTATTTTTTCGTCAAATCCCTTTGTTCCTTTGACAAATTCTAACCTGCAGGGAAAGGATTCGCATCCTGACAAAACTGGCATGTCCTGCTGGTACCCTACATTCCAATGAGAAAATAGTATCGGAGACAGGCACACGACACCGGTTCCCCTCAAGATGGATCAGGACATAGCACCCTTGTCCGGGACACAATTTTTTTTCTTTTTCATTCTTGTTGCTAATAACCATCTCAGTCCATGCCAACCTGTCCCAGTACCTCACTGGCCCAGGACCAAACAATGACAGGCCCTGATACCAAGATTTAAGACATTGCTTCCAGGTTTTATGGTCACATATAGCAAAGCAAAACAAAGGATGCTTGCACGAGACACATAAGTTGCGCTTTGCAAGGAGTTCATGTCCTCATATTAGGAAAAAATAAAGGAAAGTATGGTAAGCATTAAGAATCACACTGCCATGAGGGTCTTGCTTTACTGATGGCTTCACTGATGAAACTTTATTCTTATAACACATTCTGGTACTAGTATGGAAAAATGCATGTGCCAAGTCATAGTTGATGCTTTAGGAAAAGTAGGTGTTGAAATCAAGATTCAGATCAGGTCTGTTTCAAGGTCAGAATTAAATTATTAAAGACTACCAGTTCAGGTTGGAAAATTTCTCTATCACTGGTTACTGACTGATACTCAGTAACAAACCAATGTATCGTGCCAACACTCAATACACCCATACCAGTCAAGCGCCAATATGCACACCAATATCAGTACTTGGAATCTAGCTAGAAGTAGCAATTTCCTAAGGTATCAAACTACAATATCAATACCATGTCCAAGTGTAGCATGGTAGCTATTCCAAGTTCACATGAAATGCAATAATAACAATGCTATCAAGATCTTACAATCCATGATCTGGATCATATCTCAATGATCAGAGTCGAACCCCTAGATCAAGATCAGTATGGATCGTATGATTCATATTTGGATGGGAGGGTGGGCCTTGGCACAATGGTAAAATTGCTCTATTGTAACTAGGGTGTCATGGATATAAAACATGAAAACAACCTCTCAGCGTGTGGGGGTAACGTCGCATACATATGACCCCTCTCAAACACCTCCATGGCAAGAGCCTCATGCACTAGGAAGATCCATATTTGGATCATAAGATCTAGATTCAAGTCATGTTTGTACAAACTAAAGCTATATATTCATGTTTAAAATCAAATAATCTTTTTGACTTTTATAGTGATCAATTCATCATTGATGAATTTTCAAAACATCAAATCAACAATTTCCTTTAAATTTTCAACTTTAAAACTAAATAAAAATTGATTTAGTTGGTTTGCAGCAAAGATAGTAAAACCTAGAGTTATCGCTCCTACCATTTTTAAAACTCTAACTCCTACAATAAGTCAACATCTATACACATTTTTGGGTTAAATATCTCAAATTAAGATACTCTATTAAACTTACATGGTGAAATAAAACTATAAATATCTTATTTTCCTCTTGGAAATTATATTTATGGGATTATGGTTGTTGGCAAGTGATCTTTATATGTTCCTGTATGATGATTTCTTACCAATTATTTGTTAAAAGAAAAATTAGTTATGCTTCTTACACTTCACATAGTTTCAGCCCTATTTTTTATGTTAAAAGAAATTGGAAAAAATCTTACGATTTGCTATTCGATCCACGATCCAATCTGATTTGATCCCCCCTGTAGTTGCCAATATGATTCCGATTTTAACAACATTGAATAACAATACTATCATGGTATATGTATTTGAATGATAAAAGCTCCTATAAAGATTGTCTAGAACCAAATAGATTGGAAGAAATTTTTGACCTCCATAAACACGCTCCAACACTCTGAAGAAACATGGAAGAAGAAACAGCAGTAGATGGGATTCAGAAATTCAAAAAAAAAAAAAAAACAATGATAGGTCAGAATAGTCTGAATATGTTCTTAGAATGCTGAAGTAAAGCTATATTCAAATTTGTTTTGAATGAAAGATAAACTGGATTGTCGGTGCCAAATGAAGGAGATGAAGAAAGTAATATATGAATGTAGGAAGTAACCAGGATATAGGAGAACAATTGTGCCAAACTAAAGCGAGATAGACATGGCTTAAGCCACCAGTCAATGCTAAGGCCAAGCTCCACCTGGTAATAATTTCAAGCCCAAAATACAAGCTTGAGCTCGAATCCTTTACTATCAGGCCGAACATGATTTGTTGACAAACAACTCGTGAGGTACACTGCCACTCTGCACACCTCCATACCCGACAAATCTCTTTAGAGCAAGATCTCTAAGTCACACTCCAGAAAATTGGCTACCTGATTTCTATTAAGAGCAAGAACTTAGTCATCTGACCGACAGATCCACAAGCATTGATTCCAAGATACTCCTCTGTCACTTCATTTGGAGAGCTAATCTTGGTCAACAGATCTCAATCTGATGAGTGCAGTGTTTGTAAACACAGGAAACATTTAAACTTTGAAATCATTGTCATACAACATATGCTTCCATGATAAATGTCTCATAAAATATATTTTATCAAGCTTAACTGAGCCAAACACTGGGTATCAATCCTCTACTCAAGCTCTGCTTGACTATAAAATGAGCAAATCTTACCAAGACTAGCACTAGCTGTTAGCAAGCAACTTGTTCAGTTGATAGTCAGACTAGGATCTAGCACTTCGAATGAGTGCCAATAACAATTTACATGAATAGAAAGAATTACTGGGCATAACAGTATACAATCTAATGGGCTTGCAAGATTTTGGGATGGTTCCACGAGCCTCACCCACGCTGTCCAAACTCAACCAAATCCTAAATACTATGGTCAAGTGCAGAAATAGATTTTATATATATACAGGCATAAGTTTAACCATTGAAGAATCCAAAACTTATATCTACATATGGCAAGTTTTAGAAAATGATGAACAAAACAGAATAGGTTAAATTTCTAATGCACAATTTTTGCAATCATATGAATTGGTATTTAGCTGCCAGATATATATTCTAAAGTTCTGCATGCATCAATTAACAACCAAAACTCAGTTATGCCACTGGATCTCAGTCAAGCAGAAGATTAGATAGATAGACAGATAGCATAACAGATAAGAAATCAAGTACCCAAACAAGGAATATCTGCACCATAATCATAACCATCAAGCCTTTTCCAAACTATTTGGAGGGAATATCCATAAGTAATTTGATTATAATCAAAAGATAATCTTGATAAAGGATAGCAAACAAAACTGTCACAAATAAAATATCCAGAATTACTGGTGCAGAAATAGCTTCTAACATTTAAAACCTCATCCTGAAAGCTAATATTCAATTCAACATGTAATTAACAACACATTTTTGACATACCATTAACAACACTAAGAAAACATATGACCGACTATGATTTCAGGGTTTTGTCTTGATAGCATCACATATCATATTTTCATTATCATCTTTCCAAAAAGAAAAACAGAAAAGGAACAATCAAGTAAATGATAGACAACATTTAATATATAACAAGCATTTTCTGAGCTTAATGCAGAAAGAGGAGCATGTCTAAAAGAATGGAAAAAACAAGCAAGTCTGCTTGGACAATACCACCGTCTTGCACCTCCAGGGCGGCTAGGCTCAAGCTTAATTTTCTTTCCTGCAATATCGCTCCTGTTTAGAGCACGAAGAGCAGCTTCAGCAGCTCTAACATCATAAAACTCTACAAATTTATGGTGATGCTTGTGAGGAGTTTCACGAATCTGCAAACAAAAACTATATTAATTTATAACTCATTCAAATGGAACTTGAAGGAAGCTCAGCATTAGGGTTTATAATCAATCTAACCTCTTTGACTTCACCATACACCCCAAATATCTGGCGAAGATCATCATTTGAAACAGAGGAATCAAGGTTGAATACCACCAGTGTTCCCTGGTTAATATCTTTCTCTGAAGGGTTGTCCTAATAAAAAAAGTAGTGCAGCATCAGGACATGAACATATAAAGTTATGCATGCATGTAAACATGAGGGCAAAAGGAGCCAAAACTGGAGAGGCATCTCATCTTACAAAATAAAAAGTATCAGAATAATAAGGCTGAGTTTAGTGCATCTACGTACATGCTCAACTAGCATTTATCAACAAGATCATCAATGTTAAGGTGAATAAAAACATCTATCATGCTAACTGCAGTTTCCACATATATTTTGTTTGCATCCTACTTGCAGTTTCTACATTTCATTTGCTTAAAACTTTCTATTTTAATGAAGGCAAAGGCAGCTATGCTACAGAAACAACATACCAACTATGCCGGGCAAAGGATATAAAGAGGCACATTTGACATGACCTCCCACTCGTGGAAGGTGTTAAAACTAGTCCAGTCCTTCAGTGGACTGTGGCACCTTACGTTTGGCTAACCAAGGCATGAGAGAGGGTAATGCGCTAGCTAGAAGCCATTCTGCACTCCTACATGGGGGAGAAAGAAATCCCTACAAGAGAGACATTAAGCTAAGACCAAGGTCAGCGGAATCGTCCCGAACCGCTCAGTTCGAACTATCCCGAGCCGTACCAGCAGCGGACTGGGATGGTTCCGCCATTGAAACCGAGACGCCTCTTGCCATCGCCAAAGGGGGAGAAGGAGAAGAAAAAAGAGAAAGAGACAGAGGGGGGCGGGGAGGAAGGGAGAGGAAGAGGAAGGAAGAGAGACGCCGGTCGGGGCCTCCGTGTCTCCACGGCCCCCTCTGTCTTTAAGTTTGAACACCTGAAGGATCAGCACCTTTCTCGCATGTCCACATAGAATAGCTAGTTAGATTGGTACTAATATTTCGTATACAGGCACTCAATGTGTATCTAGGCAAAATTCAAATTGCATATCAAAAACAAAAGATCAAGTTTGAAGCAAATGAGTAAAATGATGCTGCATTCTTAAAACAATGATAGGCAAGGATAGAATGCAAAACTTCAATAAATTGCTCTGCATATAGGACCACTTAGAAAAAACTAGGCAGCAAGTGGCTACCTTCGGAATAGAGAAGTGTATGTCAAGCTTCCTGTGCCCCAGTGGCTTGTTTTGAAGTGCTCTCATAGCATTTCTTGCTGCCCTTATATCATAGTAGGATATCATTACAAAACCACGATGTTTGCAGGCTGTATAAAGTGTGCGTATGTCCCCATATTGCTGAAAAAATAGAGAACAGAATGATGAGGATACAAGAAAGCTTGGACAACATGTTCCCCAATAGATAGAGGCCACTTAATATTAAGAACCATGGCAAGAAGGGAGCAAGAGAGAGAGAGAGGCACCTCAAAAAGAGCCCTTAACTCAGCATCGTCAACATTGCTATTGATGTTTCTAACAAAAAGAGTTCTTGAGGGGTGTTCGCCATAAGGGTGTTCACCAGTAAATGGGCCATTTAGTCCCCCTTGCTGACCATTTTGGGCCCCACCTTCAAAAAAATCACAAGTTTTGTTGCCATTAGCGTTGTCATCAGCTTCAAGTTCCATACCTCCTCCGCTGCAAAATATATCATCATCCATATCATCTCCACCACTAGGTCGACCACTAAAACCAAGATTGTCAAAAACACCAGAGAGCAGATCATCATCATCAGGAAGTAGGTTTCCAATAGTTTGGGCCTCAATTTCTTCCATTGATTCAAAAGGTTCATCATCCCCAATGTTGGAATTCACCATATCAACAGACTGCCCTAAAGGAACATTGTTTGATGACAACCTCACTGCACAACCATAAGGCACAGAAAAATTAATGTCATGATAACATAATCACCCTGAACTTAATTCTGCAGTCCAGTAAATACTCCACGAAAAAAGTTAATAGAAGTTATATGCTGGTATTGGGATTTGAACCCACCAAACTGATGCCATCAAACAAAAGGTGGCAGCCTTATCTCAGAAGAACATAGGTCTCTAAGATGGCAGCAACTTGTAGATGCAATATTAAAAGAGGGAGGGAAGGACGCACATTTTTTGTCAAGTATGTCTGAAAAAGAGCTTGAGAAAAGCCCATTCTCATAGTGGGTCCCATTTAAGCTAACTCCATTCCCTTGCACAAATAAGGATGCAGGTTGTGCCAAGAGATAAGGTCGGGATCCAGAATCATGGTTAGCAGTCATCCAAGAAGTCAATGATGTGTTAATAGTCCCGCCTGGTCCCATCAGATGAGGCTCAAGACTGAGCTTAGCTTTCTGATCATTAAAAAGATCAGGATGTGAAAGTTCTAAGCATTCCACAGAGTTTGCTGCCGCTAGATGAAGCTTCTCCAGAGGAGAAGAAGAAACTGACTGACTTCCTGGCAGTAATGGCATTCCCTCTGTTTCTGCAGAAGATTAATTGGACCAGACTTCATATTAATTAAACCCTTGGGCTAAAAATGGAAAATACATAAAGGAAAAATGACATTCAAATACAGTATATCAAGATGCAAACAACATGTCCCTGCTTGTAGTTAATCAGAAACCCTATCTAGCAATGTTCTTATCAAATTTGAATTATAGAACAACCCCCTTTAGTAAGCAGGTTAGTCCATGGTGTAGCTAAATCCCCCCCCCCCCCCCACAAAAAAAAAAAAGAAAAAAAAAACACCCAGGCGGTTCCAAAGAGCCCCAAGTCCAGCTTTCTTTTTATAGTTCCCATGCTAATTAATTGATGGCAAAAGAGGGGAAAATTAAATCCTAATAAAAACCTTCAAAAATGCTCTCCTGAAAGCTACAACAGCCAACAGAATGGTCCCAAAGAATGATCTGTGAAGAGATAAAAATTAGAAGTTCAAACAACCAAGAAAAAGTTCTCCACAAATACAATAGAAGCTAAAATAGGAATCTGAAGCCTTGTTACGACTACCCAGCTCCTTCCGTGAGATAATGAAGTACAAACCATAAAAGGAACTCTGGAGCATACAGAAATTAAGCCTAAGATCCATTAGTACACCTAAGAGTGCAGTTGGTAGGATCACAGGTGAAAACCCAAATTGCCGAAGTGTTTATACTCACCATGATTATCAGGCACGGAGTCAGGTTTCCAAAATCCAACTTGTCTCTGCATACAAGAAAAAGATTGGTAAAACAATAAACATAAATCATAAACTAAAAGAATACACCCGTAAAACTGTTTGCCAATTTTATTTAAAAAATAAAATACGCAAATTTATCCAAACAAACATAAGATTGAACAAACTGCCCAACTAAGAGCGAGTATCAGCCAAAAAATATAACAAATTTAGGAAAAATTCGAGTACGGTAAAGCCGATCTACATGCAGTTCCTGAAATGCACCTAGGAAATGGAAGAGGAAGAGTATTAAAGCAATTCGTACCTCAGTAGGAAAGGGGAGTTCCTCCGAAAAGAAGGAAGAGGTCTCAGAGGGAAGGCCAAATAGAGACGGGCGCCTCTGATCCATGAATTTAGATGGCATCCTGCGGCTCCCAAACCATAGACCCGAGAATAATTCAAACTGTCGAACCCTGACCTTCCTCAAATGATCCACCCGTCTTTTCTAATTGCCCACAGTAGATGCACCCACTTGGGACTCAGCTCTGCAGTAAAATTCGAATCAGATCGAGCAACTGCAACATATCGAGACGATTAAATTCTCAGTTTGATCATTTATGTCTGATAACAGACAGTAAAAGGGGACAAAAAGAAAAGATCGGTCCCCAAACTTGAGAGGATCCGAACTCAAATTTTGGTGGCTCCTTTCTAGTCTTTTGAAAATATTGCGGGGAAAGTGAAGATTTAAAATAATAATAATTAAAAAAAAACCTGATCTCTTTGTAGCGCTGAGAAGATCTTAAACCAAAAAAAATATAAAATAAAATATTAAAACAAGTAAAAGCTCAAATTCAGTTCTGATCGCTAGAAAAAATTTCAATGTAAGAAATTAGCTTAAAAAATCAGAGACAAAAGAGGAAGATCGGTGGAAGGCAAAGATATCCACTGTGAATTGAACTCCTCAAAATCCCTATTCAACCTCGAATCAAAACTCCAACCTCCAAATCCAGTCTTTCACCCGCGGATCGGAAATAGATTCCACTTGACCGCCAGAATTCCAGCAAAAGACGGAAAAAAGAACCAAAAACCTTGGTAAAAGGCGGAAACCTCCCCGGATCGCCCTTCTCTCCTCCTCCGCTCGCCCAAAAACCTCTAAAAGACTAAAACCATAACGAAACAAGCCAACGGAGGCGGAATTTAAAAGAAACCATCGCCGGGGAATGGATTACGCCATACGGCAAGGAGGCGTCGGAGGCGAAGAAGGGGATTCCGAGAAGTGATCCCCTCAGCATCCGTGCCGTGCGCGAGCGTCCACCCCTTCTTTTCCCCTCCAATGCAAGCAAGAACTCCCCACCCCACCCCTCACCCTCCCCCGCCGCAATAGAATATTATATTCCCTCAATCCTTTTCCTTTGTCTCTCTACATATATATAGACACTGCTCCTCCGTCGCGAGTGCCACAGATTCTAACCGTGACCGCGACGCCGCCGGACTCTATGGCTGCCTCCTTCGCCGGCGTCCGAGCTCCGACCCTCGCCGGCGATGGAAAAGAGAGAGGAAATAAGTCGGCGGTTTTAGAGTTTATTTAACATTGGAGAGAGGGAGAGAGGGCGGGGAGTCCCGCGAGCGCGACGCGGTGAGCGGAGCAGGCGGAGGAGCGGACCGCGGCCGTATAAACCCTTGGCGTGGAGTTGCTTCCGATGCCCAAGGGAGTGGTGAGGGTGGGGGCTGGTAAATGGAGCGAGTAGATGTATCTTAAAAAAAAAAAAGGAAAAAAAAAATGAAGAAAGAAGCAAGCGGACATAACGGCAAATGTGCGCCGTTATCCTCCAAACGTCGGTGCCCTCGGCCTCGGAAACGGGTCGGATCGAAATGTCTCACCCGGTGATTTAGCAACTCTTACCCGAACCTGACAAAAATGCCCTTCAACTATCCCATAATTACGAATCCCACAGCCATGTTCCAAGTTTCCAACGGCGCCGCAGTCTGCATCGGAACCTCTGGCTAATGCGTATTTTAGTCGAATTAGAGCGACTGTCCGAAGGCTTAAGCGGCGACCCGAAGGGGGCGGACCCACGCGAAACTGCACTCGGTGACACGTGGCCGAATATCATTTGCGGACAGTCTCGACTACGTCACGGATTTCCGTAGATGTTTGTTGGCGCCGCGGCGACCCACAGTGTGATCGATCATACGGTTGAGGAAAATAGCCAGATTTTTAGATTTTTGGTATATAATAATTAGCGGGGTTGATCACGGGTAGAAATCGGAGATCCGGAGCAATCAAACGGCTCGATATGGGTGATCAACGTATCTTTAAGAATTAATTATTGTTTATAAAATATTAATAAAAAAACTTAAATATAGAGCATCAAATAAATAGGGAAATCATCAAAAATATCAGGTACACCACCTGTCTGGTCTCGAACAGCAATCAGCTTTTCTGTCATTTTGTCTGAACCCATTTCTGTGGGTCCCACCCTTTCTAACGGAGAGCATGGCTTTGTAACGGTGTTTGATGTTGGATGCCAGACAGCGGATCCGGTTGGGTATCTTGTGCGTGCGTTAAGCGGAGCCACGTGTGTGGGGATGGGGGAATAAGGCGGGGATGGGCCTACCACCGAGGAGGGAACCAAAATAAAAAGGCTGCAAAGAGTGCCGTCTGATGGGAATTTGACGGCTACTGATTGCATTCATGTTTTCTTGGGTACAGCGATTGGTGGACAGTGTACCTCAGGTGCGACGATCTTGATTGGCGTCATGATGGGACCCATGGAGACACCGGCTGGAGATCAAATGGGACCGGCATATCCTTTGCTGCAGAAATTATATTCTGGACGGCACACAGCACGTCGCTGTCACATCAATCACAACCGTCTATTTTTTATAAAATATTAAAATAAATATTTAATAAATAAAATTTATAAAAATAAATAGCTATGATGGATAACAGCTATATTAGTGCACAACAAGTAGAATATAATTTTTTTTCTACCGGCCGGATAACATAGCCATAGAGCACACCGAGTAGAATATAATTTTTTTTCGGGTGGCCGAAGCCCTCCTCCCATCTTTCAGAATCAAACTAAAAGAGTATTTGTTTTATTTGAATAAGTTGAGGAATGCAACGGATTTGGACAACAATAATTTTATATCAATTGCTCGGAGAAAATACATCATTTGGCTAGCTAACACCGCCTTGTAATATATTATATTGTGTTTAATGGAGTTTGGTTGAGTAGATTGAAGCCATGGAATAAGAGCATTTATATGGTGGGAATAGATGGAGATCACTATGGAGTGTTACAAATTATTATTTATCATTGTTCCACAGGAGAGAATCAAAAACTTTTTTAACCATTTTGTTTCTATTCTATAATAGTTGTTATAAGCTATTTTAGATTTTGTTGGTGGAAAAATGGACCACCCCACAAATGTAATTATAGCACCCAAATCCATCAGCAAGCTCGAGCTCATCCTAAGTGATTGAGCTCTTCCGCTCTCGAGCTCATCCTAAGTGATCGGGCTCTTCCGCTCTCGAGCTCATCCTAAGTGATCGGACTCTTCCGCTCTCGAGCTCATAGACCAGAGAGCCGAGACCAGAGAGCCGAGACCAGAAGGCCGAGACCAGAAGACCGAGACCAGAGAGCCGAGACCAGAGAGCCGAGACCAGAAGGCCGAGCACAGCCGGCCAAGCCCATGCCTTAGCCAAATATCCAATTTCCACCTAACCCTCTAAGGGACCTGACAACTCCACTACAACCTGCCGCTATCCCCAAGCCATCAAGGCATAAGATCTCCGCAGGTATTCGGCACGATCTGCCATTAATGCATGAGACCCCCTCAAGTCTCCGATGCACTCAGTCATTTAATGAACACGGCCCAAGACGATCTCCGGATCACTGAACCATCAGAGCGTATGGCTCTCCCTGACCGCCGGTTCATTCGGTAATAAATGCACTTACCATCCACGGACCCCAGGCCCACCACGGCCGGCGGTTCAACCACTTCAACAGGTCCGATCGACCGTGACAACTCCCTGATTCCGGTCTGATCCGGTCCCGTTCTCCATCACGCCATTAATGGGCCAAATCGTGCCCAATTATTACAGAACGGGACAAACCTACTGTCACCTCCCAGGTAACCGAATCCTCCTATAAAAGGGAACCTGGGGGGAAGAGGAAAGGGGGACCAAAACGGGAGGAAAAACCCGAAGCCGGAGAGAACCCTCCTAGACCGGGTGGAAAGAAGTAAACAACACAGACAATTGAGGAAACTGATCCTCTTGATCTTATCCAAATATTCTCTCTGTCTTCTCCACATACTCTCTTCCCCGCTCTCTCCACATACTTGCCCCCTCTGACTTAGGCATCGGAGGGCCGGCGCCGGGGAGCCCGGCCACCGGCTTTTTTGCAGGACAGGACAGGACTGGACGCACCACCCCTCTTCGGACGCTCCCACGCCCCACGGTGGAGGACGCAGCCGGCCGGCGCACCGCCGTCCGCCCCCTGTAGCAGCGGAGCTCCTCCTTCCCCGGCTTCGCGGCGGCCCCCGGGTCCAATTTCCAGCAACAGCTGGCGCTAGAGGAAGGGCCCGAGTTCGCTGCCATGAAGCTAAGAAGCAAAGGGGCTTCCAATGCCTCTCGACGTCCTCCACCTAGCCCGGAGCGTTCCGTCCGAAACCCATCACCTCCGACCGAGTCAGTTCATCAAGTTCGGCCGGAGCAGTTTGATGCCCTGGTGCAACAAGTGCAAGCCTTGGCTACCGCTGTCCAAAGCTTGCAACCCAGGGGCATCCCAACGGCACCGCCTCCTCCGGCTCCAGTTCAACCGGAGCCCCCTACAAGCGGGTTTCCCCTTCGAGTATCATGCTCCAAGTCTCAAACGCTCAGTCCAAAATTCACCATCAAGATCTCCGGTAAATCAAGTTCCACAAGTCCAACTCGAGCACTTCGATGCGCTTGTGCAGCAAGTCCAAGCGCTAGCTATTTGCAGCCCAAAGCCTGCAACAAGTGGAGGCCCCTCCTGTGCCGCCTCCACGGAATCATGTGAAGCAGAGGAAGAAACTTTCTCCTGACTCCCGAGCCATCTCGAATCAGGCATGGCTCCCGCTGCAACGACGTATGTGGGGGCAACCAGTGAGAAGTAGTAGTCCAAGTCTCACGTCAACGAGTTGGGGGGAAAGAGAAATAAAAGCTGAGGTCTGGAGAAGGAAAGTTATGGAGCTTTAAAATGGGATTGTAAGCCTCTGTGACAAAGGGTACAGCCCCATTAAATCCCATTATCCTTCCAAGTCTTCTGTCTTCCGGCAGCAAGCAAGAAACCAGCATGTACTCCCTCCTTACGGGCGTAAGTCCTTGGGACGGCGCCCGCGACATTGCTCCCCTTTCAGAGCGTCGCCATCACTGAAGCCCCCGTCGAGCTCATGCAGACCGAGCTCAGAAACCCGAGCGCAAAACACCTAAAAAATCAAGCCAAAGAAGGCCGGTGCCGAACCAAGTCCTGAGGGACTTCGAAGCTCGAGAGCTATCAAAATATCTCCAAAAGGTACAGGACGCCACTTTGGCTTCAAATAAATTCAATATTTTATCTATTTTCAGGTTAGCCAACGAGCTCGGCTCGTTCTCCTACCCTGACCACAGTCAGGATGCCCTGAGACGTCAGGATGCCCCAATATATCGGGATGCCCTGCCACAACGGGATGCCCCGATTCGTCGGGATGGCCCGAGACGTCGGGGTGCGGTCTTAAGTGACCAGACGAGCTCGGCTCGTTCTCCATCGGCTTCCACCGTCGAGCTCGGCTCGTGCTCCCCGACTATGAGTTAGCGGTCCTCTCTGACCGGACGAGCTCGGCTCGTGCTCCATCGGCTATGAGTTAGCGGTCCTCTCTGACCGGACGAGCTCGGCTCGTGCTCCTACCCTGACCACGGTCAGGATGCCCCGAGACGTCGGGATGCCCCGATCCGTCGGGATGCCCCGAGACATCGGGATGCCCCGGCTATAGGGACGCCCGAGACGTCGGGATATGAGTTAGCGGTCCTCTCTGACCGGACGAGCTCGACTCGTGCTCCATCGGCTATGAGTTAGCGGTCCTCTCTGACCGGACGAGCTCGGCTCGTGCTCCTACCCTGACCACGGTCAGGATGCCCCGAGACGTCGGAATGCCCCGGCTATAGGGATGCTCGAGACATCGAGATGAGTAGCGGTCCTCTCTGACCGGACGAGCTTTGTCTTCGGCAAACGAGCTCAGCCCGCTATTCTATTTTTGGATTTCTCTGCCGACGTCCCCAAAGAACGGAGTCCGAGCAGAGAAGCGTCTTCAGTCGCCTCGGCGCAAGGACGCACACGGTACAAGGTACCCATTCATTTAATGTCTTTATATTATTTTATTCTTGGACTTTTCTCTGCCGACGTCCCCAAAGAACGGAGTCCGAGCAGAGAAACGTCTTCAGTCGCCTCGGCGCAAGGACGCACACGGTACAAGGTACCCATTCATTTAATGTCTTTACATTCTCATTTATCTTTACTTGGATTCTTCTCTGCCGACGTCCCCAAAGAACGGACTCCGAGCAAAAAAAGCGTCTTCAGTCGCCTTGGTGTAAGAACGCTCACAGCACCAGGACGATCGATGACTGAACTACTTCCTTCGCCCGAGCCAAAAAGCAGCTCGGACTCGGAAGTCGGGGGGTAGTGTTGGTGGAAAAATGGACCACCCCACAAATGTAATTATAGCACCCAAATCCATCAGCAAGCTCGAGCTCATCCTAAGTGATTGGGCTCTTCCGCTCTCGAGCTCATCCTAAGTGATCGGGCTCTTCCGCTCTCGAGCTCATCCTAAGTGATCGGGCTCTTCCGCTCTCGAGCTCATCCTAAGTGATCGGGCTCTTCCGCTCTCGAGCTCATAGACCAGAGAGCCGAGACCAGAGAGCCGAGACCAGAAGGCCGAGACCAGAGAGCCGAGACCAGAGAGCCGAGACCAGAGAGCCGAGACCAGAAGGCCGAGACCAGAAGGCCGAGCACAGCAGGCCAAGCCTATGCCTTAGCCAAATATCCAATTTCCACCTAACCCTCTAAGGGACCTGACAACTCCA
Source organism: Phoenix dactylifera (assembly GCF_009389715.1). Lineage (NCBI taxonomy): Eukaryota > Viridiplantae > Streptophyta > Magnoliopsida > Arecales > Arecaceae > Phoenix > Phoenix dactylifera. Next base: position 197,224 of record NW_024067683.1, read on the forward strand.
CTACAACCTGCCGCTATCCCCAAGACATCAAGGCATAAGATCTCCGCAGGTATTCGGCACGACCTGCCATTAATGCATGAGACCCCCTCAAGTCTCCGATGCACTCAGTCATTTAATGAACACGGCCCAAGACGATCTCCGGATCACTGAACCATCAGAGCGTATGGCTCTCCCTGACCGCCGGTTCATTCGGTAATAAATGCACTTACCATCCACGGACCCCAGGCCCACCACGGCCGGCGGTTCAACCACTTCAACAGGTCCGATCGACCGTGACAACTCCCTGATTCCGGTCTGATCCGGTCCCGTTCTCCATCACGCCATTAATGGGCCAAATCGTGCCCAATTATTACAGAACGGGACAAACCTACTGTCACCTCCCAGGTAACCGAATCCTCCTATAAAAGGGAACCTGGGGGGAAGAGGAAAGGGGGACCAAAACGGAAGAAAAAACCCGAAGCCGGAGAGAACCCTCCTAGACCGGGTGGAAAGAAGTAAACAACACAGACAATTGAGGAAACTGATCCTCTTGATCTTATCCAAATATTCTCTCTGTCTTCTCCACATACTCTCTTCCCTGCTCTCTCCACATACTTGCCCCCTCTGACTTAGGCATCGGAGGGCCGGCGCCGGGGAGCCCGGCCACCGGCTTTTTTGCAGGACAGGACAGGACTGGACGCACCACCCCTCTTCGGACGCTCCCACGCCCCACGGTGGAGGACGCAGCCGGCCGGCGCACCGCCGTCCGCCCCCTGTAGCAGCGGAGCTCCTCCTTCCCCGGCTTCGCGGCGGCCCCCGGGTCCAATTTCCAGCAACAGATTTATAGTACTGTATTAAATTAACGGTGTTACAATTGTCTTATACAATTTAGATTTGATGAATTTGATCAATAAATATATTATATACATGCACACGTGCCCATATATATATATATATATATATATATATATATATATATATATATATAGAGGAGAGTTGTTAGAGATTGTCGATAAGAACAATTTAGAAACCATCTTTTATTCATTAATCGAGGCCTTCAAGACTGTTATGACATTTTTGATGTTGATATTATAGATGTAATTTATATCTTTACAAAAATGACAAGGTTACAATCTTGTCAAGCTCAAGGAATCCATTACTATTTTAAGTTATAATTAAAGTGGCACATAGAAGCTAAGTGAGTAGGGAGGCAATATCCCTACAAGAGAAAACATTTGTTTTTTTAAAAGATCGGTGCATAATGTATGATAAATTATTTTAGGAGTTACAATCATAGGTACAATAAATATATGTTAAAAAATCTATTCGACAAAGTAAAATCGTATATGGATTGTGGATGGACCTTGATACAGATCTTGATACACTACCAACAATTCTGAATAGAAAAATTGATGACTGAAACCAATAAACTATACAAACTGTGCAATGATCCATGGCCTCATTTTGTATACTTATAGTGTTTTTCATAAACATTTTCTTAAACACATTATCTATTTATACTTATATCATATCATGGCTTTGACATTAGGTAACTAAAAAGTTTCACGATGAATGGCTAGCTAGTTGGGTTTGACGTATCACTCGTATTCACAATTTGATTCATAATCAATTCTACGTCACTCTTCATGAGATGGAGTATCGAGGCAATAAGAGGTGAATACTTTTTAAGTTAAAGAGTCGTGTTTGGAAGACAAATAAGTCAGGCTAGAGTGATTTAATTTTTACTCTTCTTAACACTTCAAAAAATTTCTCCACCCTAGATGGTGGACTAATTTTTTGGAGCAATTTATTTATGAGTTAAGTAAAGCGATGTGTCTCAGAACTAACTCATACGACAGGTCAATCAACCAAAGTTCGCCACGAAGCCTCTGAATTGACAATTAAAGCATACCATGTGGCAGGCCCAAAAGTACACGGCTAATCATGAATTTCAAAAACCCCCTATATCTAGCGACACCTCAGTCGTAATCTCGAGCGATCTTTAAAATCACGCGAGCTAAACAGGCAGGACATGATCCTCGTGTGAAATACCCGCGCCTGATTCTCGAAACGTGCAGAGGCTTGCCAATCCTAGCTGACTCATGTGCCTGAATTCTGGGGCAATAGCCGTTCGCTTTCACCCATACAATCCACTTTACGGAAGACCTTTCAAGTTAGTGCTTATGTGTCTTGTAGACTATTGAGAACCTCCTCTATTTTCTGAGCATCATCCTGACTTAGACATTGGAGAGCCATCAGTCAGACACACTCTAACAAGAGGACATCTTTATCTTTGCTATTTCAGATCGGAGCTCGATTCTAGGTCAGAACCTTGACTACAACTTTCCACTCTGAATTGTAGTGTTGCACGACCCGAACAACTCGTCACCAAGTACTCCAGCATCTCTCCCATTCGGCACTTAGGACAGGCTAGTTCTCGGCAACAACAAATTGGTGCTAGAGGAAGGGTAAAGATTTCATTATAGGAGGTCTCATCTTTAAAAAGTGAATAGCCTAACAGCATGAAGTCTCGAAGGGGCACAGCCCTCGCCTTCCACTGCCTAGCCAAATACATCAAAAGAGTCTGATGGCTCTCTGTAGAGCCCACAAAAGGCACCACCCCCGTCGAAATTATAGATGGCCCCAGCCGTAATCCATGAGCAGTTCCAATTGCTCATGTAGCAAGTCCAAGCGCTGACTGCTACTGTCAAAAACTTTAGCAGTTAGCCGCCAATGAGCAGCAGCAACAGGAGACTCGTGAGCCAGACTGACACAAAATCTCAGTGTGCCCAGGTAATCATTCACCTCATCAAAGTGGAGGGTAGGCTCCACCAAGTTAGCATGCCTGTCCCCAAAGTCCCAACAATACTCCATGCAGCCGCCATTCCTAGTCGTGGAGCCCTGCACAAGATATTGGCACCAATCCTCTGATTCCCCCCTAAGATGAGTCAGCCTCTAGTCACTCCTCCCCTCATTGAACAAGAAGGCTTCTAGGAGGGAGGCCGACCTCGATCGCATGTTCGAGGAGATGCACCAACGTCTTAAGGCTCTAAGGCAGCACTAGGCCGAGTAAGAGAGGGACGTGGAGTTTACCACAAAATCCCCATTCTATGCAAGAGTAATGGAGGAGCTTGTTCCTCTTCGCTTCAAGATGCCGTAGCTGGAGACTTACGATGGTGCTACGGACCCATTAAACCACTTGGTGAGCTTTAAAGCTCTCATGATACTCCAGGAAACCACCAATGTGGTAATGCATAGAACCTTGCCTGCCACACTGCGAAAGACGACTCAGTTATGGTACATCATACTGCAGCTGGGCTTCATCCACTCATTGGAGAAGCTCAGTAGAATGTTCGCTACCCACTTCATGAGCAACAAAAGTTAAAGAAAGGGTTCAAATACCCTCTTTGCCATCAAGCAAAGAAAGGATAATTCTCTACGAGACTACACCAACCACTTTAATGCGGCTACATTGGAGTACGTGACCTGAACCACTTGGTCACCATGTCTACCATGAGGAGTGGACTAAAGACATCTAAGTTCCTTTTCTCTCTAGAGAAGAGGTTTTCTAGGGACCATGCTAAGTTCCTAGCCAGGGCCAACAAATACATTAATGCTGAAGAAGCCATGATAGCACGACGCGAGTCAGCCAAGAGAAGACTCGACAAAAAAAGAATAATCATATGCAGATCTAGGATGATCCAGCAGAGCCTAGCAAAAAACCAAGGAGGAATGATGAAGGTCCTCATTAGTCAAGGAGCCCTCCTCAGAGGTTAAGAGGTACACTCCTCTAAACACCTCCAGAGGGCAGATCCTCATGGAAATCCACAACTAGAGCTAAGCACAATGGCCCTAGAAAATAAGGCCAGTAGCTCGCAAAGACATGACACAGTTCTAATAGTTTCATCACGGCTATAGGCAAGACAACGAGAATTGTTTTCAATTAAAGAATGAAATAGAGGCCCTAATTTAATGGGAATACCTTGGTTCCTATATCTGCAATTCCCGCAATCAAGCAAATGCTAGTCAGGAGCAACCCATCCCCAAGGCACAGGTTGACAACCAATCAACTGCGGGGGTCATCAATACTATAGCTAGAGGAACAACCACTAGCGGCATAAGTTCATCTGTTTGAAGAGCCTATGCATGAGCTGCCTAGATCGGAGGTTCATCTTTGAAGAGACCGAGGATGATGAAATCATTTCTTTCTCGGATTCTGACATCGAGGGAGTTCAAACCCCCCATGATGATACCATTGTAGTTTTTCTTATTATAGCAAATTATGTTGCAAAAATAATTTTAGTGGATAATGAAAATTCAGCAGACATCTTGTTTTATGAGGTTTTTTTAGAATGAGCTTGTCGGTTGATCGACTAAGGAAGATCAACTCTCCCTTGGTCATTTTTTTTGAAGATCTGATCCCAGTGGAAGGCATCATCACTCTTCCTGTCACAACAAGACAATCCCCACAGCAAAACACCATAATGCTGAATTTTCTAGTTATCAAGGTCACATAGGCTTATAATGCCATCTTGGGGTGACCATGCCTGAACAGCCTACGTGCATTGGTTTCTACCTATCATCTGCGATGAAGTTTCCAACTAAAAATGGTACCAGAGATGACCGAGGTGATCAAGTGCTTGCTTGGCAGTGTTATGTGGACACGCTCAAAGGAAAGAAACCAAAGGAGATGCTGCCAATTGAAGGCTTTGACGCCCAAGATGACCAAAGTAACAATGTGGGGAGTCAGCTGAGGAGCTCCTTTTGGTACCCTTGGATGAGGTGGAGCCAAGCCAAATAGTGCAAATCAGAGCCCACCTCAACGACACCGCTAGAACCTAGGTAGTGGAGTTTCTTCAAAAAATGCTAACATCTTCGCCTAGTTAGCCTCTAACATACTGGGCATAAGCCTGGAGGTCATCGTCCACAGGTTGAGTGTCGATCCAACTCATCAGCCCATTCAACAGAAGAAAAGGAGCTTGGCTTTGGCAAAACAAAAGGCAATCGAAGAGGAGGTTGACAAGCTTCTCCATGCAGGTTTCATCCAAAAAGTGAACTACCCCAACTGGCTAGCCAATATCGTCCTAGTCAAGGAGACATGGGAAGTGGCGAATGTGCATCAATTATACCAATCTCAATAAAGCCTGCCCAAAGGATAGCGTTCCCGTACTAAGGATTGATTAGTTAATTGATGCCACTCGGAACACCCACTGCTTAGCTTTATAGATGCTTTCTCAAGCTATAACCAGATTTAGATGATGCTAGAAGATGAGGAGAAGATCTCGTTTGTTATGGACAAAGAGCTCTATTACTACAAGGTCATGGCCCATGGATTGAAGAATGTCGGAGCCACCTACTAGCGGTTGGTCAGCAAAATGTTCAAGGAATAAATTGGCCATAATATAAAAATCTATGTCGATGACATGCTGATGAAGAGCCAACAAGCCGAGCACCATATTATTGACTTGGATGAGACTTTTTAAAACCTGAGAAGATACCACATGAAGCTCAATCTAAGTAAGTGTGTGTTCGAGGTCTCTTCAGAAAAAAAATTTGGGTTCATGGCGACCTAGCATAGGATAGAGGCAAATTCTAAGAACATTTGAGCTGTGCTAGAAATGGCTCCTCCAAAGACCAAGAAGGAGGTACAACGCCTTACTGGGTGCATCACGGCCTTGAGCAGGTATGTCACAAGATCGGCCAAGAGGAGTTTGCCTTTCTTCAAAGTCCTGAGATGGCCAAAGGACTTCTGCTGGATAGAGTAGCGCCACACTCAAGTAGTTCCAAAATTACCTCAATTTCTCGCTCCTCCTCTCCAAGTTGACCCCCGGCGAGATGCTATACCTCTACCTTACTGTTTCCACAACGGTTGTAGTTGAGTTTTGGTTCACGAGGAAGACTGAGTTCAAAAGCCTATATACTATGTAAGTCAGGTCCCTGCAGAGACAAGGTACCCCAAGTTGGAGAAGGTGGCCTATGCGTTCATCATCTCGACAAAAAAAAACTCTAACCATAATTTCAGGCTCACTCTATGACTGTTCTCTCTGACCAACCACTAAAGCAAGTCTGATAAGTTTCCACTGGATTTCATAAGCTTTTTTTTATTAACAATGGTATCAAAACCTTCTTGGTTGTTTTCCTTGCTTGTATGTCTTTGTTATGATGTCTAGAAATATGCTTGTTAAATTTCATGATCATTGGATGCATTGTATAAGCAAAATATCAAACATTTGATCAAAGATCCTAAATTTTGTTCTTTATTTTTCATGCAATTTGCTATTTTTTTTCTTGAATGTAATCACTTGGATGCATGAAATAAGCTTTCCAAAGGTATATCACATGCATAATTTGGATAAGAAACAAGTGAGAAAATGCTAAATCAAAAATTGGATTGAAATTTGGAAAGGTGAAGCCCAATCACATGCAAGGCACTTGTGGGTCCATAGATGTTTTCCGATGGATTTTTTGGCCACAGCCAGCTAGTGGAAGCTCTTCATTGAGTGTCGAGCATGCCCATGTTATTTAATACTTTGTTGGGGGAAAAATGGATCCCCCAAAACACGTGGTCGAATCATCGGCACCTGATGACGAACGTGACGACAGCAAGCATACTCTTAGAGCGCCCAACCTCAGCACCGACAACCCAGAGCTCGCAACCCTAATCTCGACATAACTTCGGTAGGCATGGTCTTGGTAGAGTTAAGTTCGATCGACCTCAAGGCCAAGCAAAATCCAGTCAAAAGAAGAAGCAGACCTCCCCACTCCACCGAAAATTAAGTCCTCCATATTCGAGATCAAATTCCGCGATCTCCGCCTCAACGATTGTCAACATTTGAATACACACGATCTCAACGGATCGCCAGCTAGCCTGAAATCTCGGGCCATTTACGGTAATTCATTGACTTGCACAATCATGCTCGATCATAGGTAACTGCCACACCTCCTCCTATAAAAAGGGGGGGAGCTTTAGACAGAGGATTTTTTTCTTCTTGCTCCCCGACCATTACTCCTCTCCATTACCTCTCTCCATCACCTCTCTCTATTACTTTTTTCATTAAAAACCCCCTCTGACTTAAGCATCGGAGGGCCTGCATCAGAATTCCTGGCCACAGGCTTCTTGCAGGTCCGCCGGAGACTGCTGTCCATCGCTGCACTACTAGCTGGAGCTCCTCCTCCTCGGTTCGCGGTCACCCCTAGGTCCAATTTTCAGCAACAGTTGGTGCTAGAGGAAGGGACCGAGTCATGATCATGAGACTGAGAAGCATAGGAGCCTCTAATGCCTCTTGGCATCGCCCACCGAGTCCTGACCACTCAGTCCAGAATCCGCCACCAAGGCCTCCGGCGAATCAGGTTCCTCAGATCCATCCTGAGCAATTCACTACACTGGTGCAGCAAGTCCAGGCCATGGCAGCAGCAGTCCAAGGCCTGCAACGTGTGGATGCCTCTCCTATGCCGCCTCTGCAGGTTCAGGTCCGATCGGCGCCCCTTCCAGACGGACTTGTGTCCCAAAGCCGAGATCCCCATGACTCTTCAAGGATCAACAATAGAGAACAGCGCTGTCACCTAGGTTCAACCCGGACGTCTCCCCGGAGAGAGCCACTAAGGAAGAACCAAGATAAAAGACCACAACCTTCGAAAGCTGAATCGATCCCAGGTCAGTCAGTACCAGAACAGACGACCATGGCAACCTCCCAAGGCAGAGAACTCGACAAAAAAGTCGAAAAGCTTGAGCGGCGAATCGAGGCGCTTCGGGATCAAAGAATCAGGCATGAGGGCAACCCCAACTTCACTACCAAGTTGCCTTTCTTCCATCTAATTGAGGACGAGCTGGTCCCACCAAGATTCAAGATGCCCCAGATAGAATCCTACAACGGGACTACCGATCCCTTGGATCATCTGGAGAGCTACCGAGCACTTATGGTGCTACAAGGATCCTCGGAGGCTCTAATGTGCAAGGCTTTCCCTGCAACCCTCTGAGGAACGGCTCGACTTTGATTCTTCGGGCTCAAGCCGAGTACCGTGCTCTCCTTCGAGCAGCTCGGCAGACAGTTTGCGATCAATTTCGCCGCCAGCCGGCGCCAGTGGCGAATGTCGGATTCTCTTCTTGACCTCAAGCAGAAGAAAGGAGAATCCCTGAAAGACTACATCGACTGCTTCACTGCCGCCACTTGGGAGGTTTGCGAGCTTGATCAATCAATCGCCATGATGACATTAAAGATGGAAGCTCGGTCTTACAAGTTCCTCTTCTCCCTTGAGAAGAATTTTTTCGCCGACTTCACAGAGATGCTAGCCCAAGCTCGAAAATATGCAAAGGCTGAAGAAGCCATGGCTTCTTGGCGAGACGCCGCCGAGCAGCCCTCAAAGGGGCAGAAAAGATATTGCTAGGAGCATGGCCGCCCGAGAAGTCGATCATCTCGCTGCGAGAAGAACCTACCTCAATTGAGGAGTCCACCTCGCCCAAGGCCGCGGCCACAATCGAGATCGCCGCCTCGGCAGAGAACACCGCCAAGGAGGTACGGAAACTATATTCCCCCACTACTACTCGGCCCGAAATTCTTATGGAGATAGAAGGCCAAGGCAATCTCCAACCGCCGCCACCGATGCGGGACTCAGAAGCTCGGCAACGCTCTAAGAAGTACTACCACTTCTATCGAGACCACGACCACGACACAGAGGAGTGCTTCCGACTTCGAGACGAAATTAAAGCACTCATCCATTGTGGGATACTCAACCGATTCGTACGGAACCGACGTGATGAAGGAAGACCAGCAGAGAATGCTGCACCGCTTGAAGGTCAAAACGAGAATGGGCCCATTGCTGGTACCATCAACACCATAGGAAGAGGCCCGACCGAAGGGAGCTCAGCTGAAGAACTGACTGAGAGGAAAGTCCCTCCGAAGCGTCAACACACCTCTGAAGCCATCTCGTTCTCAGACGAGGACCTAAAAGGAGTTGAAACTCCTCATGATGACGCTGTGGTCATCTCTATGGTCGTAAATAAATTTGATGTAAAATGCATTTTAGTTGATAATGGAAGCTCAGCAAATGTTTTTTATTATGATGCTTTCCAAAAAATGGGAATAATAGAGGGCTGGCTCCAAAGAATGAATGTTTCGCTAGTTAGATTCACTGGAGATTCAGTCTCGGTTGAAGGCGTGATTAACTTACCTATCACGGCCGGGCTTGCTCCTCGAGAGATTACTGTAAGGACGGACTTCCTTTTAGTCCATCTGCCTTCGGTCTACAATGCTATCCTTGGCCGACCAGGACTCAATGCCCTCCGAGCCATAGTTTCAACTTACCATCTCCTCGTGCGATTTCCTACCGAGCAAGGAGTCAGCGAAGTTCGAGGGGATCGAGTGACAGCCAAGCAATGCTATATGGCGATCCTCAAAGCAAAGCAACCAATCAAAACACCAAGCCGAGCAAGACAACCAACTGACGCGCCAGCCTAAGTCTCGGACCAGGCACTGCCCATCGAAATTCTGAAGGTATAAGACGAGCCTAAGATGGAACGGGCAGAACCAGGCGAGTTCCTCATTCAAATCCCCTTGAGAAAAGAGTGTTCGAGGCAGACCGTATAGATCGGCTTTAGCCTGAGCCCTCGCGAGCAGGATCGCTTGATCGAGTTCCTCCAATCTAACACGGACATCTTTGCCTAGTCCTCCACTGATATGCCGAAAATAGATCCCGAGGTCATGGTCTACCAACTCCAAGTGAAACCAACCTACAAGCCCGTGAGGTAGAAGAAACGAAGCTTCGCACCGGAACGACAGCGAGCAGCGGCCGAGGAGGTTGACAAGCTTTTCGAGGCCGGCTTCATCCGAGAAGTCTCCTACCCAAATGGGCTCGCCAACGTAGTCCTTGTAAAAAAAGCTAATGGAAAATGGCATATGTGCATGGACTACACTGACCTAAACAAAGCCTGTCCAAAGAACAGCTTTCCCCTTCATAGGATCGACCAGCTTGTCGATTCCACCTCGGAGCACCAGCTGTAACTTTATGGATGCCTTCTCGGGATACAATCAGATTCGGATGGCACCTGAGGACGAGGAGAAGACGGCATTCATCACTAACAAGGGCCTCTACTGCTACAAGGTAATGCCCTTCGGGTTGAAAAATATTGGGCGACCTACCAGAGGTTGGTCAACAAGGTCTTCAAAAACCAGATAGGTTGGAACATGGAGGTTTATATGGACGATATGTTGGTAAAAAGCCGGACTACTGAAAGCCACATAGCCGACCTCAACAAAGCATTCTCGATCCTCCGAAAATATCGGATGAAGCTCAACCTTACAAAGTGTGCTTTCGGAGTTACCTCGGACAAGTTCCTCGGTTTCATGATGACTCAACATGGAATCGAAGCCAATCCTGAAAAGATCCGAGCACTACAGAAGATGACATTACTGCAGACGGTCAAAGAAGTACAACAGCTCGCTGGACGAGTTGCGGCCTTAGGGAGGTTTGTCTCCAAGTCAGCAGAACAGTGCCTTCCGTTCTTCAAGATCCTCAAGCGGCCGAAGAACTTCGCATGGACTGAAGAATGCCAATAAGCTTTTGAAGAGATCAGATGCTACTTTGTCTCCCGTCCATTACTCACAAAGCCTCAGCAGGGCGAGCTTCTTTATCTATACTTGGCCGTCTCCCTGGTGGCGGTAAGCTCGGTCCTAGTCTGAGAAGAAAACAAATCTCAAAGACCAATATACTACACCAGCCGAGTTCTACGGGATGCAGAGACCCAGTACTCCAAGCTAGAAAAGACGGTCTACGTATTGCTCATCTTAGCCCGAAAGCTCCAACCATACTTTCAGGCTCACACAGTGGCCATATTGACTGACCAACCCATAAAGCAAGTTCTGCAACACTCGGATCGCATGGGAAGAATCGTAAAGTGGGCGGTCGAGCTCGAAATTCGACCTCGAGTACCGTTCGAGACCAGCAATTAAAGCACAAGTGCTTGCCGACTTCATAGTGGAATGCACCCTGTCGGATAACCCCGAGGCCGAGCTCACACCAAAAGGGGACGACCCGAAGCAGCCATGGATCCTATACGTCGACGGTTCCTCGACTTCGGAGGGTAGCGATGCAAGCCTCATTCTCACCAGCCCAGATGGGGTGGTCGCAGAACTAGCCCTACGCTTTGAATTCCTTGCCTTGAATAACGAAGCGAAATACGAGGCACTCATTGTCGGACTAAAGTTGGCGAAGGAGCTCAAGGTCGAAAGCCTGAAGGTCCTCAGTGACTCCCAACTGGTCGTGAGCCAGATCTTGGGAGACTTTGAAGCAAGGGAGCTATCGATGCAAAAATACCTTCTGAAGGTATGGGACATCACCTCCACACTAAGCGCCTTTGACATCCAGCATATCCCCAGGGCGCAGAACGCAAGGGCCGACTTGCTATCAAAGTTGGCGACATCCCGCATGAGCGAGCTCCCAAAGACCACAATGCTCGAGTACCTTAAAATATCGAGCATTTAGGAGCCCGAGTCGGTTCTCTACACTGAAATTGAACTGAGCTGGATGGATGCGTTTGTCAACTACTTGCAGAGTGAAATCCTTCTCGACGATGAGCTCGAAGCCCGCCGAATCAAGCACTAGGCTTTTCGATACCTCTTGTACGAAGGCAAGCTCTATCGTAGGTCCTTCACCTCTTCCCTCCTCAGATGCCTTCGTCCCTCAGAAGCGGACTACGCCATGCGAGAGGTACATGAGGGGATCTGCAGGAGCCACCTAGGAGGTAGGGCCTTAGCCTATAAAATCCTACATTAGGGATATTATTGGCCTACATTCTAGAAAGATGCAATAGGCTTCGTCCAAAAGTGCGACCGATGCCACTGGAATGCCAACATTCAGCGCCGACCCTTAGTCCCGTTAACTCAATTAGTGCCCCTTGGTCGTTTGCCCAATGGGGAATCGACATTTTGGGGTCATTTCCTCAGGCCACAGGGCAAAGAAAGTTCATCATTGGTTCCATTGACTACTTCACCAAGTGGGTCGAAGCTGAATCTGTGGCCCAAATCTTCAAGCTGAAAATGCGAGATTTCATTTGGAAATCAATAATCTGCAGGTTTGGGCTCCCCCGCATCCTCATATCCGACAACAACTGTCAGTTCGATAATGCCCGCTTCAGAAAGTTCTGCTCCGAGTTCGGCATCGACCATCATTTCACCTCGGTCGCGCATCTACAGGCGAATGGAGAAACGGAGGTGACGAATCGGACCATTCTTCAGAAACTCAAGGTCAGACTCGATCGGTCCAAAGGGCAGTGGATCGAAGATCTTTACAATGTCCCCTAGGCCTACAGAACAACGTTCCGAATCCCTACTGGCAAAACTCCTTTCAATTTGGCTTGCGGAACGGAAGTGGTCATCCCTCTAGAGATTGGGCTCCCATCGCCAAGAGTGGAGAACTACGACATGACTTCTAACTCATTGCGACTCAGAAACAATCTAGATCTCCTCGAAGAAATAAGGAAAACTACTCGAATTCGCATGGCAAGATATCAACAGAAGGCGGCACAATACTACAATTCCAGAGTCAAGGTCAAGCTCTTCAAAGCGGGTGATCTCATCCTAAGAAAAGCTGAGGCTTCTCAACCTGCCGAGCAAAGGAAGCTTATCCCGAACTGGAAAGGTCCATATCGAGTTGCCCAGGTCCAACGGCCTGGAGCATACAAATTGGAGTCCCTTGATGGGACCTCCATTCCCCAAAGTTGGCACTCTGAGAACCTTCGGATGTACTACCAGTGAAGCTCTTCTAAGGGTCTTCGATGTCCGAAAACACAGTCAATAAGGCATTTCTCAAAATTTTCTCCCAATTGTTCAACACTTCTTCTAATGATAACCTACTTATGAACTCCATGATGTTCCTGAGGTGACTCGAACCCTTAGGAAAAATCTGACGACGCCTCGACCAGCCTCGGCCAAGTTCGAGACTTCTCGGCCAAGCTCGGAATGCCTCAACCAAGCTCGGGATGCCTCGACCAAGCTTGGAATGCCCTGACCAAGTTTGGGATGCCTCGATCAAGCTCGGGATGCCCTGACCAAGTTTAGAATGTCTCGACCAAGTTAGAGATAACCTGCTGCAACAACCTGGAGTACAACCTAAAGACGTCCCGACCAAGTTCGAGACGCCCCACCAAGCCAACTGCGAGCTAAAGGCTCCTCTGATCTCGAGAACTATCTAATAAAGATTCGACTATGGGTCAAGAAGCACTCAAGTTTCGAAGGTCGAACATCAATCTAGCCTCGACTCACACTACAACTGAATCCGAGCCCAAAGACTTAGTGAAATTTTTCAAAAATCCGAGCCTGAAGACTTAGCGAAACTCTTCAAAAATCCGAGCACGAAGACTTAGTGGAATTCTCCAAAAAATGTCAGAATCACCTGTGAAAACCTATGATGCGCGAGGTTCAACCCAAACTGTCGAAGACAAGGGTTCGTTGAAAAAGCAAGCAGAAGCAAGTCTAGAAGCACAACAAAATTAGAAAATGTATTGCTTTCATTAATAGAAAGCCCTGAGGCTAAGTACAAAAATTGAGGTTGGCCCGTACAATGCTTTTGGCGGCCAACCTCACCGACAAAATGAAAATGCAAATAGGAGAGGAAGAGAAAGAAGATCATGCTGCCTCTGAAGTAGAGCCGACTTTGGGAACGACCACAGGAGCAACCACAGGTGCGACTTCGGGAGCGGCCTCAGGTGCGATCCCAAGAACAGCTTCAGGTGCGACCTCGGGAGCAGACTCAGGAGTCACTTCAGGAGCACCCCAACTGCTTCTCCAAAGGGGACCTCACTGGCAACTTTCTTAGCTGCCCCAACCTCGACGTCGATGACGGCACGCTCGGTCTCGGCCTCAGGACTCTCGGGTGTGCTGTCAAGCATGCCGTCATCCATAGGGATTCCAGGTGCACTGTTGTCCTCAGTGACTCCTAGACGAGGTTGGAAACCGCTGAGGTCAAGCTTGGGGCAAAGCTTCCAAACTTGGGACCGACAGTCCTCGAAGACGCGGATGAGCCCGTCAACCGCCTCTTCCTCGATTAGGTCCCGAAACTCGGCCGACTCGCAGAAGATCTGCACCACGTTCCAAGCACGCTCTGATGCCCTCTTCTTTCGAGCTTCAAGTTGCTCGATTCTCAGTCGGAGAACTCCCACTTCATACTTAAGGCCCAAGAGCTCGGACTGGGCATCAGCCAAGCGGGCCTCGACCGCACGAAGGGTTGACCTAGTGAGGGTGTGCGAAGCTTCCTCCTCCTGAAAACGCTCAGCCATTAGCTTGAGCTCGGATTCAAAGGCCTCCACCCTCACAGTGGATTCTTTCCACCTGGCCTCGCCCTCGGCGAGCTTCTTCACCGCGACCTCCTCCCCTCTCTAGCTCCTCCGAGCCCGAGCCTGGTAGTCAGCCACCATAGAGACCAGCATGTCAATATCATGGAGGTGCTGTAACATGAACAAGTAAAGGTCAACCAAAATTAAAAACCCGGCGGGGTATGAAAATGAAAGAGCAAAAAAAAAAAAACAAACTTACCCAGATGGCCGAACAGTAGGCCTGATCAACAAAATTGCTGACCCTGATGGCGTCAACCTCGGCAAAGTCAGTCGGATGCCGCGCGCAACGGATGACTTGGCAAGCGACTTCGCTATTATGGAGCGCAAAGTCATCCTCGAAGATCGCCCACTCGGGGCAATAGAGCTTTCTCTCGGAGCGATCCTCGACCCCCGAGGAGTTCGGGACATCGGGCCTCGAAGGACCCGGCAAAGGAGCTTGGGAAGAGCTCGGAACCCCGAGGCCGCTCTCCGCCTTGGGTCCTGAGCACCGCAGACGAATGATCTTGCAGGCCCTAGAAGGGCCTGAGGTCGGGCAAGCACGAGCCGATGGCTCCTCCGTGATCTCGACAGAAATCGCGCACTTGACAGAAGTGGCGCGCTCGGTAAGGGGAGCCTCCTCCGGTCCAGGCTCCCCTACCTTCTTTCAGCTATTTTTCCAAACAAGCTGTTGCCCAAGGTGACAACCCAAGAGGGGGGGGGGGGTAAATTGGGTCTTTTAAAAACTTTTCAACTACTTCTAATCTTTTAGAGTTAATTAAGCTAAGTTGTATGGATGCTTAGTGGAATTTAAACTTAGCAAGAGTATGATTCCAATCTAATCAACTATTAAGCAGCGGACTCAATAAATGATTAGTCTAAGTTTGCCCAAGTATGCAATTCAATTGAATGAGACTTGATTAAGTAAATTGAATATGCTTGCAACTAAAGGATGCACGGAGAAGAGTTAAGGAAGCATAGTATCTAAGTAAGTAAGTGAGTGAGAAAGTCAGACAACAAAGAGCATCACAAACACAACAAAAGTATAGTGGTTCGGTGCATCCCAATACCTACATCCACTCCCCAAGACCTCTTGGGAATTTCACTATAATCCCTCAGATTACAGCCGGTTGTTTTACAAGCTCACAACCCAACTTGTTGTTTTGCGAGATCACAACGAACTCGGTCGGTTTTCACAGGCTCACCGACTAGAACCTACCGATTGTTTTCACGGGCTCACAATCCAACCCAGTTGGTTTTCCCAAAGGCTCACCAACCACAACCTTACAACGATTGTTTTCCGGGTTCACAATCAACCCAGTTGGTTTTCCCCCAAAGGCTCACCAACCACAACCTTACAACGTTGGTTTTCCCTTTGGCTCACCAACAAACCTAACACCGTTGGTTTTTCCTTTGGCTCACCAACAAACCTTAACCCCTTGATTCAATCCCTTAATTGAATCAAGTTACAAGATATTAGACAGAGAATTTAAAGCAAATACAAGCTTCTTAACTAAGCAAATTAGCAAATATAAACAAATGGAGTAAAGAGAAGCTCTCTAACGAATTTTGAAGATGAAGGAACTCGGCTTCTTCTTTACTTGACCCTCTTCTGATTTGGCACGAAGTAGAGGATCACCTAGGCAGCACACGGATGGAGAGGAAGCTTTGGGATTCACTTGGATGCTCTTCTTCTCTCTATTTTACTTTGAATGGCCCTTTTGTGCTTATGGGAGATTTTCCTTGTAATCTCTTTGAAATCTCTTCCCTAAATGTTCTCTCCCACTTCCATTACTTCTTCCCTAGCTCTCCTCTTGATTTTATAGCTTTAGATGGCGTGGAAACAAGAATCTAGCCGTTAGAGACAAAAATAGAGCCGTTGGACACAGTCTGTACCTCCTGACAAAATTTCCGTTGGGATCGGAGTCGACTCGCGCGATCTGGAGTCGACTCGCCTGTTGCAGGAGTCGACTCGTGCTTGACTGGAGACGACTCGGCCACTGTTCCAAATTTGAATTAATGTGCTCGCTTTGTCCTAGAGTCGACTCGGACCAAACTGGAGTCGACTCGCCAATAGCTGGAGATGACTCGGGCACTTGGGGGTCGGCTCATTCTCAGGAATCCAGAGGACATATTTTCTGATTTTCTTCCTCGAGTCGACTCGGATTCTCTTGGAGTCGACTCGGCTCTCAGAGCCCGAAAACTGATCCTCTGTCTTTTGGGGTTGCGCTGCCTTGGAGTCGACCCGACCTGTCTTTGACTTCGCGGGAGTCGACTCGGCTCTCAGTGTCTGAAATTGGCTCTCTGACTTTTTGCCTTGTATTTCTCTGGGAGTCGACTCTTGCTTCCTTAGGAGTCGACCTGCCAAGCCATCGGAGTCGACTCGAGTTCTTCAGGAGTCGACTCGGCTCTCAGGGTCCAAAATAGCTTCTCTGTTTTTCTGTCTGTTACTCCCTAGAGTCGACTCGTTCTACTCTGGAGTCGACTCGGCAAGCATCGGAGTCGACTCGAATTCTTCAGGAGTCGACTCGAGGACTATTCTTTTAAATTTTTCTTTGAATTTGCTTCTCCAACTTGAATTATTTGAACTTGAAACTTGGGCCAATAAATTGTAGCTTTCTTCCAACTTTTCTTGAGAGCTTTGGAGGCCTTCTTGTGTTCTTCCAACTTGCTATGTTCCTTGCAAAATAAATATCTTTCTCCTTGCAACACAAACATTAGTATTTATACTCCAAGTTTTGTGATCATCAAAATCAATCTTTAAATCAATCTTTGGGTCATCAGTCTCCCCCTTTTTGATGATGACAAAACTTGGAGTATATGCAATATAAAATATATTGTGTTCTAGAAGTAATGCATAACTAAGTTGTTTGAAGTGGAAAATATATATCTTTAACATATACTTCATGATAATGCTTTAGATTTAATCAACTTAACATAATCAACACATAAAGCATTATGAGCATATACTTAGATATTTCTCCCCCTTTTTGACAACATCAAAAAGATAGTGAAACATTAAGCACAAAGATAAGAATACTAAAATATTTCTTATTGTACTCTGATTTGCATGTCAAATTATTGCAAGAATATGAATCATATAACTCAAGGCAATAATATTAGAATAAGATTAATGGGCATAGATCAGAGCCAATTAAGATAATTACAGAGCAGAACATATCGAATATGATTCCAAAGATAGTTTTCAAATTAAGTGTAGGTGGAATCTTTCTCAAGTTAATTCAAGAATACCATGAATGAAAATCTAACCTCTCTTCAATACCATGAATGATATTCAAAGAAAGCACGAATGAAAATCTAACCTCTCTTCAATAATAAGTATGAAAGCTTGTTCATTTAAGATCTTTTGCCCAATATATTAAGTATTTTATCAACATGAGAGCAATTTAATTAATTTTCAGAGTATAAGTGCAGTATATTAAGTATGATTGCAAAGTTCTTTTATGGTGTAAAAATATTGTGGCATAAATGCCAAAAACATGAATTCATGCAATTTATGATATATCTTAGAGCATACATAAAATTCAAAGCTTTGAAGGTTCTTATAAAAACTTTAATTCTTTTAAAAAGAAGCATATTTTGGTACATATAATAATGAATTGGCATAAAAATTGAAGTTCTAAAGAACAAGCCAATGAGACCTCATCAGTAAATTTCAAAAATAGGTTTTCTAAGAGATACTCAAGAAAATTCAACACATAATTCTCCCCCTTTTTCATTAAGTTAGAGGCTCTTAAGATCAACTGTTTGAATTGCAATTTGGTTCATGATTTATGCATAAGATATATTAACCAAATAACAAGCCTCAAGGTATATCATAAAGATTTTCAGATTTAAATTTCAGATGATACATATTGGAGAGTATTAGGATCACTTTTCATTTCTCTCTCCTTTAGTTATGGATTTATGCGATTAAGTTTCATATGATCTTTCCTTCTGAAATTTTCTTTCTCCCCCTTAATTGATCGTTCCTATTTAAAAGTTTAGAATTTGAAGATAATGTTCAATAAAATTGTCAATCTCGAAAATATATTTTCTATAAGTTTTAGCTTATTTTCATAAGACTCACTGTTTGAGATAAGACAATCTTTATAGAACTCATCTCAAGGTATAAACTTATTATATAATTAAAGCATGTCTTGCAATATAAGGAGGTTCATTAAAATCAATCCATAAAAATCAAGATATGAGATACTGAATATCTAAAGCTCCCCCTCAAAAAATGCATTCTTCTTTAATCATTCTTTTCTATTGTTGAATTTCAGATTTTAATGATAAACGTGAATAAAACTGAAATTCTATGATATCGAGAATGTAGAGTAATTTAGCATTATTCAAAATTTGTAGCAATTACTCTTTCTAATCCTTCAAGAATAAGTTATGCTTTCTCTTAATCTTAGAGAAAATGTGTAGAAATATTAATCAGAAAATGATTCATTTGAAGCTCAGTTTCTTTCAAAATCATTTACATTTTCTTTCTTTTAGAATCATTTGAGTGAGCTGAAATGTTTCTAGACTTAAGATCATTCACTCTTTTAATAATATATATATATATATATATTTTGATGGAAGTCTTTAATAATGTAGGAGAGAGAAAAATATATAGATGATCATTGAAGTATATATAGTTATAGAACTCAATTTCTTAATCATAGTTTTTCAGCAATGTATACATGAAGCACAATAAATCTTTTTAATATCAAAATAAAATCATATATTTAAAAATATTTGTTTGCAATTAAGATCATTGAAAGACACATCATTTAGACCAATATTAGTACACCTTAAGGATAAGAAAAGATATGTTTCAGATGCGTATCGAGACAATCAACCAAGGCGTCAAAATTAATTCTGTTTTTCTTATATTAAAATTTTCATTTAGAAATCATACTGAGTTATTCTCCTGAATGACGTGATCATTGAAGCATATAACTAAGGTTGCAAAGATGTAACGATATAAGCATTTTTAAGTTAAGTTTAAGTTTTTATACAAAATCAGATTCTGAATTATCATAAGAATTTCCAAGAAGGCTTTCAAAATTATAATTTGAGATATGTATCTTCTTCATTGTAGCTTATCTTAAATCATTACGATTGAAAACACATATTTCAAACATATAAGAGCATATTCAGAATATTTGTATTTATGTTGAGTTTTGGTATAAATTAGAACATTATATACCAAGGTTAGGCTAGTTGAAGGATAAAACAAACTCAATTCATTTTGCCTATATAGAGATATACTTCTCTTCTCCTTTTTACAGATTTATTCAACTATCAGATTTTAACGATGATTGTGAACGACAAATCTGAATTTTCTTTTCAATAATACCAAACAAAAATTTTATGTAGTATTTCAAACATTCAATCAGATTGTCCAAGCATGGAGCATCACAAAATATTGAGAACCCATAATACAAGACATCATGCCACATGCAAAATATATTATGTGTTAAGTCATGCATTAAAATATTAAGAGTGAGCATGTCAAGGATCAAAATCCATTCTTAAATAAACTCCCCCTATTTAAATATAATCTTGCACTGATTTCATCTTTAAGGTGTGTTTCCAAGTGACTAAAACTTGACTTGATTCTTCTTATATACTTTCATTTACTTTGTCATTCATTTTTTTTTGAATTTCTTTTCTTAATCAATTAACGAACATTTTGTTATTGTTTTTCGTTTTTACTTTCTTATGCTCTATACTCTATTTGCTCCCTATCCGGTGGAGTTGGAAGGGGTACGAGGTACTACCACTAGCCTCCCTCTTGTGCCGTCCCTAATATACCCTACACCAAATAGTTGGGTCAAATAGTGCCGGGTACTACCACTAGCCTCCCCATTGGCACCATCCCTATGATGAGCAATATAGAAATGTTAAAATGTTTACTTCAAACTCTTCCTATTTAAGTGTAATTAATTACGGATTTTATTCCTTCCAAAAGAATGCTCACACAAGTCTCACAAATGTGCCGAATATATTATACTTGTTTTGCTTTTCCTTAAGATTGGAGTATTTGCTTTTACTTAGATTTTACTTCTCTTGAATAATATCCATTTTCTTTTCTTTATCTCTCTCTCTTTTTGTTATTCTCAAGTAATTTACATGGAAGAGCAGAATAAAGAAATAATCTTATGTATCATATAGGTGTATATCATGCAAACAACTTTTTTATTGTGCTCAAGGATTCACAACTTCTCACAAGTTATTTTAAATCAAAATTTTAAGCATTTACTTGTGTATTTCATGGTTATGATATAGGCAAAGAAATATTTTAGTTTGAGCAAACCATGAAACAATTTCTAAAAGCATAAGTCAATTAATGCATATATAGACATGATATGTAGAAATTAATATTTAAAGATTTTAATCATGCCACAATAAGATTTAAGTTATTGACTTTGCTTAGCTAATTTATGAGAGAGATATCTAGAATTACCGATTTATTCTGCATTCTTCAAGTCAAATACCTACTAGATTTCTTATGTATCAACTTTTGGCTGAAGAAGGTCCTCTCTCTTGTTTGCATGTGAATGTTTATTGTATCTTATGTGGAGGTGTCCTTCAAGTTGAAATCTCTCATTTTCTTGCTCAAGGATCCTACATTATTAACAAACTCCTTTTCTTTCTTGAAAGAAAGTCATTAGTTTCTTCAAGATACAACCATTCATCCAACATATTTTTTAACTAGATGACTCAATATAAGATATGACAATAGTTGAATATTGAGTCATTTTACTCAAGAGATTGCCTAAATATAAGCAAGCACATATCACTTGAACTAAAGAAATAGTTTCATTAACCAAGATGGTTCAAGGACAAGCATGTGAGGCAATAGGAAGATTTATCAAGGTTAAATCAATTTCTTATTTTCAAAATCAATTTAGTTTAGAATTTATTTGCTTAAGATAATTATCAATAAGACACGCTAGCTAGGTTTTAATCAACTTATCTTAAACAGTTGTTTCAGATTATGATTTATTTGTTATCAATAAAATACGATTCATTAAAGTTAGAATGAAGTCTTTCACGAGGTCACACAATGAGCATACAATCTGGTCTACTAGCTGTATGATAAAATAATTATTCTATCATGCTTCAATACAGCTTTTAAAACAATAGATCTACTTTGCTCATCCTTTTCAAATTCTACAAGATGGGGTCATAGACATACCTTCTTCATGCCAATCTTCTATAAGAGTTGTCTTGTGGACTAACTTTGGTCAATGAAGATTTTCTTTCTTGTTTGGCTTAATTTGGAGTTTGAGAGAAAATGTTAATTCATTCATCATACATATTTCAAACTCACCTTGCATGAGCTTAGTAAAATCTTCATATAAATCTCCATTAGTAGAACCAAAAATGATATCATCAATGTATACTTTGAGCAAGTAAGATATCACAAATTCTTCTTTTGATGCATAGATTTATCACTATTACTTTCTATCAAAAAGGTTGCTTAAGCTTTTATATCATGCTTTTGATGCTTGTTTCAAATCATATATTACTTTATCATATTTGTAATGAGTATTTTCAAATATGGTGGTTATTTAACATATATCTTCTTTAATAAAGTAAGCACATAGGAGTCCATTCTACACACTCATTTGATAGAATATAAAGCTCATAAAACAAGCAAATGATAATGGTGATCTTTACTTCTAATCATGCAAGAATTTCATCAAGATCTATTTCATCTTTTCTTGATTTAGTCTTTTAGTAGTCATCAATTTTTCTTCATTAAGTGCATTTCTGAAAAACTCAATTTGGTTCTAATTATTAACATGTTTTCAGATTGTTATATGTAAAAGATTAACCATATATATATATAATTTGATTTTAGTATCTTGATAATAAATCATTAGTCTCATAAAGAATAAAATGACTTGATATTTCTGCAACTAAAATCTTTTCATTGAATATTCTATATGCATTGCTTGATGAATGATATCCAAGGATAGACATATCTCTATCAGATTTGGCATTATTTTCATAAGAACATATCAAGCATAACATGTACGACTGAAAAATATGAAAGATATGCAATAGTTTATTTTCTATTTTTCAGAAGATCAAAAGGAGTTTTCATCAAAAATAGATATAATAGAAATCATATGTATGACAAGCAGTGATGATAGCTTTTAACAAAAATCATTTAAGTAGACTATCATACACCATTGTCTTTTTCATTTCTTCAAGAGTTCCATTAACACTATTTTACTTATGGTGTCCTTGGTGCTGAAATAATTGAATTTAATATTATTTTCTGTATAAACTTTATCAGGATTTTGGTTTTCAACACTACGCCTTGAACTCTTTATCTTCACAGTTTGGAAACCTTTTTCATTTGAAACACTTTTACAAGATTTAGCAAATACAGAAAATACTTCAATTTTATTTGCCAAGAACAAATCCAATGTAAGCTTTTGAAAACTTAGTGATGGAAATAACATCTTTAGATTTAGAAATTGATTCTTGTTTGTTTCCTTAGTTAGCATGCATAGCAAATTTTTGACCTTTCAGAAGATAATCTAAGTAAGCCAATGACAAGGTCTTTTGAGATTAAGTACATACTAGCATGAGTTGATTTTATATGCCAAAGATGGTTTCTTTAATCTTGGTATTCATAGTGCATATATTCAAAAGCATACCAAGTACACATTATCATATCTGTTGCCCAGTAGATACAACCCAAGAGGGGGGGTGAATTGGGTCTTTTAAAACTTTTAAACTACTTCTAAAACTTTTCAATTAATTATGCTAAGTTGTATAGTTGCACAGTGAAATTTAAACTTAGCAACAGTTTGATGTATAGAATGTGACTTGATTGAATATGCTTGCAACTAAAGGATGCGCGGATAAGAGTTAAGCAAGCAATTTATCTAAGTAAGTAAGTGAGTAAGTTAGACAATGACAAGAGGCATTACAAACACAACAAACATATAGTGGTTCGGTGCACCCCAGCACCTACATCCACTCCCCAAGACCTCTTGGGAATTTCACTATAATCCTACAGATTACAGCCGGTTGTTTTACAAGCTCACAACCCAACTTGTTGTTTTGCGAGATAACAACGAACTCGGTCGGTTTTCACAGACTCACCGACTAGAACCAACCGATTGTTTTCCCGGGTTCACAATCAAATCCAGTTGGTTTTCCCAAAGGCTCACCAACCACAACCTTACAACGATTGTTTTCCGGGTTCACAATCAACCCAGTTGGTTTTTCCCAAAGGCTCACCAACCACAACCTTACAATGTTGGTTTTTCCTTTGGCTCACCAACAAACCTTAACACCGTTGGTTTTCCTTTGGCTCACCAACAAACCTTAACCCCTTGATTCAATCCCTTGATTGAATCAAGTTACAAGATATTAGAACTAGAGTTTAAATCAAATACAAGCTTCTCAAATAAGCAAATATAGCAAATATAAATAAATAGAGTAAAGAGAAACCCTCAAACGAGTTTTGAAGATGAAGGAGCTCGGCTTCTTCTTTACTTGACCCTCTTCTGATTTGGCATGAAGTAGAGGATCACCGAGGCAGCACACGGATGGAGAGGAAGCTTTGGGATTCACTTGGATGCTCTTCTTCTCTCTATTTTGCTTTGAATGGCCCTTTTGTGCTTTAGGGAGATTTTCCTTGTAATCTCTTCTAAATCTCTTTCCTAAATGTTCTCTCCCACTTCCATGCCGTCTCCCCTAGCTCTCCTCTTGATTTTATAGCTTTACATGTCGTGGAACCAGAAATCTAGCCGTTAGAGAGAAAAATAAAGCCGTTGTGCATAGTCTGCAACTCCTGACAAAGTTTCCATTGGGATCGGAGTCGACTCGCGCGATCTGGAGTCCACTCGGCTGTAGCAGGAGTCGACTCATGCTTTTCTGGAGTCGGCTCGGCAACTGTTCCAGATTTGAATTAAAGTGGTCTTCTCGACTGGGAGTCGACTCGACTTAACCCGGAGTCGACTCGCCAAAATCTGGAGCTGACCTTGCACTTTTGGAGTCGGCTCATCCCAAGGAATCCATAGATGTATTCTTCAACTTGGCTCACTCGAGTCGACTCGTGAATTCTGGGAGTCGACTCGGCGCTCAGAGGCCGAACTCCCGATCTTCTGTCTTTTGGCTCGTTCAGTCTTGGAGTCGACTCGAACTATTCCGGAGTCGACTCGGCTCTCAGTATTCGAAAAACAGTCTTCTGTCTTTTTGGAGTAGCGCTGCCTTGGAGTCGACTCGAACTGTCTTGGAGTCGACTCGAGTCTCAGAGACAAAAACACTGTCTTCTGTCTTTTGGTGTAGCGCTGTCTCGGAGTTGACTCGGACTTTGCGGGAGTCGACTCGGCACTCAGTGTCTGAAATTGGCTCTCTAATTTTTTTGCCTTGTATTTCTCTGGGAGTCGACTCTTGCTTCCTTAGGAGTCGACCTGCCAACCATCGGAGTCGACTCGAGTTCTTCGGGAGTCGACTCGGCTCTCAGGGTCCAAAATATCTTCTCTGTGTTTCTGCCTTGTTACTCCCTGGAGTCGACTCGTTCTACTCTGGAGTCGACTCGGTCGACTCGAATTCTTCAGGAGTCGACTCGAGGACTATTCTTTTGAATTTTTCTTTGAATTTGCTCCTCCAACTTGAATCCTTTGAACTTGAAACTTCGGCCAATAAATTGTAGCTTTCTTCCAACTTTTCTTGAGAGCTTTGGAGGCCTTCTTGTGTTCTTCCAACTTGCTATGTTCCTTGCAAAATAAATATCTTTCTCCTTGCAACACAAACATTAGTATTTATACTTCAAGGTTTTGTGATCATCAAAATCAATCTTTAAATCAATCTTTGGGTCATCAGTCTCCCCTTTTTGATGATGACAAAACTTGGAGTATGTGCAATATAAAATATATTGTGTTCTAGAACTAATGCATAGCTAAGTTGCATGAAGTAGAAAACATATATATTTAAAACATACTTCATGATAATGCTTTAGATTTAATTAGCTTAACACAATCAACATATTTCAATTTAAGCTGATTTGTATTCAATTCAAAACATAAAGCATTATGAGCATATAATCAGATATTTCTCCCCCTTTTTGACAACATCAAAAAGGTTGTAATATAATGAAACATTAAGCACAAAGATAAGAATACTCAAATATGTCTTTTTCTTTTTGTACTCTGATTTGCATGTCAAATTATTGCAAGAATATGAATCATATAACGCAAGGCAATAATATTAGAATGAGCATAGATCAGAGCCAATTAAGATAATTTCAGAGCAGAACACATCGAATGTGATTCCAAGGATAGTTTTCAACTCAAGTGTAGATGGAATCTTTCTTAAGTTAATTCAAGAAGTACCACGAATGATATTCAAAGAAAGCACGAATGGAAATCTAACCTCTCTTCAATAATAAGTATGAAAGCTCGTTCATTTAAGATCTTTTGCCCAATATATTAAGTATTTTATCAACATGAGAGCAATTTAATTAATTTTCAGAGCATAAGTGCAAAACTCATATACTTGAAAAACATATCATCATGTTGGATCATTAATTCTTAATGACTTCAAAGTTCTTTTATGATAATAAGAACATTGGGGCACAAATACCAAAATATGCAATTTTTGATACATCTTAGAGCTCATTTAAAGACTTTCTTTTATTTCTTTAGAAAATAAGCACAATTTGATACATAAAAATATGAATTGGCATAAAATTTGAAGTTCTAAAGAGCAAGCCAATTAGGACTCATTAGTGAATTTCAAAATAGATTTTCTAAAAGATACTCAAGCAAATTCAACATATCATACTCCCCCTTTTTTATTAAATTAGAGGCTCTTAAGATCAACTATTTGAATTGCAATTTGGTTCATGATTTATGCATAAGATATATTAACCAAATAACAAGCCTCAAGGTGTATCATAAAGATTTTCAGATTAAATTTCAGATGATACATATTGGAGAGCATTAGGATCACTTTTTATTTAGTATGCTTTCTCTCTCCTTTAGTTATAGATTTATGCGATTAAGTTCCATAAGATCTCTCCTTCTAAGATTTTCTTTCTCCCCCTCAATTGATCATTCTATTTAAGAGTTTAGAATTTGAAGATAATGTTCAGTAAAATTGTCAATCTCAAAAAAAATATTTTCTATAAGTTTCAGCTTATTTTCATAAGACTCAAAGTTTGAGATAAGACAACCTTTATAGAACTCATCTCAAGGTATAAACTCATTATATAATTAAAGCAAGTCTTGCAATATAAGGAGGTTCATTAAAATCAATCCATAAAAAGATACTGAATATCTAAAGCTCCCCCTCAAAAGATGCATTCTTCTTTAATCATTCTTTTCTATTGTTGAATTTCAGATTTTAATGATAAACGTGAATAAAACTGAAATTCTTTTTAATAAAACTGAAATTCTTTTCTAGCAATATATACATGAAGCACAATAAATCTTTTTAATATCAAAATAAAATCATATATTTAAAAATATTTGTTTACAATTAAGATCATCGAAAGACACATCATTTGGACCAATATTGGTACACTCTAAAGATAAGTAATGATATGTTTCGGATGCGTATCGGAGCAATCAACCAAGGCATCAAAATTAATTCTGTTTTTCTTTCATTAAGATTTTATTTAGAAATCATATTGAGTTTAAGCTTTTATATAAAATCAGATTCTGAATTTCATAAAGATTTTCAATAGAGGCTTTCAAAGTCATAATTTGAGATATGTATCTTCCACACTGTAGCTCATCTTAAATCATTATGATTGAAAACACATATTTCAATAACATTAGAGCACTTTCAGAATCTTTATATTTAATATTGAGTTTCGATACACGATGAAGGATATTTTAACAAGTATTAGGACATTATGTATCAAAGTTAGGCAAGTAGAAAGATAGATCAAGATCAATTCATTTTGCCTAAATAGAAATATCCTTCTCTTCTTCTTTTTGCACATCTATTTAACTTTCAAAGATAAACGTGAATGACAAAACTGAAATTTCTTTTTTAATATTACTTAAAAAAAATAGTACTTCAAATATTCAATCAAATTATCCAAGCATGGAGCATTACACAATATTGAGAGTCCGTAATTTAAAGCATCATGCCACATGCAAAACATATTACGTGTTAAGTCATGCATTAAAATATTAAGAATAAGCATGTCAAGGATCAAAATCAATTCTTTTTCAAATAAACTCCTCCTATTTAAATATAATCTTGCATTGATTTCATCCTTAAGGTGTGTTTCCAAGTGATTAAAGCTTGACTTGATGCTTCTTATATACTTTCATTTACTTTGTCATTCATTTTTACTTTCTTATGCTCTATTCTCTATTTGCTCCCTATCCGGTGGAGTTGGAAGGGGCACGAGGTACTACCACTAGCCTCCCTCTTGTGCCGTCCCTAATATGCCCTACACCGAATAGTTGGGTCAAATAGTGCCGGGTACTACCACTAGCCTCCCCATTGGCACCATCCCTATGATGAGCAGTATAGAAAGGTTCAAATGTTCACTTCAAACTTTTCCTGTTTAAGTGTAATTAATTACAGATTTTATCCCTTCCAAAAGTGCTGAATATATTATGCTTATTTTTCTTTTCCTTAAGATTGGAGTATTTGCCTTTGCTTAGATTTTACATCTCTTGAATAATATCCATTTTCTTTTCTTTATCTCTCTCTCTTTTTGTTATTCTCAAGTAATTTACATGAAAGAGCAGAATAAAGAAATAATCTTATGTATCATATAGATGTATATCATGCAAACAATATTTTCATTGTGCTCAAGGATTCATAACTTTTCATAAGTTATTTTACATCAAAATTTTAAGCATATACTTGTGTATTTCATGGTTATGATATAGGCATAGGTGCATTTTAATTTGAGCAAACCATGAATCAATTTCTGAAAGCATAAGTCAATGAATACATATATATAGACATAATATCAAGGAATTAATAATTAAAGATTTTAACCATGCCATACTAAGATTTAAGTTATTGACTTTGCTCAATTAATTTATGAGAGAGGTATCTAGAATTACCAATCCATTCTGCATTCTTCAGTCAAATACCTACTAGATTTCTTATGTATGAACTTTTGGCTGAAGAAGGTCCTCTCTCTTGTTTGCATGAGAATGTTTATTGTATCTTACATGGAGATATCCTTCAAGTTGAAATCTCTCATTTTCTTGCTCAAGGATCCTGCATTATTAACAAAATTCTTTTCTTTCTTGAAAGAAAGTCATTAGTTTCTTCAAGATACAAAACATTCATATAACATATTTCTTAACTAGGTAACTCAACCTAAGATATGATAATCATTGAATGTTGAGTCACTTTACTCAAGAGATTGCCTAAATATAAGCAAGCACATATCACTTGAACTAAAAAAATAGTTTCATTAACCAAGATGGTTCAAGGACAAGCATGTGAGGCAATAGGAAGATTTATCAAGGTTAAATCAATTTCTTATTTTCAAAATCAATTTAGTTTAGAATTTATTTGCTTAAGATAATTATCAATAAGACACGCTAGCTCGGTTTTAATCAACTTATCTTAAACAGTTGTTTCAGATTATGATTTATTTGTTATCAATAAAATACGATTCATTAAAGTTAGAATGAAGTCTTTCACGAGGTCACATAATGAGCATACAATCTGGTCTACTAGCTGTATGATAAAATAATTATTCTATCATGCTTCAATACAGCTTTAAAACAATAGATCTACTTTGCTCATCCTTTTCAAATTCTACAAGATGGGGTCATAGACATACCTTCTTCATGCCAATCTTCTATAAGAGTTGTCATGTGGACTAACTTTGGTCAATGAAGATTCCCTTTCTTGTTTGGCTTAATTTGGAGTTTGAGAGAAAATGTTAATTCATTCATCATACATATTTCAAACTCACCTTGCATGAGCTTAGTAAAATCTTCATATAAATCTCCATTAGTAGAACCAAAAATGATATCATCAATGTATACTTTGAGCAAGTAAGATATCACAAATTCTTCTTTTGATGCATAGATTTATCACTATTACTTTCTATCAAAAAGGTTGCTTAAGCTTTTATATCATGCTTTTGATGCTTGTTTCAAATCATATATTGCTTTATCATATTTGTAATGAGTGTTTTCAAATATGGTGGTTATTTAACATATATCTTCTTTAATAAAGTAAGCACATAGGAGTCCATTCTACACAATCATTTGATAGAATATAAAGCTCATAAAGCAGGCAAATGATAATGGTGATCTTTACTTCTAATCATGCAAGAATTTCATCAAGATCTATTTCATCTTTTCTTGATTTAGTCTTTTAGTAGTCATCAATTTTTCTTCATTAAGTGCATTTCGGAAAAACTCAATTTGGTTCTAATTATTAACATGTTTTCAGATTGTTATATGTAAAAGATTAACCATATATATATATAATTTGATTTTAGTATCTTGATAATAAATCATTAGTCTCATAAAGAATAAAATGACTTGATATTTCTGCAACTAAAATCTTTTCATTGAATATTCTATATGCATTGCTTGATGAATGATATCCAAGGATAGACATATCTCTATCAGATTTGGCATTATTTTCATAAGAGCATAACATGTACGACTGAAAAATATGAAAGATTTGCAATAGTTTATTTTCTATTTTTCAGAAGATCAAAAGGAGTTTTCATCAAAAATAGATATAATAGAAATCATATGTATGACAAGCAGTGATGATAGCTTTTTAAAAAAAAATCATTTAAGTAGATGACTATCATACAACATTGCCTTTTTCATTTCATCAAGAATTCTATCAATCCTATTTCACTTATGGTGTTCTTGGTGCAGAAACAATTGTATTCAATATTATTTTCTGTGCACAGCAAAATTGGTTTTCAAAACTATGCCATGATACTTCTTTATTTTTATAGTTTGCAAACCTTTTTCATCTGAACCCTTTTTGTGAGTTTGTGCCAATGTAGAAAATATTTCAATTTGAGTGCCAAGAACAAAACTAATGTAAGCTTTTGAAAATTTAGTAATGGAAACAACATCTTTAGATTTAGAAATTGATTTTTGTTTGTTTCCTTAGTTAACATGCATAGTAAACTTTGACCTTTCAGAAGATACTCTAAGTAAGCCAATGGCAAGGTCTTTTGAGATTAAATACATACTAGCATGAGTTGATTTTATATGCCAAAGATGGTTTCTTTAATCTTGGTATTCATAGTGCATATATTCAAAGGTATACCAAGTACACATTTTCATATCTATGATCGATAAACAATAATGCCATGGATAAAAACTCTCAATCAAGCATATAGAGAATTCATAGATTTATTCTTAATAAATTGATTAATCATTTAGCAACTTATCCAATAGTGAGTAAAGTATACTATAAAATGAAGTGATTTGATTATATTCCCAAAAGTATTTTCTATATCACAAAATTGATCAATACTTGCAATTCATATTTTAATCAAATACTAAAGCAAAAATAATGATGAGATGCAAGGGTTACTGATTTCATTATTATTATTTTTTAATTATTTTTCATAAGTATATTTCAAGTTTCGTTTTTTTTTTTGATGTGTGTCTAGAACACCCATTTGTATGAAAGTTCTATTTGTTCCTTAGGTATCTTGGCACACCTACATCTACATCCTCATATTTTCATTTTGGGTACCCAAGCTTGCTTGGGTCCTTGAGAGTTAGGAATATGGTTCCTTTTGGAACCCAAATTTGTTTAATTGTAATAACTTTACCACTTGATTTAATTATGTTAGAACGATAGGTAAAGTTGTTATGCCCATTCTTTTCATGTTTGAAATAAGTTATCTTATTTAATGGTTTGCTTGGTGAATTGATAACCTTTTTCTCTAGGGATTCATTGCTAAGTGAAGGAGTTAAGCCAAATTTTGATTTATCAAAATCTGCATGTTGGCTTTCAAACATCATTTTTAATCTTTCTGAACTTACAGTAAATTTGTTAATAAAAGACTTCAATTGGTTAATTTCTTTACTTAAGTTTTGATTTTCTTTAATTAAATTCTGATTTTTCTGAATTAATTGTTCTGAATTTAACCTTAAAATTTCATTTTCAGAATTTAGTTTATCTTGTATTTCATCATTAGAATTTCTTTCTTTTGAAATTTTCAGATTTAGTTTCTTAAGATTTTTATTCTTCACAGCTAATTTTCTACATTCACCATACAAATCATGAAAAGCATTTAATAATTCATCATAAGAGAATTCTTCTTGAAAATCATTTGAGGTAAGAGTAGATTCAGATTTTACCTTGTCTTCTTGTGCCATAAAGCACGAGTTAGTTACCTCTTGTAGTTCCTTGGAGCTAATATCATCATTGTTGCTCCTAACTTTTAATTTCTTGCTTGACTCTTTCTTGGTCAAGACTTTCTTCCTTTTTATCTCTTTCTTCCTTTCTTCTAGCTTCCTCTTCTTCTTTGTCTTTAGGAAGCTTTTGAATCTTTCTTCCTGATTTAGAGTGTTTCCTGCATGCTCAATGTTAGTCTTGCAATTATCCTCAAGTAAACTAACATGGGGTTCTTCGGAAATATCATAAGTTGCTTCAAGAGTATCCCATATTTGTTTGGCAGATGAACATATACAAATTTGGTTGAAAATATTTTTATTAAATGCACAGTAGAGAAGGTTCATAGCCTTAGCATTTAGTTCAGCCAAATTTTTATCGAACATACTTTCAATTAATTTCGTGGGTGTGTGTAGGCCATTTGTTATGACATTCCATAACTCATAGTTTTGTGATTGAGTAAAGATTTTCATTCTAGCTTTCCATTGAATATAGTTAGATCCATCAAACAGTGGAGGTCTGTTTGTGGAAAGTCCCTCAGCAAGTAATACGTTATGTGGGGTTGTCATGATCTTTGGCTCTAGTCGGTTAAGACTACAAATAATATTTGAGCACCTGCTCTGATACCACTTGTTGCCCAGTAGATACAACCCAAGAGGGGGGTGAATTGGGTCTTTTAAAACTTTTAAACTACTTCTAAAACTTTTCAATTAATTATGCTAAGTTGTATAGTTGCACAGTGAAATTTAAACTTAGCAACAGTTTGATGTATAGAATGTGACTTGATTGAATATGCTTGCAACTAAAGGATGCGCGGATAAGAGTTAAGCAAGCAATTTATCTAAGTAAGTAAGTGAGTAAGTTAGACAATGACAAGAGGCATTACAAACACAACAAACATATAGTGGTTCGGTGCACCCCAGCACCTACATCCACTCCCCAAGACCTCTTGGGAATTTCACTATAATTCTACAGATTACAGCCGGTTGTTTTACAAGCTCACAACCCAACTTGTTGTTTTGCGAGATAACAACGAACTCGGTCGGTTTTCACAGGCTCACCGACTAGAACCAACCGATTGTTTTCCCGGGTTCACAATCAAACCTAGTTGGTTTTTCCAAAGGCTCACCAACCACAACCTTACAATGATTGTTTTCCGGGTTCACAATCAACCCAGTTGGTTTTCCCCAAAGGCTCACCAACCACAACCTTACAACGTTGGTTTTCCCTTTGGCTCACCAACAAACCTTAACACCGTTGGTTTTCCTTTGGCTCACCAACAAACCTTAACCCCTTGATTCAATCCCTTGATTGAATCAAGTTACAAGATATTAGAACTAGAGTTTAAATCAAATACAAGCTTCTCAAATAAGCAAATATAGCAAATATAAATAAATAGAGTAAAGAGAAACCCTCAAACGAGTTTTGAAGATGAAGGAGCTCGGCTTCTTCTTTACTTGACCCTCTTCTGATTTGGCATGAAGTAGAGGATCACCGAGGCAGCACACGGATGGAGAGGAAGCTTTGGGATTCACTTGGATGCTCTTCTTCTCTCTATTTTGCTTTGAATGGCCCTTTTGTGCTTTAGGGAGATTTTCCTTGTAATCTCTTCTAAATCTCTTTCCTAAATATTCTCTCCCACTTCCATGCCGTCTCCCCTAGCTCTCCTCTTGATTTTATAGCTTTACATGTCGTGGAACCAGAAATCTAGCCGTTAGAGAGAAAAATAAAGCCGTTGTGCACAGTCTGCAACTCCTGACAAAGTTTCCGTTGGGATCGGAGTCGACTCGCGCGATCTGGAGTCGACTCGGCTGTAGCAGGAGTCGACTCATGCTTTTCTGGAGTCGGCTCGGCAACTGTTCCAGATTTGAATTAAAGTGGTCTTCTCGACTGGGAGTCGACTCGACTTAACCCGGAGTCGACTCGCCAAAATCTGGAGCTGACCTTGCACTTTTGGAGTCGGCTCATCCCAAGGAATCCATAGATGTATTCTTCAACTTGGCTCACTCGAGTCGACTCGTGAATTCTGGGAGTCGACTCGGTGCTCAGAGGCCGAACTCCCGATCTTCTGTCTTTTGGCTCGTTCAGTCTTGGAGTCGACTCGAACTGTTCCGGAGTCGACTCGGCTCTCAGTATCCGAAAAACAGTCTTCTGTCTTTTTGGAGTAGCGCTGCCTTGGAGTCGACTCGAACTGTCTTGGAGTCGACTCGAGTCTCAGAGACAAAAACACTGTCTTCTGTCTTTTGGTGTAGCGCTGTCTCGGAGTCGACTCGGGCTTTGCGGGAGTCGACTCGGCACTCAGTGTCTGAAATTGGCTCTCTGATTTTTTTGCCTTGTATTTCTCTGGGAGTCGACTCTTGCTTACTTAGGAGTCGACCTGCCAACCATCGGAGTCGACTCGAGTTCTTCGGGAGTCGACTCGGCTCTCAGGGTCCAAAATATCTTCTCTGTGTTTCTGCCTTGTTACTCCCTGGAGTCGACTCGTTCTACTCTGGAGTCGACTCGGCAAGCATCGGAGTCGACTCGAATTCTTCAGGAGTCGACTCGAGGACTATTCTTTTGAATTTTTCTTTGAATTTGCTCCTCCAACTTGAATCCTTTGAACTTGAAACTTGGGCCAATAAATTGTAGCTTTCTTCCAACTTTTCTTGAGAGCTTTGGAGGCCTTCTTGTGTTCTTCCAACTTGCTATGTTCCTTGCAAAATAAATATCTTTCTCCTTGCAACACAAACATTAGTATTTATACTTCAAGGTTTTGTGATCATCAAAATCAATCTTTAAATCAATCTTTGGGTCATCAATATCTATGATCAATAAACAATAATGCCATGGATAAAAACTCTCAATCAAGCATATAGAGAATTCATAGAGTTATTCTTAATAAATTGATTAATCATTTAGCAACTTATCCAATAGTGAGTAAAGTATACTATAAAATGAAATGATTTGATTATATTTCCAAAAGTATTTTCTATATCACAAAATTGATCAATACTTGCAATTCATATCAAATACTAAAGCAAAAAATAATAATGAGATGCAAGGATTACTGATTTCATTATTATTATTTTTGTTAATTACTTTTCATAAGTATATTTTAAGTTTCTTTTGTTCCATGGGTATTTTGGCACACCTATGTCTACATCCTCATATTTTCATTTTGGGTACCCAAGCTTGCTTGGGTCCTTGAGAGTTAGGACATATGGTTCCTTTTGGAACCCAAATCTGTTTAATAGTAATAACTTTACCATTTGATTTAATTGTGTTAGAACGATGGAAAAAGTTGTTATGCCCATTCTTTTCATGTTTGAAATAAGTTATCTTATTTAATGGTTTGCTTGGTGAATTGATAACCTTTTTCTCTTGAGATTTATTGTTAAGTAAAGGAGTCAAGCCAAGTTTTGATTTATCATAAGCAACATATTGGCTTTCAAACATCATTTTTAATCGTTCTGAACTTACGGTGAATTTGTTAATAAAAGATTTTAATTGATTAATTTCTTTACTTAAGTTTTGATTTTCTTTAATTAAGCTATGATTTTTCTGAATCAATTCTTCTGAAAATGACCTTAAGCTTTTATTTTCAGAATTCAGTTTGTCTTGTATTTCAGCAATAGAATTTCTTTCTTTTGAAATTTCCAAATTTAGCTTTTTAAGATTTTTATTTTTCATAGCTAATTTTCTACATTCGCCATACAAATCATGAAAAGCATTTAAAAGTTCATCATAAGAAAATTCTTCATGAAATTCATTTGGTGTAAAATTAGATTCAGATTTTACCTTATCTTCTTGTGCCATAAAGCAAAAGTTAGTTACCTCTTGTAGTTCCTTGGAGCTAATATCATCATTGTTGCTCCTAGCTTTTATTTCCTTGCTTGACTCTTCTTTGGTCAAAACTTTCTTTCTTTTTATCTCTTTCTTTCTTTCTTCTTGCTTCCTCTTCTTCTTTGTCTTTAAGAAGCTTTTGAATTTTTTTGTTGTTCTTTCTTCCTCGAGTCGACTCGGGTTTACTTGGAGTCGACTCGACTGACTTGAGAGTCGACTCGAGATCTTCGGGAGACGTCTCGTTCTCAGAGGCCTAAAAGATGATTCTCTGTCTTTTGAACTGTTCTGCCTCGGAGTCGACTCGGGTCTTGTTGGAGTCGACTCGACTAACTTGGGAGTCGACTCGAAAATACTTGGAGTCGACTCGTTCACAGGGTCTTCAAGACTGTGTCTCTGCCCTTCAGACTGTTCTTCTCTAGGAGTCGACTCAGACAAACTGGGAGTCGACTCGGCTACTGTGGAGGATTCTGCAATCTCATTGTTAGTACGCAATTGAAGCACATGTGAGCTAATCTGAGATTTATCATAAATAATTGTTAAAGTATCCCAGATTTCTTTAGCAGATAAGCATGCAGAAATCTTATGAAATATAGATTCATGGATAGCACAATATAGAAAGTTCATAGCATTAGCATTCAATTGTGCTAAGTCTTTTTCATTGACATTTTGAGAAAGTGTGTGAGGTCCATTTATAATGATATTCCACATTTTATAGTTTTGTGATTGAACAAAAATTTTCATTCTAGCTTTCCATTGAATATAGTAAGTTCCATCAAACAGTGGAGGTCTGTTTATGGAAAGTCTCTCGACAAATAGTATGTTATGTGGGGTTGTCATAATCTTTAGCTCTAGTCGGTTAAGACTTATAATTAATAGAAGAGCACCTGCTCTGATACCACTTGTTGCCCAAGGTGACAACCCAAGAGGGGGGAGGGGGGTGAATTGGGTCTTTTAAAAACTTTTCAACTACTTCTAATCTTTTAGAGTTAATTAAGCTAAGTTGTATGGATGCTTAGTGGAATTTAAACTTAGCAAGAGTATGATTCCAATCTAATCAACTATTAAGCAGCGGACTCAATAAATGATTAGTCTAAGTTTGCCCAAGTATGCAATTCAATTGAATGAGACTTGATTAAGTAAATTGAATATGCTTGCAATTAAAGGATGCACGGAGAAGAGTTAAGGAAGCATAGTATCTAAGTAAGTAAGTGAGTGAGAAAGTCAGACAACAAAGAACATCACAAACACAACAAAAGTATAGTGGTTCGGTGCATCCCAACACCTACATCCACTCCCCAAGACCTCTTGGGAATTTCACTATAATCCCTCAGATTACAGCCGGTTGTTTTACAAGCTCACAACCCAACTTGTTGTTTTGCGAGATCACAACGAACTCGGTCGGTTTTCACAGGCTCACCGACTAGAACCTACCGATTGTTTTCACGGGCTCACAATCCAACCCAGTTGGTTTTTCCAAAGGCTCACCAACCACAACCTTACAACGATTGTTTTCCTGGTTCACAATCAACCCAGTTGGTTTTCCCCCAAAGGCTCACCAACCACAACCTTACAACGTTGGTTTTTCCTTTGGCTCACCAACAAACCTTAACACCGTTGGTTTTTCCTTTGGCTCACCAACAAACCTTAACCCCTTGATTCAATCCCTTGATTGAATCAAGTTACAAGATATTAGACAGAGAATTTAAAGCAAATACAAGCTTCTTAACTAAGCAAATATAGCAAATATAAACAAATGGAGTAAAGAGAAGCTCTCTAACGAATTTTGAAGATGAAGGAACTTGGCTTCTTCTTTACTTGACCCTCTTCTGATTTGGCACGAAGTAGAGGATCACCTAGGCAGCACACGGATGGAGAGGAAGCTTTGGAATTCACTTGGATGCTCTTCTTCTCTCTATTTTACTTTGAATGGCCCTTTTGTGCTTATGGGAGATTTTTCTTGTAATCTCTTTGAAATCTCTTCCCTAAATGTTCTCTCCCACTTCCATTACTTCTTCCCTAGCTCTCCTCTTGATTTTATAGCTTTAGATGGTGTGGAAACAAGAATCTAGCCGTTAGAGACAAAAATAGAGCCGTTGGACACAGTCTGTACCTCTTGACAATATTTCCGTTGGGATCGGAGTCGACTCGCGCGATCTGGAGTCGACTCGCCTGTTGCAGGAGTCGACTCGTGCTTGACTGGAGACGACTCGGCCACTGTTCCAAATTTGAATTAATGTGCTCGCTTTGTCCTAGAGTCGACTCGGACCAAACTGGAGTCGACTCGCCAATAGCTGGAGACGACTCGGGCACTTGGGGGTCGGCTCATTCTCAGGAATCCAGAGGACATATTTTCTGATTTTCTTCCTCGAGTCGACTCGGATTCTCTTGGAGTCGACTCGGCTCTCAGAGCCCGAAAACTGATCCTCTGTCTTTTGGGATTGCGCTGCCTTGGAGTCGACCCGACCTGTCTTGGACTTCGCGGGAGTCGACTCGGCTCTCAGTGTCTGAAATTGGCTCTCTGACTTTTTGCCTTGTATTTCTCTGGGAGTCGACTCTTGCTTCCTTAGGAGTCGACCTGCCAAGCCATCGGAGTCGACTCGAGTTCTTCAGGAGTCGACTCGGCTCTCAGGGTCCAAAATAGCTTCTCTGTTTTTCTGTCTGTTACTCCCTGGAGTCGACTCGTTCTACTCTGGAGTCGACTCGGCAAGCATCGGAGTCGACTCGAATTCTTCAGGAGTCGACTCGAGGACTATTCTTTTAAATTTTCCTTTGAATTTGCTTCTCCAACTTGAATCATTTGAACTTGAAACTTGGGCCAATAAATTGTAGCTTTCTTCCAACTTTTCTTGAGAGCTTTGGAGGCCTTCTTGTGTTCTTCCAACTTGCTATGTTCCTTGCAAAATAAATATCTTTCTCCTTGCAACACAAACATTAGTATTTATATTCCAAGTTTTGTGATCATCAAAATCAATCTTTAAATCAATCTTTGGGTCATCACAAGCTGAGGGGTTTCAGCTTCGAGGCCCTCAACCTCGATGCGAGCAGAGGTCGAGGTTGTCCTAGGCTTCTTCTTCGGCATAGGACGAGCTCCGCCGGCCTCGGTCGCTTTTTTTTGGTATCAGGCGAGCAGGGCTTCGTTGCTCGACACCATCCCTGCGGTCTCTGAAAAAGAAAAGAAAAAGCACAAGTCTCAGATCAACTCAAAAAAAGAAGAGAGAGAAGAAGAGTAAGAAGCGGAATGAAAAAATGATGTACAACCGCCTTTACCCTCAGGGTGCGCCGAGCTCAGGCCGACATTTATTAGGGTCTCCTCGCTCAGGAGGTCATTCAGAAAGATATCCCCCTTTAGACACCGAAGAGCTTGAAGGATTCTCTGCTCGCCCTCAATTAGTTCAGGAGCTCTATTATTGGCCTTGATAATCGGCTGGCCCCACGTTGGGTTAAACCCCCATGGAAGCTCGGAGGAAAGAAAGAAGAATTTCTCCTTCCACCCACGAATGGAAGAAGGAGCACCTCGGAAGAGTGGTCTACCTCCCCGAAGGATAAAGTACAGCCATCCTCCGTCTCCAGGGTTAGACTTTAACATGTAACACCCGCAGAAGACATTGACTGAGGTCGGTATGCCGTGAGAAAGGCAGAGAGATAGGAAACCAATTATTATTCTCCACGAGTTCGGAGCGAGCTGCGCTGGAACGAGACAATACGTCTCTAGGAGCTCGTTCATAAATCCGTGCAGGGGGCACCTCAAGCCGACCCGAAGTGTGTCCACATACACTCCGACCCGACTTGGAGGGGGCCTCATGACTCTATCCCACAGCCCTGCGAACTCAAGGGCGAACTTGCGTGGGAATGGGAATTGGGTTCGAAGCGCATCTAATTCTCCTAAGGTCAGGCTCGACCCGACCCCGTCCGGGCCATGGCTCGCCTCCGGCTCGACCTCCTTCCCATGAGAAGAAGCCCCAGCAGGAGATGAGGCACCGCCAGACATCCTCTCCGGTCACAAAAGAAGAAGAAGAAGAAAAAGAAAATCGAGGAAGAAAAAGAAGAGGAGAGAACAAGCCTCCGAGCAAGCGTGGGCGGAAAACCTACCGTGGTCCCCGTCGAAAGCACCGACGACTAGAAATGGAGGAGAAAAACCTCCAGAAAATACTCGGAGGCACCTCCGAAAAATGTGAATAATAGTCGGAAAGAAGCAAGACGGAGAAAGGAAGAGGCAAAAATTTCAACAGCCAAATGAGAGCTTTTAGGGCCAAGCCAGGGTTTATATAGACCTCCCCAACGGTTCAGATCGACAAGACCAAGCCGCACCTCCTATCCAGATCGCACCACATGCCGACCTCAGAAACCAAACCAGCGTATCGACATTGGATCGTCGCTTTAAAAGCAGAATCGAAACGGTGTCACATTGAGTACTGGAGCCTCATCATGAACCTACAGCTCAAAATTGCCTCGAAAAGCAAAAAGCCGCCACCTCGTGCTCTCATTGAAGACGTCCTAAAGCGCTCAAAACGATGGAACAATTTAAAGCCGCATGATCTCGCCAGCATAATAAAAATAATAGCTACTTCCTTCGTCCGAGCTCGGAAATAACTCGACCTCGGAAGTCGAGAGGTAGTGTTGGAAAAAAATGGTCCCCCAAAGCACATGGTCGAATCGCCGGCACCTGATGATGAACGTGACGATAGCAAGCATACTCTCAGAGCGCCCGACCTCAGAGCGGCCGACCTCAAAGCGTCCGACCTAGGCACCGACAATCCCAGAGCTCACGACTCTGATCTCGGCAAAACTTCGGCAGACATAGTCTCGGCAGAGTTAATTTTGGGAACCCGCCCATGCCGCTGATATTTCAAAACAAAAATCAGATGGCAGCGGAAAGGGGGCATGTGCGGGATCGACGTTCATCGCAATGAACGTTGTTTCGAGACCTTTCGTAATTAGGTAAGAATTAAAACTTTTAAAAACTATTAGGAAGATCAAATCTTCACCTTGCGCGGGTAGATGATCACCGCAAATCTGAATTCGTGGTTTTTGGAAGAGGGTTCGCTTGAAGCCGTTCAAACGTCCGACCTCTACGGGTATCCACACGAAGTAGAGGACCGATCAAATCTTTCTTGTCTTCTTGGGGTGCTAGCTCCCTTGCAAAGACTTCTTTTGATGGCTGATCTCCTCTCTTTCAATCAACTCTTGATTGCACTTGAGAGGAGGAAGAAGAAGGATGAAGAAGAGGAAGAAGATCAAAGCCCTTCGCAGCCTTCTTCTTTTCTCATGCGTTGAAGCCAAGAGGAGGAAGAAGGGATGTCGCCAAGCTCTTCTTTCCCTTGCACCTTGCTTGCGGTTGAACCAAGGGAGGAGAAGGGAGGGTGGCGGCAGCAAGAGGAGGAGGCTTCAATTGATTAGGGCGCCGACCCCTAGTCCTCCTTTTAAAGGGAATGGAGCTCCTAACATTTAGGAGCTCCATGACAACTTGCCAAAGAGGGGCTCTCTTCTCCCTTCTCCACATGGAAAAGGGAGGGGCATATCCCCCTCCTCATGGTAAACCCTAATCCACATTAAGTAGGGTTTGAAATGCCCTAATGTGGTCAAGCCTTAATCCAATTAGGCTTAGTCCAAGGGTGAACCAATTAGGATCCAATCTAGGTAAGTCCTAATCCAATTAGAACTTAAATCAATTTTGACTCAATTGAACTCTTCAATCCTAATCCAATTAGGAGTCTTATTGATTCATTAGATTAATAATTAATTGTGACTTAAAAAATTCTAATCCAAATTAGGACATATTTAATTTTAGTCCTAATCCAATTAGGACTCTATTTGAATCCGAAGTCCTAATCTAATTAGAATTTCTAGGAATCCTACTCCAAGTAGGAATCCTATTTTAATTCAAAATTCCTAATCTCATTAGGATTGTAGGAATCCTATTCCAAGTAGGAATTCCAGTCCTACTCCAACTAGGATTCCCGGTCCTAATCCAATTAGGACTCTAGGAATCCTACCCGAAGTAGGATTTGTGTTTAAGTCCAATTAATTAATTCCCTTTGTTCCTTCTTCAACTTCTTATCAATCAAATTGATTACTTGTGATTCCTAATCACGATTTCAACCATCAGATCGGTCAATACTTCTAGTGTGTGTGACCCCATAGGTTCTATTCTGACTGGTAGTGAGATATATTATGATCTCTATCACAATATCATTGAAAACTCCTTTCAATGGGTTGGAACGATTCCAACTCAACTCGTTAGGGTTTATCGATCATCAAGATAATCCCTATGAGTCCCACCATCCACCAGTGACACCTAGCAGCATGTAGTGGCTACCCAGCAGAATAGAATGATGAACCTCTAGGTACAGTTAACATGTGATACAGTCCTACTATCGTGGATCCCTACAGGACGGAGGTCATGGACAACTCGTCAAACCCCATCGTCTGTCATATGTCAAGATTTATTCGACTTGAGTTGGATAGTGGAAAACTCTTTTTCCACTTTATATTACTGCCCTGGCCAAAGTCTTAGAACTCAGTCTAACAAATCACATAGGATCACTCCTCTTCTATCAAGGTCGATAGATTCCTTGTAGGTGCATACCCTACTCCTACAGTGAACCTACTGCAGCCAATCTACACTGCATGGACCCATATGGCTAGAGACCATGTATGTGTGCAGTCAAACTACAATAACCTCACTGTGAGTAGCCGAAGCACCGCAGGTCAAAGGACCAGTCACACTACTGCAACATCAAGCAAGTCACTGACGAGTGGATAGACATCCAAGTGACTTCTTGTCTTAGTCACGCTCAGTACCCTTGTTCTCTAACAAGCACCTGCACTATCACTTCAGTGTCCCTACACTGTGGACTCAAGTCTCGTCCATCCAAAAGGAAAGTGATCTGTG
Source organism: Phoenix dactylifera (assembly GCF_009389715.1). NCBI lineage: Eukaryota > Viridiplantae > Streptophyta > Magnoliopsida > Arecales > Arecaceae > Phoenix > Phoenix dactylifera. The sequence continues at coordinate 239,568 of NW_024067683.1, forward strand.
CACTGATTGGATCGATCACCGTCCTCGTGATGATCAATTGATCAGGAGCATTTAGAAATTAATCACCAATGATACATGGCTCAAATTCTCAACTCTTGAGAATATGTATCATCATCTTATTAATTCCTTGGACGATTCATAGACACATAATAATATAAATGAAAAGATGCCTTTTATTTATTCAATAATAAATAGTCAAGTACAAAATTATGTCCCTAGAATCAACAATGTGTCAGCCAAATTGGCTTTTAGGGCATACATCTAACAATCTCCCACTTGCACTAAAGCCAATTGGTCATATATCTTAGGCCCATCAAGGTGGGCTTCAGTCTTTTGCTGACTCAGCTGCTTAGTGAACGGGTCTGCCACGTTATCCGCGGAGTCTACTCTCTACACCTCTACATATTTCTTCTCCACATAGTCGCGTATGAGGTGAAAGCGCCGCTCTATATGCTTAGACTTCTGATGAGACCTTGGCTCCTTAGCAAGGGCTATGGCGCCATTATTATCGCAGTAGAGTGTTATGGCATCTGATGTCATCACGTCCAACTCTGCAATGAATTTCTTGAACCAGAAGCCTTCCTTAGCAGCTTCAGAGGCGGCGATGTATTCAGCTTCCATAGTAGAATCAGCAATGATCGGTTGTTTAGAACTCTTCCAATTTACCGTACCACCATTGCACAAGAACACATATCCAGATGTTGACTTCCTGTCATCGACATCAGTCATGAAGTCTGAATCTGTGTACCCTTCTACCTTTAACTCTGATGATCCTCCAAAAACCAAGAATAAATCTTTAGTTCTTCTCAAGTACTTAAGAATATTCTTCACAGCTGTCCAGTGTTCTTCACCTGGATTCGACTAATATCTGCTTGTGACACTCACAGCAAGAGCTATATCAGGTCGTGTACATAGTATGGCATACATGAGGCTCCCTATTGCCGATGCATAGGGTATCTTGCTCATGCGTTGAATCTCTTCAGATGTGTTGGGGCACATCTTCTTGGAGAGATGAATTCCATGCCTAAGGGGTAAGAGACCCCTCTTGGAGTTTTCCATGCTGAACCTCTTCAGCACATCCTCTATGTACATCTTCTGTGAAAGGCCAAGCATCCTTTTAGATCTATCTCTATAGACCTTTATTCCCAAAATATAGGATGCTTCCCCAAGGTCTTTCATGGAGAATTCTTTTGACAACCAGACCTTGACCGAGGTTAGCATGGAAATATCATTCCCTATCAGGAGAATGTCATCTACGTACAGTACGAGAAAAACGACAGCACTCCCACTAACCTTTTTTGTAAACACACGGTTCCTCTTCGTTTTTGATGAAATCAAACGTTTTGATTGCGTCATCGAAACGAGTGTTCCAACTCCGAGATGCTTGCTTTAGTCCATAGATGGACCTTTGCAGCTTGCAGACCTTGTGATCTCCATCACTGGAAGTGAAACCCAAAGGCTGTTCCATATAGATGTCTTCATTAAGATATCCATTCAGGAAAGCAGTTTTCACATCCATCTGCCAGATTTCATAATCATGAAATGCTGCAATGGCAAGCAGTGTTCGGATGGATTTCAGTATGGCTACAGGTGAAAAGGTCTCCTGATAGTCAATGCCTTCGCGTTGACTATACCCTTTCGCCACAAGCATTGCCTTAAAGGTCTCTACCTTTCCATCCGAACCTATTTTACTTTTGTAGATCCATTTGCATCCAATAGGTACAATACCTTCTGGTGGGTCTACAAAGGTCCAGACTTGGTTAGAATGCATGGAGTCTAACTCTGACTTCATAGCTTCCAGCTATTTCTCGGAATCGATATCAGATATCGCCTCGTTGTAGGTTTTGGGATCCTGTATGTGATCCCTATCTCCCACTAGGAACATTTCCTCGGTATCCTCTTCTAGTATACCTAAGTATCTATCGGAAGGATGGGAGACCCTACTAGATCTACGAGGTGGTCGAGGGACATCATGTACTGGCTCTGTATGAATGGGTTCAATAGGATCCATGACTCGTTGCTTTTCAGAGACTTTCTCTTCAAGCTCAATTTTCCTCCCACTGCCTCTATCAAGGATAAACTGATTTTCCAAGAAGATGGCATGACGGCTCACAAACACATTGTGATCCTCTGAGACGTAAAAATTGTATCCTAATGACTCTTTAGGATATCCTATAAAACGAGCACTTATGGTCCTAGCCTCTAGTTTGTCCGCCTGTAGTCTCTTGACGTGGGCCGGACATCCCCAAATCTTGAGATGACCGAGACTTGGTTTCTTACCATGCCATATCTCATACGGTGTGGTAGGAATGGATTTAGAGGGAACTCTATTCAATAAATAAATCGCTGTGAGTAAGGCATCTCTCCAAAGGAACATAGGTAAATCAGTGAAGCTCATCATGGACCTGACCATATCCAATAGGGTCCGATTCCTCCTCTCTGACACCCCATTGAGTTGAGGTGTACCCGGAGGTGTCCATTGTGAGACTATGCCGTTTTCTTTGAGATAGTCCCGGAATTCCCCACTAAGGTATTCTCCTCCTCGATCTGATCGAAGAGCCTTAAGAGGTTTTCCAGTTTGTTTTTCTACTTCATTCTTGAACTCTTTGAACTTTTCAAAAGACTCAGACTTGTGTCTCATAAGATACACATACCCATACCGTGAATAATCATCGGTAAAGGTAATGAAGTAAGAATAACGTCCCCTGGCTAGCACATCGAATGGGCCACATACATCTGTATGTGCTAGGGTAAGTATTTCAGTGGTCCTCTCCCCATGTCCTACAAAGGGCAGTCTAGCCATTTTTTCTTGAAGACAGGACTCGCAAACTGGATATGACTCGGAAGTCAATGAGCCTAAAAGCCCATCTTTATCCATTTTGTTCATTCTGTCCTCTCCAATATGGCCAAGCCTGAGGTGCCACAAATATCTTTGGTTTATCTCATCTCTGGATCTTTTGGATCCTTTGGCACTCACATCTTGCTCGGTAACATTCACAGATACATCCATATGTAAATGATAGAGACTGTCAATCATGAAACCACGTGCAACTATTTTATTTCTCAAATAAATAGAACAGCAGTCTTTGTCAAATGTAAAAACATGACCTTCCTGTGCTAGACATGAAACAGAAATCAAATTTCTGCTAGCAGCAGGTACATAATAGCAGTCTCTAAGTATTAAACTAAATCCAGACGGTAGTCGCAGATGGTAGGTGCCCACAGCCACAGCCGCAACTTTTGCCCCGTTGCCAACCCGAAGGGTTACCGCACCTTCCGCCAGCCTTCTACTTTCCTTTAGACCCTGCATGGTAGTGCACAGATGAGCACTAGAACCAGGAATCTATAACCCAACTAGAAGTAGAAGAAACCGTTAGATTAGTTTCAATTATGAGCAAGTCTATACCTTCTGAAGGTGTGTCACCTTTCTTGTTCTTCAGGCTCTCGAGGTATGAAGGACAGTTTCTCTTCCAGTGGCCTTCGACATTGTAGTGGAAACATTTTCCTTTATCGTTAGCCTTTTTCTTTTTGAACTTCCTTCTTTGGCTTCTTGTCTTTCTTCTGCTCCTTAGCAGGCTTCTTTTTCTTCCAAGTAGACTTTCTCTTGGAACCAGAAATCAACTCAGCAGCAAGGACATTGCCCCTTGAACCTTTCAAGGCTCCCTCAGCAGTTACCAACATGTTGATTAGTTCAGTCTTAGTGCATTCAATCTTATTCATGTGGTAGTTTACTATAAACTGACCAAATGAATCAGGAAGTGACTGTAGGATCAAATCCACTTGTAATTCCTTGTGCATGTCCATACCGAGCTTCTCAAGCTCCTCTAGGTTCTTGATCATGGTCAGACCGTGATCATAGACAGACTGCCCTTCGCGCATCTTTGTTTTGAAGAGCCTCTTGGACACTTCAAAGCGAGTTGTGCGACTTTGCTCACCATACAACTCTTGCAGGTGTGCCAGTATGTCCCTAGCAGTCTTCAAATTTTCATGCTGGCATTGGAGTTCATTAGACATGGATACCATCATATAGCATTTTACTCTAATGTCATCATCCAACCACTTTTTATGCATCTCACGCTGAACATCAGTAGGACATGTTGGTAGTGTGGGGATGTCTGAATCGAGTATGTAGCCTATTTTCTCACAGTCCAAAACAATTTTGAGATTTCTAAGCCAGTCCTTGTAATTGGTTCCGGTCAGTCGGTTGGTCTCAAGAATACGGGTCAAAGGGTTTGAAGCTGACATTGTATCTGCAGAGAGTAAAGATTCTAGTTAGACTTTTGTACTTGATCCTAATCTGTTCTAAGGTCTTTTAGAACAAATGTAACTCCCACTATTTTTCTCGAATCCCTCACACTCTCCTGGTAGGAAAACGGAAATCCCACACGACTAGGGTTTCTAGTAGGTACTGCGGTCCCACCGATTTACATGCCACCTCACCTAACAGTTATTGGTGACACATAGATGGATGAGTGTACAATTCTTGTACAATGCTTCTCAAGCATGTTGCAGTGTAACTTGGTCTCTAAGCCATGAAGACCTCACCTAACAGTTATTGATCCCATTTCTTAGTTAAGTCAGACCCACTGTATAACCGTAGGAATAAAGTCGTCATTGGGTCCTCACCTAACAGTTATTGGTGCCCAACCCCACCTTTATCCTACAACATCTCATGTCTATAGAGAGGTCCAGCCCCCCGATGCAACTTGACCACTGTATCCAGCCGAGACAAATCAACATCAGAAAGGCCTTAGCAGCTCTACTACAGTGGAAGACCTATTGACTTAATATTGGTTAATCAGGTCTTAGTGTCTGCAACTTGAGCTCTTCATAAGAGGTAATCGAACAATTGGCCAGGTAAGCGGGTGAGAGTGTTGCCCAGTAGATACAACCCAAGAGGGGGGGTGAATTGGGTCTTTTAAAACTTTTGTACTACTTGTAAAACTTTTCAATTAATTATGCTAAGTTGTATAGATGCACAGTGGAATTTAAACTTAGCAACAGTTTGATTTATTGAATGAGACTTGATTAAGTAAATTAAATATGCTTGCAACTAAAGGAATAAGAGTTAAGCAAGCAATTTATCTAAGTAAGTAGGTGAGCAAGTTAGACAATGACAAAAAGCATCACAAACACAACAAACATATAGTGGTTCGGTGCACCCCAGCACCTACATCCCACTCCCCAAGACCTCTTGGGAATTTCACTATAATCCTCCAGATTACAGTCCGGTAGTTTTGCGAGTGCACTACCCAACTCGTTGTTTTACACCGGGCTAACAACGAACCCTACAATCCGGTAGTTTTTCGAGTGAACTACCCAACTCGTTGTTTTACCCCGGGCTAACAACGAACCCTACAATCCCCCAATTGTAACTTAGGCTTGGGACGCCTATCCCTTGTTCCAAGTCCCTTGACTGAAACAAGCTCAATATTCAAACGTTTTACAAAAGATTTGAAAGCTCTTAAGAAGCAAATATAACAATGAGAAACAATAAAATCGGAAGAACCCTTTTTGCCGTTGGAAGCATGGATGATGGTGGTTCTTCTGATATGGATCACGTTGGCTTGAATGCGAGCTTTGATTGCCAAGTGGGAGTGAGTAGATGAGCTCGAAATCAGATGGGAAAGCTTGAATGCACTTGATTTCTCCTCTTGAAAGCTCTAACTCCCTTGAACCTCTTTTTCTTTCTTCTCTCTTGAATGATCTTGTGTTGGGTTGGTGAGAAGTTGTTGAGAAGCACTTAAGAGGTCCCTTTTATAGCCCCAAAAGCAAATATAGCCGTTAGACACAAAAAAGAGACGTTTGAAATTCAAATCAAACCTGAAAAAGTTGTTAGTCGCGTCCCAGGCGCTCCGGGGACGTCTCCGCGCTTTACGGGGACGTCTCCGCTTGTTTGCGCTTTTTGCATGGGGACGACTCCGCTTCTTCGGGGACGACTCCGCGCTCCGGGGACGTCTCCGCGCTTTACGGGGACGTCTCCGCCTTATATCTCCGAAAAACAAGTCTTCTGGAATTCTCTGAGAGAGTCGTCTCCGCTATCTAGGGGACGACTCCGCTGGTCTGCTTTTTACTTGCGGGACGACTCCGCAGGTACCGGGGACGTCTCCAGACGTGCCAGTTCTTCCTGTTTGTGCCAGAGACGTCTCGGAGACAACCCGGAGACGTCTCGGCTGTCCCTGAACTTTTTCCTTCATCTCAAAAATTCTTCAATAAATCCATAAAAATTATGGGAACTTGCCTAGACATTTCTTAACAATATTCTTAATAAAACACATGAAATTCTCAATTAAATTGTTAAGATAAATGGTATTATACTCTAGTGTTTTGTATTCATCAAAATCCATTAGGGGATCAACAATCTCCCCCTTTTTGATGATGACAAAACACTGAGTATATGCAAAATTCGAAATTTAAACATATACACAGTATTTGATCAGATATACAAGTCTAATGTTTTGATTAGAGCTAGATACAATGTGCATAATTCAAAATAGTCAATTTTCAGTTCTATCCTTATGCATAAAATTGATCTTAATAGCTCTTGAGCAATTTTAGCATATCAACTGAATTTGAATCAAGTTAAAATGAAATATTGATGCTAAAGATAATTGAAGGCTAAGTTCTTTTTGACTCCCCCTTTCTTTTCCAAAAGGGCAATTATCTTAAAGCCAATATTCTTCAATTTTATCTTTTCTAATTCAACTTTGGAGTATGAATTTCGTATTTTGCATTCCATATTGGTTCTACTCCCCCTTTTTGACAAAACTTGGAGTAAATGCAACACATAAAGCATTATGAGCATATACTCAGTTATTTCTCCCCCCTTTTTGACAACATCAAAAAGATAGTGAAACATTAAGCATAAAGATAAGAATGCTCAAGGCAATAATGTTAGAAAAATATAAATGAGCATTAGATCAGAGCCATTTCGGATAATTTCAGAGCAAATTATGATGAGAGCACATCTAATGTGATTCCAAGGGATAGTTTTCAACTCAAGTGTAGATGGAATCTTTCTTAAGTTAATTCAAGAAGTACCACAAATGATATTCAAGGAAAGCACGAATGGAAATCTAACCTCTCTTCAATAATAAGTATGAAAGCTTGTTCATTTAAGATCTTTTGCCCAATATATTAAGTATTTTATCAACATGAGAGCAATTTAACTAATTTTTCAGAGTATAAGAGCAGTATATTAAGTATGATTGCAAAGTTTTTTTATGGTGTAAAAATATTGTGGCATAAATGCCAAAAAACATGAATTCATGCAGTTTATGATATATCTTAGAGCATACATAAAATTCAAAGTTTTGAAGGTTCTTATAAAGACTTTAATCCTTTAAAAAGGAAATACATTTTGGTACATATAATAATGAATTGGCATAAAAATTGAAGTTCTAGAGACAAGCCAATAAGAACTCATCAGTAAATTCCAAAAATTGGTTTTCTAAGAGATACTCAAGGAAATTCAACACATTATTCTCCCCCTTTTTCATTAAGTTAGAGGCTCTTAAGATCAACTGTTTGAATTGCAATTTGGTTCATGATTTATGCATAAGATATATTAACCAAATAATAAGCCTCAAGGTGTATCATAAAGATTTTCAGATTTAAATTTCAGATGATACATATTGGAGAGCATTAGGATCACTTTTCATTTAGTATGCTTTCTCTCTCCTTTAGTTATAGATTTATGCGATTAAGTTCCATAAGATCTCTCCTTCTGAGATTTTCTTTCTCCCCCTCAATTGATCATTCCATTTGAGAGTTTAAAATTTGAAGATAATGTTCAATAAAATTGTCAATCTCAAAAAAAAAATATTTTCTATAAGTTTCAGCTTATTTTCATAAGACTCAATGTTTGAGATAAGACAACCTTTATAGAACTCATCACAAGGTATAAACTTATTATATAATTAAAGCAAGGTCTTGCAATATAAGGAGGTTCATCAAAATCAATCCATAAAAATCAAGGTATGAGATTACTGAATATCTAAGGCTCCCCCTCAAAAGATGCATTCTTCTTTAATCATTCTTTTCTATGATATCGAGAATGTAGAGTAATCTAGTATTATTCAAAATTTATAGCAATTACTCTTTCTAATCCTTCAAGAACAAGTTATGCTTTCTCTTAATCTTAGAGAAAACGTATAGAAATATTAATCAGAAAATGATTCATTTGAAGCTCAGTTTCTTTCAAAAGCATTTACATTTTCTTTCTTTTAGAATCGTTTGAGTGAGCTGAAATATTTCTAGCTTTAAGATCATTCACTCTATATATATTCTGATGGAAGTCTTTAAGAATGTAGGAGAGAAAAATATATAGATTACCATTGAGGTATATATATTTATAGAGCTCAAATTCTTAATCATAGTTTTTCAGCAATGTATACATGAAGCATAATAAATCTTTTAATATCAAAATAAAATCATATATTTAAATTTTTTTTTTTTTTTTTTTTTTTTTTGCAATCAGGATCATCGAAAGACACATCATTTGGACCAATATTAGTACACTTTAAAGATAAGAAATGATATGTTTCAGATACGTATCGGGGCAAACAATCAAGGCATTAGAATTTCTCTATTTTTCTTAAACTGTAGTTTTTTTTTTATCTATAAATCATATTGAGTTTAAGCTTTTATACAAAATCAGATTCTGAATTTCATAAAGATTTTCAATAGAGGCTTTCAAAATCATAATTTGAGATATGTATCTTCCACATTGTAGCTCATCTTAAATCATTACTATTGAAAAACACATATTTCAACATATAAGAGCATATTCAGAATATTTGTATTTATGTTGAGTTTTGGTATGAATTAGAACATTATATACCAAGGTTAGGGCAAGTTGAAAGATAAAACAAAATCAATTCATTTTGCCTAATTAGAGATATACTTCTCTTCTCCTTTTTACAAATTTATTCAACTTTCAGATTCAAAGATGATTGTGAACGACAAATTTAAAAATTTTTTTTCAATAATACCATAAAATAACTTCATATAGTATTTCAAACATTCAATCAAATTATCCAAGCATGGAGCATTACAAAATATGAGAACTCATAATTCAAGACATCATGCCACATGCCAAAATATATTATGTGTTAAGTCATGCATTAAAATAATAAGAAAAGAATGTCAAGGATCAAAATCAATTCTTTTCAAATAAACTCCCCCTATTTAAATATAATTTTGCACTGATTTCATCCTTGAAATGTGTTTTCAAGTGATTAAAGCTTGACTTGATTCTTCTTATATACTTTCATTTACTTTGTTATTCATTTTTACTTTCTTATGCTCTATACTCTATTTGCTCCCTATCCGGTGGAGTTGGAAGGGCACGAGGTACTACCACTAGCCTCCCTCTTGTGCCGTCCCTAATATGCCCTACACCGAATAGTTGGGTCAAATAGTGCCGGGTACTACCACTAGCCTCCCCATTGGCACCATCCCTATGATGAGCAATATAGAAAGGTTAAAATGTTTACTTCAAACTCTCCTTGTTTAAGTGTAAATGGATTTTATCCCTTCCAAAAGAATGCTCACAAATGTCCCAAATATATTATGCTTGTTTTGCTTTTCCTTAAGATTGAAGTATTTGCCTTTACTTAGATTTTACTTCTCTTGAATAATATCTATTTTCTTTTCTTTATCTCTCTCTCTCTTTTTGTTACTCTCAAGTAATTTACATGAAAGAGCAGAATAAAGAAATAATGAAATGTATCGTATAGAGGTATATCATGCAAACACTATTTTCATTATGCCCAAGAATTCGTAGCTTCTCACAAGTCATTTTAAATCAAAATTCTAAGTATAAACTTGTGTAGTTCATGGTTATGACATAGGTAAAGATATATTTTAGTTTGGGCAAACCATGAAACAATTTCTAAAAGCACAAGTCAATCAATACATATATAGACATGATATCAAGAAATTAATAATTAAAGACTTTAATCATGCCATAGTAAGATTTAAGTTAATGACTTTGCTCAGCTAATTTATGAGAGAGGTATCTAAAAATTACCGAATCATTCTGCATTCTTCAAGTCAAATACCTACTAGATTTCTTATGTGTAACCTTTTGGCTAAAGAAAGTTCTCTCTCTTGTTTGCATGTGAATGTTTATTGTACCTTTTATGGAGGTGTCCTTCAAGTTGAAATCTCCCATTTTCTTGCTCAAGGATCCTGCAAACTCCTTTTCTTTCTTGAAAGAAAGTCATTAGTTTCTCAAGATACAAAACATTCATCTACCATATTTTTAACTAGATGACTCAATACAAGATATGACACTAGTTGAATATTGAGTCACTTTACTCAAGAGATTGCCTAAGTATAAGCAAGCACATATCACTTGAACTAAAGAGATAGTTTCATTAACCAAGATGGTTCAAGGACAAGCATGTGAGGCAATATGAAGATTTATCAAGGTCAAGCCAATTTCTTATTTTCAAAATCAATTTAGTTTAGATTTTATTTGCTTAAGATAATTATCAATAAGACACGCTAGCTAAGTTTTAATCAACTTATCTTAAACAGTTGTTTCTATCAAAATTCAGATTATGATTTATTTGTTATCAATAAATTATGATTCATTAGAGTTAGATTGAAATCTTGCTCATAATGAGCATACAATCTGGTCTACTAGCTGTATGATAAAATAAGTATTCTATCATGCTTCAATACAGCTTTAAAAACAATAGATCTACCTTGCTCATCCTTTTCAAATTCTACAAGATGAGGTCATAGACATACCTTCTTCATACCAATCTTCTATAAGAGTTTTCTTGTGAACTAACTTTGGTCAATGAAGATTCCCTTTCTTGTTTGTCTTAATTTGGAGTTTGAGAAAGAAAATGTTAATTCATTCATTATACATATTTCAAACTCACTTTGCATGAGCTTAGTAAAATCTCCATATAAATTTTCATCAGTAGAACAAAAGTGATGCCATCAATGTGTGCTTTGAGCAAGCAAGATATCACAAATTCTTCTTTTTGATGTATAGATTTATCATTATTACTTTCTATCAAAAAGGTTACTTAAGCTTTTATATCATGCTTTTGATGCTTGTTCCAAATTATATATTGCTTTAACATATTTGTAATGAGTGTTTTCAAATATGGTGGTTATTTAACATAGATCTCCTTTTTAATGAAATAACCACATAGGAGTGCATTCTACACATTCATTTGACAGAATATAAAGCTCATGAAGCAAGCAAATATAATGGTGATCTTTACTTCTAATCATGCAAGGATTTCATCAAGATTTAATTCATCTTTTCTTGATTGAATCTTTTAGTAGTCACCAATTTTTCTTCATTAAGTGCATTTCTGAAAACTCCAATTTGGTTCTAATTATTAACAAGTTTTCCGATTTTATCGGCAAGATTTCAAATTCTCTCTCTTGAAAAAATGATTTAGTTTAACTTGACCAATTATAATCTTGCTCATTCTTCTTAAGGTGTTTTAGTTTTAGATTGTTATATGCAAGCAAAAAGATTAACATATACACATATAATCTGATTTTAGTGACTTGATGAAAGATCATTAGTCTCATAAAGAATAAAATGAATTGATATTTCTACAACTAGGATCTTTTCATTGAATATTCTATATGCCTTGCTTGATGAATGATATCCAAAGATAGAAGTATCTTTATCAGATTTGGCATTATTTTCAAAAGAACATATCAAGCATAACGTGTATGATTGAAAAATATGAAGATATGCAATGGTTCATTTTCCATTTTTTAGAAGATCAAAAGGAGTTTTCATAAGAAAATAGATCTAATAGAAATCATATGTATGGACAAGCAGTGATGATAGCTTTTAAAAATTATTTAAGTAGATGACTATCATACACAATTGTCTTTTTCATTTCTTCAAGAATTCTATTAATCCCTATTTTACTTAAGGTGTCCTTGGTGCTGAAATAATTAATTTCTGTATAAACTTTATCAGGATTTTGGTTTTCAACACTGTGCCATGATACCTTCACAGTTTGGAAACCTTTATCATTTGAAACACTTTTACAAGATTTAGTAAATACAGAAAATATTTCAATTTTATTTGCCAAGAACAAATCCAATGTAAGCTTTTGAAAACTTAGTGATGGAAACAACATCTTTAGATTTAGAAATTGATTCTTGTTTGTTTCCTTAGTTAACATGCATAGGCAAACTTTGACCTTTCAGAAGATAATCTAAGTAAGGCAATGGCAAGGTCTTTTGAGATTAAGTACATACTAGCATGAGTTGATTTTATATGTCAGAGATGGTTTCTTTAATCTTGGTATTCATAGTGCATATATTCAAAAGCATACCAAGTACACATTATCATATCTATGATCAATAAACAATAATGCCATGGATAAAAACTCTCAATCAAGCATATAGAGAATTCATAGAGTTATTCTTAATAAATTGATTAATCATTTAGCAACTTATCCAATAGTGAGTAAAGCATACTATAAAATGAAGTGATTTGATTATATTTCCAAAAGTATTTTTTATATCACAAAATTGATCAATACTTACAATTCAGATTTTAATCAAATACTAAAGCAAAATAATGATGAGATGCAAGGATTACTGATTTCATTATTATTATTTTTTTTTATTTAAAATTACTTTTCATAAGTATATTTTAAGTTTCATTTTTGACGTGTGTCTAGAGCACCCATTTGTATGAAAGTTCTATTTGTTCCATGGGTATCTTGGTACACCTATGTCTACATCCTCATAATTTCATTTTGGGTACCCAAGCTTGCTTGGGTCCTTGAGAGTTAGGACATATGGTTCCTTTTGGAACCCAAATCTGTTTAATAGTAATAACTTTACCATTTGATTTAATTGTGTTAGAACGATGGAAAAAGTTGTTATGCCCATTCTTTTCATGTTTGAAATAAGTTATCTTATTTAATGGTTTGCTTGATGCATTGATAACCTTTTTCTCTAGAGATTTATTGTTAAGTAAAGGAGTCAAGCCAAGTTTTGATTTATCATAAGCAACATATTGGCTTTCAAACATAAATTTATCGTTCTGAACTTACAGTGAATTTGTTAATAAGAAATTTTGATTGGTTAATTTCTTCACTTAAGTTTTGATTTTCTTTAATTAAATTCTGATTTTTCTGAATCAATTGTTCTGAATTTAACCTTAAGCTTTCATTTTCAGAATTCAGTTTGTCATATATTTTAGCAATAGAATTTCTTTCTTTTGAGATTTTCAGATTTAGCTTTTTAAGATTTTTATTTTGATAGCTAATTTTCTACATTCATCATACAAATCATGAAGAGCATTTAATAGTTCATCATAAGAATATTCTTCATAAAATTTATTTGGTGTAAAATTAGATTCAGATTCTACTTTATCTTCTAATGCCATAAAACATAAGTTAGTTACCTCTTGTAGTTCATTGTTGCTTCTAGCTTTCAATTTTTTTCTTGACTCTTCCTTGGTCAAGGCTTTCTTGCTTTTTATCTCTTTCTTCTTTTCTTCTTGCTTCCTCTTCTTCTTTGTCTTTAGGAAGCTTTTGAATCTTTCGGTGTTCGGAAATGGGATCCTTGTTTCCATCACCGTACTCTTTATTTTTGAACTAATCTGCCTCTGAGTCGACTCGGGCCTTGTTGGAGTCGACTCGGCTATTGTGGAGGATTCTGCAATCTCATTGTTAGTATGCAATTGAAGCACATGTGAGCTAATTTGAGATTTGTCATAAATAATTGTTAAAGTATCCCAGATTTCTTTAGCAGATAAGCATGCAGAAATCTTATGAAATATGGATTCATGGATAGCACAATATAGAAAGTTCATAGCATTAGCATTCAACTGTGCTAAGTCTTTTTCATTGACATTTTGAGAAAGTGTGTGAGGTCCATTTATAATAATATTCCACATTTTATAGTTTTGTGATTGAACAAAAATTTTCATTCTAGCTTTCCATTGAATATAGTAAGTTCCATCAAACAGTGGAGGTCTGTTTATGGAAAGTCCCTCGGCAAATAATATGTTATGTGGGGTTGTCATAATCTTTAGCTCTAGTCGGTTAAGACTATAATCAATAGAAGAGCACCCGCTCTGATACCACTTGTTGCCCAGTAGATACAACCCAAGAGGGGGGGTGAATTGGGTTCTTTAAAACTTTTGTACTACTTGTAAAACTTTTCAATTAATTATGCTAAGTTGTATAGATGCACAGTGGAATTTTAAACTTAGCAACAGTTTGATTTATTGAATGAAGACTTGATTAAGTAAATTAAATATGCTTGCAACTAAAGGAATAAGAGTTAAGCAAGCAATTTATCTAAGTAAGTAGGTGAGCAAGTTAGACAATGACAAAAAGCATCACAAACACAACAAACATATAGTGGTTCGGTGCACCCCAGCACCTACATCCACTCCCCAAGACCTCTTGGGAATTTCACTATAATCCTCCAGATTACAGTCCGGTAGTTTTGCGAGTGCACTACCCAACTCGTTGTTTTACACCGGGCTAACAACGAACCCTACAATCCGGTAGTTTTTCGAGTGAACTACCCAACTCGTTGTTTTACCCCGGGCTAACAACGAACCCTACAATCCCCCAATTGTAACTTAGGCTTGGGACGCCTATCCCTTGTTCCAAGTCCCTTGACTGAAACAAGCTCAATATTCAAACGTTTTACAAAAGATTTGAAAGCTCTTAAGAAGCAAATATAACAATGAGAAACAATAAAATCGGGAAGAACCCTTTTTGCCGTTGGAAGCATGGATGATGGTGGTTCTTCTGATATGGATCACGTTGGCTTGAATGCGAGCTTTGATTGCCAAGTGGGAGTGAGTAGATGAGCTCGAAATCAGATGGGAAAGCTTGAATGCACTTGATTTCTCCTCTTGAAAGCTCTAACTCCCTTGAACCTCTTTTTCTTTCTTCTCTCTTGAATGATCTTGTGTTGGGTTGGTGAGAAGTTGTTGAGAAGCACTTAAGAGGTCCCTTTTATAGCCCCAAAAGCAAATATAGCCGTTAGACACAAAAAAGAGACGTTTGAAATTCAAATCAAACCTGAAAAAGTTTGGTTAGTCGCGTCCCAGGCGCTCCAGGGGACGTCTCCGCCGCTTTTACGGGGAAGCGTCTCCGCTTGTTTGCGCTTTTTGCATGGGGACGACTCCGCTTCTTCGGGGACGAACTCCGACGCTCCGGGGACGTCTCCGCGCTTACGGGGACGTCTCCGCGCTTATATCTCCGAAAAACAAGTCTTCTGGGAATTCTCTGAGAGAGTCGTCTCCGGCTATCTAGGGGACGACTCCGCTGCGTCTGCTTTTTACTTTGGCGGGGACGACTCCGCAGGTACCGGGACGTCTCCAGACGGTGCCAGTTCTTACCTGTTTGTGCCAGAGAAGTGCCTCGGAGACAACCCGGAGACGTCTCGGCTGTCCCTGAACTTTTTCGCTTCATCTCAAAAATTCTCAATAAAATCCATAAAAATTATGGGAAACGTTGCCTAGACGATTTCTTAACAATATTCCTTAATAAAACACATGAAATTCTCAATTAAATGTTAAGATAAATGGTATTATACTCTAGTGTTTGTATTCATCAAAATCCATTAGGGGATCAACAGGGAGGCTCCCCTTACTCAGAGAGTAAGGTCCTAATTAAGTAACCACCTTTCATGCTTTTCTAGACACCAATTAGATCAATTAATCTAATATGACTTTGCCTCATGTCGGTTCACTCTCGACATGATTGAGGAGGTTTTTGATTTAGGGTCTCAATTGGGTTTGCTACATCACATGTAACCTATCTAACCCGACTCGCATTCACATCACATGCAAATGGCACATCACAGGCAGTTATAATCGCAGCATCAAATTAAAGCTAAACTTTAAATAGGTGATGATCATGGATTCTAGTTAGGGTCGTATTACAAGCACATGCACGTCAATCGATCAACTGGTCTTCAACTCTTGAATTGGTTCCAAGCCTCCCTTGATTCGATCCTTGACCAACTCTTGATCCAATCGCCATCAAACCGCTTAGACCCCTTTCATCTCATGCATCGTCTTCGACTTGATCGTTGACGTACATCACATCACAGAAATACAACCAGATGTAAAATAAAAATAAAAATAAATTACAATCTCCTTTTTAGGAGGCACGCAGGCCTCTCAAAACATCAAATAAGATGCATGCAAGCATCTAAAAAATTACATGACATCGCAGATCACCATCGCAGGTCATTACATTTGATACCAAAAGGTTTGAATCCTATGATCATCACCATATGCAACAATTATAATTTTCAGATCTGATAATTAATTGAATGTCTCATGACATAGGTTGCTGATCATGCTAATCATGATTCTAAACTTTGTAATCACATTAACAATGCTATTAGAATCATCCTTTTATCATATAAAATTCAGCATGTAAAAATCAGCACCCTAGAAAAATTCTGCATGCAGAAAAATTTCAGCATGCATGATCATTCAATTTTCAGATCTAATAAGCCTTTAGATATTTAATTCTTACCTTAATCTACGAAGCCTAGGCTCTGATACCACTTTTGGGAACCCGCCCATGCCGCTGATATTTCAAAACAAAATCAGATGGCAGCAGAAAGGGGCATGTGCGGGATCGACGTTCATCGCATGAACGTTGTTTCGAGACCTTTCGTAATTAGGTAAGAATTAAAACTTTTAAAAAACTATTAGGAAGATCAGATCTTCACCTTGCGCGGGTAGATGATCACCGCAAATCTGAATTCGTGGTTTTTTGGAAGAGGGTTCGCTTGAAGCTGTTCAAACATCCGGCCTCTACGGGTATCCACACGAAGTAGAGGACCGATCAAATCTTTCTTGTCTTCTCGGAGTGCTAGCTCCCTTGCAAAGACTTCTTTTGATGGCTGATCTCCTCTCTTTCAATCAACTCTTGATTGCACTTGAGAGGAGGAAGAAGAAGGATGAAGAAGAGGAAGAAGATTCAAAGCCCTTCGCAGCCTTCTTCTTTTCTCATGCGTTGAAGCCAAGAGGAGGAAGAAGGGATGTCGCAAAGCTCTTCTTTCCCTTGCACCTTGCTTGCGGTTGAACAAGGGAGGAGAAGGGAGGGTGGCGGCAGCAAGAGGAGGAGGCTTTCAATTGATTAGGAGCGCCGGCCCCTAGTCCTCCTTTTAAAGGGAATGGAGCTCCTAACATTTAGGAGCTCCATGACAACTTGCCAAAGAGGGGCTCTCTTCTCCTTCTCACCATGGAAAAAGGGAGGGCATATCCCCCTCTCATGGTAAACCCTAATCCACATTAAGTAGGGTTTGAAATGCCTAATGTGGTCAAGCCTTATCCAAATTAGGCTTAGTCCAAGGGTGAACCAATTAGGATCCAATCTAGGTAAGTCTAATCCAATTAGAACTTAAATCAATTTTTGACTCAATTGAACTCTTCAATCCTAAATCCAATTAGGAGTCTTATTGATTAATTAGATTATATAATTAATTGTGACTTAAGAAATTCTAATCCAAATTAGGACATATTTAATTTAGTCCTAATCCAATTAGGACTCTATTTGAATCTGAAGTCTAATCTAATTAGGATTTCTAGAATCCTACTCCAAGTAGGAATCCTATTTTAATTCAAAATTCCTAATCTCATTAGGATTGTAGGAATCCTATTCCAAGTAGGAATCTCAGTCCTACTCCAACTAGGATTTCCAGTCCTAATCAATTAGGACTCTAGGAATCCTACCGAAGTAGGATTTGTGTTTAAGTCCCAATTAATTAATTCTCTTTGTTCCTTCTTCAACTTCTTATCAATCAAATTGATTACTTGTGATTCCTAATCACGATTTCAACCATCGAATCAGTCAATCTTCTAGTGTGTGTGACCCCATAGGTTCTATATCTGACTGGTAGTGAGATATATTATGATCTCTATCACAATATCATTGAAAACTCCTTTCAATGGGTTGGAACGATTCCAACTCAACTCGTTAGGGTTTATCGATCATCAAGATAATCCCTATGAGTCCCACCATCCACCAGTGACACCTAGCCAGCATGTAGTGGCTACCCAGCAGAATGGAATGATGAACCTCTAGGTGCAGTTAACATGTGATACAGTCCTACTATCGTGGATCCCTACAGGACGGAGGTCATGGACAACTCGTCAAACCCCATCGTCTGTCATATGTCAGATTTATTCGACTTGAGTTGGATAGTGGAAAACTCTTTTCCACTTTATATTTACTGCCCTGGCCAAGGTCTTAGAACTCAGTCTAACAAATCACATAGGATCACTCCTCTTCTATCAAGGTCGATAGATTCCTTGTAGGTGCATACCCTACTCCTACAGTGAACCTACTGCAGCCAATCTACACTGCATGGACCCATATGGCTAGAGACCATGTATGTGTACAGTCAAACTACAATAACCTCACTGTGAGTAGCCGAAGCACCGCAGGTCAAAGGACCAGTCACACTACTGCAACATCAAGCAAGTCACTGACGAGTGGATAGACATCCAAGTGACTTCTTGTCTTGGTCACGCTCAGTACCCTTGTTCTCTAACAAGCACCTGCACTATCACTTCAGTGTCCCTACACTGTGGACTCAAGTCTCGTCCATCCAGAAGAAAAGTGATCTGTGCACTGATCGGATCGATCACCGTCCTCGTGATGATCCATTGATCAGGAGCATTTAGAAATTAATCACCAATGATACATGGCTCAAATTCTCAACTCTTGAGAATATATATCATCATCTTATTAATTCCTTGGACGATTCATAGACACATAATAATATGAATGAAAAGATGCCTTTTATTTATTCAATAATAAATAGTCAAGTACAAAATTATGTCCCTAGAATCAACAATGTGTCAGCCAAATTGGCTTCTAGGGCATACATCTAACAGTTAAGTTCGATCGACCTTAAGGTCAAGTAAGACCCAGTCAAAGGAAGAAGCATACCTCCCCACTTCACCGAAAATCAAGTCCTCCATATCCGGAATCAAATTCCACAATCTCCGCCTCAACGACTGTCAAGATTTGAATACACACGATCTCAACAGATCGCCAGCTAGTTCGAAATCTCGGGCCGTTTACGGTAATTCATTGACTCGCACAATCATACCCGATCATAGGTAACTGCTACACCCCCTCCTATAAAAAGGGGGAAGAGCTCTAGACAGAGGGATTTTTCTTCTTGCTCCCCGGCCATTACCCCTCTCCATCACCTCTCTCCATTACTTTTTTCCATTAAAAACCTCCTCTGACTTAAGCATCGGAGGACCTGCGCTAGAATCCCTGGTTACAGGCTTCTTGCAGGTCCGCTGGAGACAGCCGTCCGTCGCTGCACTACCAGCTGGAGCTCCTCCTCCTCGGTCCACAGTCACCCCTGGGTCCAATTTCCAGCAACAATACTTTGGGATGCAATGGTTTATGTAATTTCTATTATTTTGAATAAGCATGATTTTATGTATATAACGTACTTAGAAATGCCTAGAGTTGTTATATTAAGTGGGAGTATGGTTCATGGAAAGATTGTAATTTTCTCCCATACACAATCTTGCACGAAATTAAATTAACCTTAATAATGGACACTTGTAGCGTGAGAGATGATTAGGAGCCTAATGAGTTTTCAATCTCACGACTTGTAATTCTATTATTTTGTTTAATTTAGATTTACACTATAAAAATATTATTATAGGTGAGCAAGTTAGTAATATTCCATGCCCATTCTTTTGTAGTAAAAATGGTTGCAATAGCAATTGTTGCTGTCTTAAACTAGGGTGAAAAATTGGATGGCGAAAACAATGATATCTAGCATTGGAAATCCAATATGTCTTGAATAAGCAAGAGGTTTTGGAGACCCTCACCTATTCCATGACGGCATCTGTTTTACCCATGCAGAGAAGTACTGAACAATACCAATAGGATCTTGACACGTATAAGACTTGGCACAAGAATGATCAGGTGCGCACTTTACTATATAAAGCAGTAAGCATAACGATCCGATTGGTGAGTTTGAAGAGTACCAAATAGTGCCATAAGATGTGGGATGCTCTCATATTGAGGTTTGGCGGCACTATGACCACCAGACTGTGTGGATTGACCATAAACTTTGACTCTTACAAGATGTGCGCTCAATATATGATGAAGCAGCATCGTAGGATGATGTAATATGATCCAAACCTAACTAATAAGCCGCAAGTTCAAGCTGTGTTGTGCTCTCTTCCCAAATCTTGGAAAACTATGTGCCAAAACATGATGAACAACAAGAATGTTAAAATAAATTGAGGATGTTGCACGCATTTAGAACTTGAGGCTGAGCGCATGGAAGCTGCTAAACCTATTGAGAGTTCTATTTATGTGGCTAAATCAAGCTTGCATAAGGATAAGTGCAAGAACCCAAGGAATGGTCCTAAGAAAGTGCAGCTGGTGACATGGCACCTAAGAAGGTGACTGCAATCAAGCGCAAGAGGGGCAAGTAGTGATGAAAGACAAGAGTAAGCTGAAGTACTTCAATTGCAAAAGGAAGGATGCTTCACTCTTGAGTGAACTGAGCTAAAGAAGATAATCCCTAACTTAGAAACTTGCAATTTAAATATGGATAGTCATTTATGGTTATTTATTCTCATCCAGTGTGGATTGTAGACTTAGTAACAATCGAGCATGTAGTGAAAGACCGAGTTGGATTCATGGAGTACCGCCACATTTCTGCAAGGAATTGTAGAGTGATTGTGGGCAATGGAGATAGTGTGGAGGTGCTAGGGGTTGATACCTACAAGCTAGATTTGTAGGGTGGCCGCACACTATTGTTCCATGATATCCTTTATGCTCCAAAAATTCAGCAGAATTTATTTCAGTTGTCACTTTACTTAAATTAGGTTTTTTCATTTCATTTTGAGTCTAAGAGTGTTGCAATGGACTTTGGAACACTTTGCTTAGGTTGTGGCTTTATTTTTTATGGTTTTATGGTCTTGATGACTTCTCCTTGATAATGTTTATGATGGATCTATTAAATGGCATGCTAGACTTGGCCATATTGGGCTAGAGTAGGTCTGTTAGGCCCACTCGCTAAAGTCTTACAACCCACATGCAAGCATTGTCTTATGGGGAAGTTAATAAGAAAACCATTTGGAAAAGACAAACATGCATCTTTTTCAATACAATTAGTCCACTCAGATGTTTATGGCCTAACAAATGTGAAAGCAAGGCATAGGGCTTTCTATTTGATCACATTCATAGATGTTATTCACAATTTGGTTATGTTTACTTGATCTCTCATAAATTAGAAGCATTAAAGTGCTTTAGACTTTTTAAAAGGAAGTAGAGAATCAAAAGGACAAGAGCATAAAGCTCTTAGAACTAACCATGGACATGAATATTTGTCTGAGCAATTTAAAGTGAGGAGTATGGAATCCAAAGACAACTAATAATGCCTGAAACTCCATAATAAAATGGTGTAGTGGAAAGAAGGAACATAACGTTGTTAGAGATGGTTAGGTAAATAATGACATTGGCAAACTAACCAATATTTTTTTTTGGGAGAATGCACTTTTGACTATTGCTTACATTCTTAATATCATGCCTTCTAAATTAGTATCTTTCATCCCATATGAGTGTGGACTGGGGAAGAGCCCAATTTGGATCATTTGCAGCCATGGGGATTGGCATGTTTTGTTCACAATATTTCTCATAATCACGGGAAGTTAGACCCAAGAGAAAAAAAAAATTTCTTTATAAGATACCCAGAACATTATAAGGGATCTATGATTTTAGATGAACAAATCGATGCAAGTGTGGTTAAAATTGAGTCGTGAGATGTGGATTTCATCAAGGATGAATTCCCAAGCAGATGTGAGGTTAATTAAAAACAGAAGATGGCGCTCCAAGTAGCCTAGTAGAGGAAAAAGAAGAATTTTCTGAACCTTCCAAGGATAGTGGGAGTGACTCATAACCTAGTAAGAGTATACCACAAGAAAATAATTCACAAGAACCTCAGTTGCATATAAGTAGCTGTGGAAAGATTCCTCATTGTTGATTCGACATTGAAGGGGAAGCATTAATGGTTGCTATGATGATGACGAGCCAAAGATATACCATGAGGCAATCTCATCCCTTGCTTATGAAAAGTGGGTTAAAGCAATGAATGATGAAATGGAGTCTATGAGGATATGAACGATGAAATGGAGTCCATGAGGACTAACCATGTTTGGGAGTTGGTGGATCTTTTGCCAAAGCGCAAGGCCATTGCGAACAAATAGGTCTTGAGGATCAACTATAAAGCGGATGGTGCTAGGAATTGTGTCCTAAAAGTCAATTTTCAGCCTATTGATGATTGAATTATATATGAATTAATAAACTAATAAAGGTTATTTGACATTATTCATCGCATATATTTTGTACATCTTCTTGAACTCTTGTAATGTGATGAAGTTCTTAGGACTCTTTTAAAAAGATAAAAGAGGATTTGTTTATGAGTCCTTAAACCTATTCGCGACCAAACGATATGCTATTATTAGAACAATAACATAATCAAGAATAGGTTGTTGTGTGCCATATCGTTGGTTGTTCTCTTAAACAAGGAGTGTAGAGACACTGATATACTACACAGGTGAAGTGTAGGAGTACATTTCACTGAACGTGACCAGTTCTGGAATGCTCTACTGTCAAGAGATGTTCTGAGTAGATATGGATATAAGTATTTCTTAGACTTGAGATCACCATGGTGACTTGCAAGCAACTCACTGTACTTTGATACCAAACTATTTGAATTTTTAATTCAATGATGGAAGGTTACTGGGTGGAGTCAAGTATTTGCGAAGTCGGTGTGTGAGTCAAGATGGAATTGACCCATCCTGGTGACAGAAAATAATATCCTTGCGTTCAATTTAGCAAAACCTTGGCCAGGATAATTTTTGTGAGCAGTCACAGGATTTATAAAGTTGAAACATATTTAGAATGCACTGATTAAAGAGTTGATAGAACTCTGAAGTCATCCTAGGCATTTGGAGTCATAGGGATTTATTATACGGTAACCATTGTCCAAGAATTCTTGAATGTTGCTTTGCAATCATTCGGTCTATCTGGACGTCGGGTACCATTGCTAGATGGTCATTTCGATTAGTACAGAAAGTTGTTGTTGTACTACCGGCTTAGGTTCGAATCTATGGAGTCACACGCATAGAAGTTTCTAGGTTGATCAAATGGCTGATCGATGATTAAGAATCATCTAGGGGTACATCGATCAATTCGATTGACAAATTACCCTAAGCAAAAGTTGCAGTAAAATAATTATTGAATTATTGAAGGATTAATTAGCAATTAGATTGCTAATGAACTCAATTGATTGAATGATTGAGTTTAGGTTAAGCCAAATTGAATAAGATTCAATTTGGGCTTCATTAGGATTTGACCTAATTGGATTGGGTTCGACTCGAGTGGATTGGGCTCGACCCAATTAATGGAACTTGACCCAATTGGATTGGGCTTGGCATGAGTCTATTAAAAGTTCTTATTTGATAAGGATTCTAAGTTCAAAAATTTAGAAATTGATAAGGAGAAGAATTTCTAAATTTTAGGACCCTAGCATTACTTCTTAAAGAAGGAAATTGACACCTTGACTTATCCCTTAAATTCATGGCGCCTCCCTCTTTATTTTTTGGCCAATTTTTGGCATAAGGAAAGAGGAGGCGTGGGGCTGGTTTCTTGGTTTAATCATGGTTACCTAATTTGTTGGTTTGTTTAATCTCGATTTGCATTCAAAATCTGCAAATCACTCTTCCCTAGTGAATTGGATTCGACGAGAGTAGGATCAAAAATACATCTTCAGTGATTATTATATACTGTAATGTCAAATTTTATTTTAATTTTATCCATATTTGATGATATATTCTAGATTTATCTATATAAACAAGATATACATGATGTAGAAGCTTTTTTTAAAGAGAATTAGAAGAATCCATATGAGATAATTTACTATATCTATGAATTAATTGAATAAGTCTCCATACAGGACTTCGAAATTACTCGAGTTTTTGTATTACATTAGACCATATGTGAACGGTTCTCGCATGATTTGGTGAATTAGGTAACTATAGTTGAAATAGTAAAGATTATACATAATATTTAAAATATAAATCCCTTACTATATATAATGGAAACTCCTATGTGACTAACTTTTGGTTATTCAACGCACCTACATGAGAAATTATACCCTACAATGCGTGCATCACATGGTCGTGCATGCCGCCAATCATAGCCGCTCATTCTTGTGGGCCTTATTTATCAAACGCTCATCTCAGTGCACCGCTACAAGAATGAGCAGCTGTGATTATCGGAATGCACGGCCATTTGGTGCACACCATGTAGGATATAATTTTTCCTTATACATGGGTTTGACACTAGAGAGAAAAAAACCCAAAGAAATGGATACCAATAGAGAAAGCAAGATTCTAAACATCGAATCCTTGGAGATAATCACCTTTCCAGTTGTTGATGTGCCAACATATTGGGGGTGCTTATATTGAGAGCAAAAAGGTAATCGCGCTTAGAAGGAAAGTAAGTATCACTTTTAAGTTTTTTTCTTGTAGAATTTAATTGAGAAAAAGGGACATAATTTCTTGTTTGATTTGAATTTTAAAAGGAAAGCTGAACTATCTATGTTGGTCCTGCATTGCAAAAGCCTTTTATCAACATGTTGAGTTTCCTTTAAGAACAAAATGAGTAATGCTAAGGGTCCCAACTAGGAAGCATGGATACTTCATACCACACGGCACGTTTATATTGGGTACATACTGGATATCGGTCCTCACCATTTTCATATTAGATACTAATATTTGTTGGATACTTCTAGGATATACATCTCCTATAATTAAGTATGTTATTTTTTAAAATTAAAATGTTTCTTCGTATACTTTTGCACATTCAACACACTTCTAAGATACCTTCAAGAATGAGAGGAAGTGTTTTTTTCTTTCTTTTTATATGAATGTCAAACTTTTAATGATGAATAGTTAATTTTGAAGCTTGTCATGCTAGTATTAAAGTTTGAAGTGTGTTTTGTGGTCCATGGATTCGAACGATAACTTGATAAATGTGATCTGTTATTTTAATGGTCTTTATTGGATGCTTTTTTATATAGACATGTATAAAATCCATATATTCATTTTTGTATCCTAGTCATATTTTTTCCTACCTTTGAGATTCTGGATATGCTTTCTTGCTTAAACATCATTAGTTGGTTAGAAAGAAGCAACCCTATATAGCTTTATCCACCATGGAGGTAGAGTATGTAGCTACTCAGCAGCAGTGCAGGATGCAGTTTGGTTAGGAAGGTTTCTTTGGCATTTAGATATTATCACTTGTGCCTCTAATCCAACGATAATCCATTGTGATAGTATGACAACTCTTGCTTATGCCAAGGATCCCAAGTACCATGGAAAAACCAAACACATTGACATTAGATTTCACTACGTGAGAGATATGGTTGTGCAGAAAGAAGTGAAAGTGGATCACATTTTCACGAGCCAGATGGTTGTTGATCCCCTAACCAAGCCTATTGCTAGAGATATTTTTGGGGCTCATGTTAGGAGTTTAGGACCACATAGATTGTGAATGCTGTATTTTCAGTTTCTATTACTTTACATTGGATGTACTGTTTATGGGATAATAATTGTTATGAATGTACATGATGTTATTTTTCATCGATTTAATATTATGTTGCATATATGCTACTTGGCACACACATTCACTATGAGAATTGAAATATGATGTAAAGGTATGTCAACAGGCGAGATCAGCTCCCCCACACGAGCAAATGCGTCTGGCGCCAAAGTAGCGAGCAGAGATGAGACATAATATCCTGTGGCACTTTTGTAGCGAGCAAAGTTAATGGTTTGTGGTGTTCTTAAACATACGATGATAAGACACATTATAATATATTGCCTTAGCTGGAGTTAAGATGAGGTTTATTATGATTTATTGGTTAAGTCATACGAGATTTGAATCTATAGTTAATAGACCATACATGATTCACCTACAATCCTATAACCTGTGATTAGCCACATGCTAGTTTTCCAATTTGGCACTTGGGCTAGTGAGCAAATTAAAAGACTCGGTTTAGGCACTAATAAGTGACTAGACCAAAATCTATGTGGTGTTAGGGAGATATGACATATGCTCTTTTGGAAAGAAAAACACCACTACAACATGTAATTCATACTATATATGCTTATCAACTGATGTAGGAGGTGAGAGGTCCTTGCTTCCTTATTGTGTGAGTCTTACGGATCAAAGTAATTGATCCAAATTATGCCTTTTGCTTTTTTTGCCTATGGCATGAAGTTGAAGTTTTAGTGCCTGCTACTTTAGCACGTTACGTGACGATTATGACTGATTCAATCTAAGGGGACATCGCTAGAAAAGCAATTGATTTAAAACTAAATATTATGTGACAAAGGGAAGACTATTTAGAACCACATATGTTAAGTTTTATACTCACTGTTGACGGGTTATGCCACTTCCTAGCAGTGTGTTATAATCATGGGTATATTAAAATGATGGGATTAAATGTGGCTCTAAGATTAAAGCTCGAGAGGGATTAGAGATGTTTAATCTAATATGGTGGCTAAATGAGGTTAGGGCATAACGAAACATCTTTTTGAAACTAACCTTTTTGTCTCCAACAATATTTTTCATGCAGGTGTTCTCAACGGTCCCACAGTCTATTAGCAAGTATGAATAGAGCAAGAGATAGATGCATAGCAGGGCCGTGCCCACTTTGGATGAGTATGAGAAGTTAGACATTGGGATTTAAATGCACAATATAAGGTGCACAGAGCTTATAAATTGGCTTGGTAATTGAAGAGCCAAACTTTTGGCAATTGAAAGCCATAAATTGGCTGAATAAATTAAGTTAATGAGATGGCTCATTTATTGTCACTTTCATAGAGAAACTCTGCGTAGGTCTCAACCCAAGCTTGATGTATGCAAGCCAAGAGTCAAAAATATTTACTAAAAAGGTTCCGTCCCCTTCTTCTTTTGTGCTCTAAATCTTTTAGGCCATTAATTTGCCAATAACACTAGTAGTGCACACAACCGTGAGTAAACGATTTGGTTCATGATGAAGTTCTGCTTTGAAGATTACTCACTACGTGTGCTCATCCAAGTTTCTAGAGTTTATTAGTTGTTCAAAAAAGCATATAAAGTAACGTGAAATGCTCTTTTGAAGATTTTAAGCGGTTGATTTCGTGAGAGTAAGATATATGCGAAACCAATAAGCTTCTGCTTGATTTCATAAGCCTTTTTAATTAACAGAACCAATTTAGCTTGTCCTACTATAATCTTATCATGATGTTAACAAGTAAAATGTTCGTTGCTAGTTTCCAAAAATTACTAATAATTATCTAAAACAAGATTTAAATTGTTTTATAAAAATTAATGACAATATAAATTGTAAAATTAGTTTAAAAAGAAGGCATGCTTGGAAAAAAGTGTGAAGACACTATCCTTGGGTGTCGGTTCATGATGAGATCGTCTTGAAGGTACAATAAATTCAGCTAAATCCAAAACCTTTGTTACGGGCATGATGGCATGGGGGTCTAATTTAATGAACTCCTTTAATTGTGCGAGGAAAGCAAAAAAGGCTTAGAAAAATCTGAAAATAGAAAAACAAAATTGAGTGGAAAAGTAGGGGCTACGGCAAGTTAAAAATAAAATCTTGTTCAATTCAGAATTGTTCTATTCGTGACCCAGGATTGGAGCATTAATGCCAATCATGAACACGTACACGTCGCACAAGTGCCCCCATGCCCATACAGGTCGGGTTGGGATGCCAATCAAATTGGGTTGGACCAGATACATATCGGATTGGATACAAGTTGTTGACCCGAAACCTGATCTTTTTTTAAATGAGTCAAAAATCCAAATATGAACCTAATCATTTTATTGAACAACTACTATAACCCAATTTGACAACAAGTTAAGTTAAATAGGTTAAGCAGTGCCATATTTATGAACACGTGCATAGCACAGTAGGCCCAGTTGAGGGAGTGCAAGTATAATCACCAGTCTATTATCTCTAAAACCTAAGAGGATCCAAAATAATTGAACATCATTAAATTAAATGCCGATGTACTTGTATTCGAATATTCAACTTCCGACAATTAAGAAATGGTTTTTAAAATTTTGAATCTTTTTCTAAATATAATCAAACCTTTTATTTAAAAATTTAATTTTTCTTAAAAATAATTCCACATGAAATGCATGCAATTATGCTCCTATTCTCTACATCCACCGACGCCTTGAGGGAACTGCATTAGGGTACAAGTTAAAGTATTTACTTAACAATATTTTTTTGGTATTTTTTTTTGCACTTTTGAAATTTGAACAGCATAAAGTTGATGCTTCTCTTTCCAAAGTCTTTCCTGGTCAAAAAGATAAATGCTTCTAAAACAAAAGCTAGAAAAAGCGAGATAACCCCACAGCACACATACATGGCTGGATGATAAATCTGTCATTTCTTGGTCCCAAACCTTTTGACACTTTTAAATCTCTCTCGCAGACACACACTCTCTCTTCCCTTATGTTCCTCTCAAATGGTGTCAGCTTTGTCGGTTGTATTATTTAAACCTGTACCCCGCTCTCTCCCATGTTACAAAGATATCTGACACAAAATCACGCGAATCTCAGCCGTCCAATTGGCGTCAGCCTTCTCCAAATCAACAGGCTCTTGGTCTCTCTGGGGATTAAAACTGGCGTATTCTCACCGGGCAGTGGACAAAAAGTTACTGATTCTCCGTACCGTTAGACTCAGACACGTAGCCGTCGCCCAACGGCTTGATTCCGTTTGGGCCCCACCGAACGGACAGTGTGGATAGAGTGGACCTTTTCGTGGGCCCACCGCTGCAAACTTAGAATTAATCTCGGGCTCACCGAGCTAGTTACGGCGCAATTGCTTTAATCTGGATGAAAGTAGTTGGGTTGGGAGAATGCTGAGTCACTTCATCCGAATTATTTGAGGAATTTTATTCTTCTCAGCTTTTCTGTGTATCTAGGTGTACAAGCAAAAAACTTTTGAAATTATTGGCTTCTTCAAGTTTACTTGAGATATCCAATCCCATAGAATTTCAGATTTTTTCGCTGAAAAATTGATAAAATAGAATGCAGGAGGATACAAAACTGGGACAATTATTCAAGGTGTTATTGTAGTGACGGGGACAGTACCATGACCTTAAAAAATTTAAAGGACAGCTTAGAACTACCATTGTAAAGGATTTATGCTCTCAGCAGAGCGGGTTCGGGCTCTCCCCATGCCGGGATCGGCAGGTCTAGATGTCAGGGTATGGAGCATCACTTGTAGGGCCAGAGTCAGGGTTGGTGATGTCGTTCGGGTTCTTCAACAGGAATCAGAACTGGGTAGGGACTGTGGCTGGATATGGAGGTTTGGGCTACACTAGATGAGGATGATAGTGATATTTTGATGATTAATACAATGATTAAGGGTATGTCTAATTAAATATAACAAGATAATATGATATATCATTACTAAGTTCATCATTCTCAATACATTAGTAGAATGAGATCAAGATGTATTTCAATGATTAATAATGAGATAAAAATTTGCGATAGAAAAGGGACAATGAATTCTAAATTCTAATTCGGCAAAGTCTCAAGTGAAATGTACTCTTAAGGGGACAATAGTAATTTTTCATTGTTAAGAGTATGTAGCATCACCATAACATATATTCAAAATTGCTTGAGGCATATTTCATTGATTGTATGGATGAATCTAACCTTAAGTTGTAGCAAAGTGTGAAATGAGTCAACCCTAAGATAGATAGAGTACACCCGGCACATCATGGATCCATTCGGCACACTTCTGTAAAAAATGGCACGGAATGAACAGTACTTGAGTCGACCCAAGTGAAAGTTGAGTCGACCCAATCCTCAAGCCTCAAGAAAACAAGTCTCTGGAATCCCTGAGAGGGCCAACCCAAATGGAACCTGAGTCGACCCAACTTGAGTCGACCCCAACTGAACATGAGTCGACCCAAAGGTAATGTCATTCGTAATCTGTTCTCTGGAAATCCTGAGAGGGTCGACCCAAGTGGAAGTTGAGTCGACCCAACTGAACCTTGAGTTGACCCACAAAGATTTGAGTCGACCCAAGTGAAGAAAGGCTGAAATATAAGGTTCTGTGTTTTTCTGAGAGGGTCGACCCCAATATAGCATGAGTCGACCCAAGTGAAAGTTGGATCGACCCAGTAAAAGTTGAGTCGACCCAAGCACGGGTAGAAGCATAACGGCTAGTTCTGCAGAAGTACTTTTTGTCCTTCCAACAGCAAGCAACGGCTAGTTTTTGAATTCTAACCATTGGGGGTTGTCCAATGGATGAGGGAAACTATTTAAAGGGACACTATTCATCAGAGAAAAGGATCCTTTTGCAAAATATCAAAGCTTACACAAGAAATACAAGTGCCCTAATCTTCTTCATCCAAGTGCTTCATTCAAGAGTCAAAAGGAAGTGGTTGAGCAGATTCCAAGAGATATTAAGAGCTCCATCCACCCTTGAAGAGTGAAGCATTCTTGACAAAGAAGAGAGAAGTCTCATCAAGCGATAACTATTCTCTAAACTCTTCTTTGTAGCTTATAATTATTATATTTGCTCATCTAGGAGTTTCAACATTCTTCTTCTTCCTTTTTAATCACCTTGTAAGGGTTTGTTGGTGAGCCCGTAAAACCAACGGTGTAGGTTTATTGGTGAACCCGTAAAACCAATTGTGAAGGTTCGTTGGTGAGCCCGTAAAACCAACATAGGTTTTGGTGATCCCGGAAAACCAAAGTGTAAAGGTTTTTGGATTGTGAGCCCGAAAACAATCCAACTGTAATCCGAGGGATTATAGTGAATTCCAAGGGGTCGCTTGGGGAGTGGACGTAGGTGCTTAGGAGAGCACCGAACCACTATACTTCTTGTGTTTGTATTGTGCATTGTTCTAATTTCACTCACTCATCAATTGACTAAAGTAAGATAGTAAAAATAATTAAGAGAAACCAATTCACCCCCCTCTTGGCTTGTCACCTTGGGCAACAAGTGGTATCAGAGCGAGGTGCTCATATAGTATTTGTTGATCTCACAATCAAGAGACAAAGATCATGACAACCCAAGTGGGATGTTCTATGAGTGAGGGCAATCCACAAATAGACCTCCTCTATTTAATGGCACTAATTACACATACTGGAAAGCTAGGATGAGGATATTCATTCAAGCTCTAGACTATGAATTGTGGTATATTATAACTAGAGGACCTCACACACCCACAATTAGTATAGAGGGCACTATCATACCCAAATCAGAAATGGATTGGAATGAAAGTGATAGAAGACTAGCACAACTAAATGCTAAAGCAATTAATGTACTTTACTGTTCACTAGATGTAAGTGAATTCAATAGAATATCTACATGCATCTCCGCAAAAAAATTTGGGATAAACTTGAGGTCACACATGAAGGAACTAATCAAGTTAAGGAGTCAAAAATAAACATATTAGTACATAAGTATGAGTTGTATAAAATGGAATCCACTGAGTCTATAACTGAAATGTTTACTCGTTTCATGAAATCATAAATGAGCTAAAGAGTTTAGGAAAGTCTTATACTAACTCTGAATTGGTGCAAAAAATTTTCAGGTCTCTACAAAGAGTTTGGGAGGCCAAGATAACAGCAATTCAGGAAGCAAAGGACCTCAATACACTGCAATTGGAGGAACGTTAGGATCACTCATGACCCATGAGTTGACCATAAGGCAAAATTCAGAAGATGAGGTCAAGAGAAGAAAGACCATTGCCTTAAAGTCTACCACTCCAAAACAAGAAACTGAGTCGAAGAATCTTGATGATGATGAGGAATTTGATGAAGAAGGAATGGCTATGCTTGGAAGAAAATTCAGAAAAATTTATGAGAGGAAAGAAAGATTTCATAAAAAGAAGCCCTTCTTCAAAGGTAGCTCAAGCAAAGAAAAGGGTAAGGACAAAGAAAAGGAAAAGAAAACACCAATTTGTTATGAGTGTAACAAGCCCGGACATTATAAGATAGATTACCCGGAATTAAAATGGATGGCAAGAAAACTTAAGAAGAAAAACTTCATGCTGAATGGAGTAAAAGTGAGGAGTCAAGTTCGGAAGAGGAAGATCATCAAGTAGAAGGCCCAAATCTGCCATATGGCCAATGACGATGAGGTAGATTCTGAACTTGAATGTGATTTTACTGTTGATGAATTACATGATGCATTTTTAGAACTCATGGAAGAACACAAAAAACTAATCAATAAAAATAAAGTTTCTAAAAGATGAAAATCAATCTCTTATCAAAGATAAGCTGAAACTATCTAATAACTATGAAACATTAAGTAAAAGATTCACAAATGAAATACGAGAATTCTAATTGCTGAAAATGTCAAGTTAAAAGAAGATGCTGAAAAATACAAAATCCTTAGTAGACAAGTTTACACTTAGCTCAACCAAATTAAATATGATTCTTGATAGTCAAAAAGCCGTATATGATAAGCTGGATTTGGATAATAAAACAAATAGGAAACAAAAATACTTAAAGAACATATTTGTGAAAGCCAAAAATTAAAAAATATAACTTGTCATTGCTGCAATAAATTAGGACATAAAGCATATGAATGTAATTATAGAAAGTCTAGCAACAACAAATTGAGTAATAATCATAAGCTTAAATTCAAGAAAATTTGGGTTCCAAAAGGAACATCAAGTACTAACCCTAAAGGACCCAACATAGTTTGGGTACCTAAAGCTTATTCTTGATCTTGATTGCAGGGGTGTCTTGCAGCTAATAAGGTGGAATAAACGATGGTATCTAGATAGTGGCTGTTCAAGACACATGACAGGTGACGTAGAACAATTTGTCACCTTGGAAATCTAAGAAGGATGGAGTAGTAACCTATGGAAGACAATGAAAAAGGATATATCATTGGAAAGGGTAAAATTTTCATTACTCCATCTATCTTTATAGAAAATATCTTATTAGTTAATGGTTTTGAAACATAACTTACTTAGCATAAGTCAATTTTGTGATAAAGGGTTTAAAGTCACATTTGAAGCCTCAGTATGCATAATCGCAAAATCCTAAAGATAATAGCATTGTACTTATAGGACAAAGACAAAGAAATATTTACATGGTAGATCTTCATGAATTAGGCAAGAAAAAATGGATTATGTTTAATTACTAATGAAGAAAAGAAAAATGAAACGAGTTGGCTTTGGCATCGTAGACTAGGACATGCTAGTATGGAATTAATATCAAAACTAGTCAAGAAGGAATTAATAAAGGATGTACCAAAATTGATCTTTAAAAAAGACAAAATTTGTGGGACCATGCTCTTTAGGAAAGCAGACAAAATCATCCTTCAAATCAAAGATATAGTATCAACCACTAGGCCTTTTGAACTCATAACATATGGATCTATTTGGACCCACTAAGAACCGCAAGTCTAGGAGGGAAGAAGTATGGACTAGTTATAGTAGATGATTTTTTCAAAATATACATGGGTTTCATTTTCTGGCACATAAAAATGAAGCATTTGTCAGCATTCTTAAAATATTTATAAAAACATCATAAATGAAAAGAAGCTCACCTTAATAGCAATTCGAAGTGATCATGGAATTGAATTTAAAAATCAACACTTTGAAGAATTTTGTAATGAAAATGGTACTCACATCAATTTTCAGCACCTAAAACGCCTCAACAAAATGGGGTTGTGAACGGAAAAAATAGGACATTGGCAGAAATGGCACGCACAATGTTGTGCGAGTCAAATCATCTAAAGTACTTTTGAGCTGAAGCTATAAGCACTGCTTGCCATATTCTAAATCGAGTTTTAATACGACCAATAACCAAGAAAAACTCCTTATCAACTTTGGAAGAATAAGAAACCAACTGCTAAGTATCTGAGGTATTTGGATGTAGATTGTTTCATTTTAAACAATGGCAAAGAGGGATCTAAGTAAATTTGATGTCAAGTCAGATGAAGGTATCTTCTATTAGGATACTCCACATCTAGCAGGGGCATACAGAGTATTTAATTAAAAGAACTCTTGTAGTCGAAGAGTCAGTTAATATCATATTTGATGAGTCTGATAGTAAGTCTGCTAGGAAAGAAAATATCCTTGATGATGATGTAGGAATTATTAACTTTGAAAAATTGAATCTTGATGACGTGCCAAATTCAAGATAAGGAAAATGATCGCGTGCCACCACAATCTGAAGACTTGCCAAAGGAATGGAGGTATGCATATGGACACCCTAAAGACTTAAATCATTGGTGATCCATCTCAAGGGGTAAGAACTCGATCCTCTCTTAAAAAATTTAAATGATTATCTTGCTTTTGTTTCACAGTTAGAACCTAAGACTTATGAAGAAAGCTGAAAAAGATACCAATTGGATAAATGCTATGCAAGAAGAATTAAATCAATTTCAAAATAAGTAATGTATGGACATTAACTGAGAGACCAAAGCATAACTCTGTAATTAGAACAAAATGGATCTTTAGAAATAAATTAGATGAAAATGGGGTAGTTATAAGAAATAAAGCTAGACTTGTAGCTAAGGGATACAATCAAGAAGAAGGGATAGATTTTGAGGAAACATTTGCTCCCGTAGCTAGATTAGAGGCTATTAGATTACTTCTAGCTTTTGCATGTTTCATGAATTTCAAATTGTATCAAATGGATGTAAAAAGTGCCTTCTTAAACGGTTTTATAGAGGAAGAAGTATATGTTAGAGCAACCTTCTGGTTTTGAGAATCATGAATGCCAAATCATGTGTTTAGACTACATAAGGCATTATATGGATTGAAGCAAGCACCTAGGGCTTGGTATGATCGACGAAGCAAATTTCTACTAAATAATGACTTTAGTAGAGGAAATGTAGATAAAACACTTTTTTTCAAAAGAAAAAGACAAAAATCTGCTAGTGGTACAAATATATGTAGATGACATAATCTTTGGTGCCACAAATGATAATCTTTGCAAAGAGTTTGCTAATTTAATGCAAGGAGAATGCGAGATGAGTTTGATGGAAGAACTAAGTTTCTTTCTCGGATTACAAATCAAGCAAACCAAAGAAGGTATTTTCATTCATCAAACTAAGTATACAAAGGAAATATTAAAAAAATTTGGGAATGAAAAATCACAAGGAAATAGGCACCCCCAAATGAATCCCACTAGTAAGCTAGACAAAGATGAGAAAGGAAAAAGTATAGATATGAAGCTTTATAGAGGCTTAATTGGATCTTTGCTCTACCTTACTGCCAGTAGACCAGACATAGTGTTTAGTGTGGGAATATGTGCTAGATTACCAATCAGTTCCTAAGGAGTCACATTTAAGTGCTGTTAAAAGAATTCTTAGATATTTAAGAGGAACTACAAACATAGGATTATGGTACTCAAGAGACTCCTGTCTAGATTTGCTTGCCTACTCAGAGTATAGATTTTGCTGGATGCAAATTAGATAGGAAGAGCACTAGTGGAACATGTCAATTTTTTAGGAAATAACTTAGTATCATGGTTTAGCAAAAAGCAGAATTCAGTAGCATTGTCAACGGCTGAAGCTGAATATATAGATTGCCGGCAGTTGTTGTGCTCAAGTACTATGGCTTAAGCAACAACTAGAGGACTATGGAGTTAAACTAGATAACATTCCTATAAAGTTGTGATAATACTAGTGCCATCAACCTTACTAAAAATTCGGTCAGCACTCTAAAGCCAAACACATTGAAATAAGATATCATTTTATTAGAGATCATGTGCAAAATGAAAACATATGTATTGAGCATGTATGTATCTGAGAAACAATTAGGCTGGACATATTCATAAAACCTTTGAGTGAAGATAGATTTTGCATGCTTAGGAGAAAATTATGCATATGTGATCCTTTTGATTGAGGAGATATAAAAGGAGCAAGCTGTCTCATGATACTCTCCTCCCATTTCTAAAAAACCCATGAAACATTAGTCAAACTAGTCATCTATAGATTCCTTACTCATGTATCATTGTTCCAGTAAGAATTTGTAAGGATTGGAAGAAAGGAAAATTTTAAAAAAAAAGAAAAAAGGAAGAGAAAGAAAAATTTCTGAACTAGGGTCGACCCAACCCAGAATGGGGTCGACCCCAACGTTGAGTCGACCCAAGAAAAATCTAGGGTCGGACCCAACGACGGGACCCCACTTGTTAAAAGGAGGACCCGTGAGCAATCTAGGGTACTGTTTTCACTTTGTCCTCTTCCAAAAACCCTATTCTCCACTCTTCAAATCTCTTCCAATCATCTCCAAACAGTAGAAGGAAGCTTCCCCAAGCCGTTAGATCAAGATCTTGAAGAAATGGGACCCAAGAGAGCTGTAGCCAAGCGATCTGGGAGGGTTTCACGGACCACCCGTGTTGAAGAAAAGCTACAGAGTCTTCTACAGTGCCTCCACAAGGTGAGACACGTGTAGAGCCTCCTCCTCCTCCCACTCCTTCAGTCCAACTTGGCCAAATATGCGGGGAGACCAGTTACCACGGGGAGAAGGATCCACTCCGAGTTTTTGGATCAAGAAGGGTTCCGTTTGGGGGAATGGATCCGAAGGCAAGGATGGGAGTATCTTTGCTCCCTAAATATGGTGACATCCCCAGGATTAGTTCGTGAGTTCTATGCCTTCTTGAAAGTTGGAATGGGAGGGCTTGTGTCTGAAGTCCGAGGAGTAAGGATTAGGATTTCAGAAGAGAGTTTGAGTGAGTTGCTTCATCTCCCCTGCGAATGTGCAACTCCAGAAAAGCCCCGAAAATAAGGTTGAGAGCCTTGCAGTTGATTCTTGAGAATGAAGATTTTGATTATTCAGAAAATGTAATAGCAAGCTCTCTTTCAGCTGAAATGAGGTTGTTGCACAACTTCATAGGTCGGATTTTGTTACCGAAGAGCGGAAGATTTGATCTCATCTCTGAGCGGAACTTGGTCATCATGGAGTATATTATTCAGGGGATTCCCCTGAACCTCCCAGCGATGATGCTTAGGCAGATGAGGAAGGCCATATGCAATTCGAGAATCTCCCTGCCATATGGTATGTTACTCATCCTAGTCTTCCGACAGCATGACATATCTGTAGAGGGTGAGATCTCCAGGCACCTTTTATTCACTGATACTGTACACTGCACGGGTCACTAATCCGTATGGGTTATGAGAAGGTGAACGGGCAGTGGGTGCGTACAGGAGCAGGGATACATGCACCGGAGGGTGATGCACCAGAGGTTGGAGATCCCATCCCTGAGGCTGAGGTACTTGAGGAGCATCCTACGGCACCTTCAGAGGCTGGCCCATCATCATCTGTTCCCACCGGAAATACAGATGAGTTCTGGAGTAGGATGACTGAGATTATGACAGCTCAGGCGAGGACTATCACTGAGGGATTGACGAGCAGATTGGATATTATGATTGCTGAGATTAGCGATCTCAGAAAGCAGGTAGGAGCTCTACGGAGAGAGAGAGAGGTTCATGCTCCATCTGTGCCCCAGGGCAGCTGAGTCAGAGGTTTCGGCACAGAGTCATCCAGTTCACCGAGCTCCACACCAGACTCAGTCCCATCAGGCTCGACCTCCCCTTGCCACTTATGCTAGGAGGATGAGGACTAGATCACAGCCATTAGATACCCCCTAGGCTGATGTTAGCACCTTTGGTATTAGTGCCTAGGATTTATCTAGTTCTCATATGTATTTTGTGTTGATCATGTACTTTGTACTTTGATTGAGAACATTGTTTTGTTTTGGCATTAATGTATTATAATGTTCCATTTTGATCAATAAAATTGAACTGTTTATTATTTATTGTGTCTACTACTTATTGTATCTATTTGATGATAACAAAAAAGAGGAGAAGCAAGGAAAGAGAAATAATGTGACAAACAAGGTTGAACATTATATTAGAAAGACTGTACATTTAAGGGGGAGTAATCTGTAACAATGAAAATGTTAAAGTCATAAGATTTAAATCGAATTTCAAGAATTTGGTACATAGAATTTTAGAATTTGGCACATACCTTTCACACCTCGATACATAATCTGAAACTCATGCTTTATCTCAAATTTTTGAAGTTTTATCTTTAATGAAATATAAAATAAAGGGGGAGTAATTCAAAGGTCAAATTGAAAACATTTGGATGAAATAGGGGGAGACTTCACTCTCAAATTTGAAAAGCTGAAATTCAGCAACTTGAGCCCTTCTAAAACTAATTTTAAGATAAGTATCAATAGGCTCATACTCAATATTTTATATGTTGCCCAGATAGACAACCCAAGAGGGGGGGGGGGGTGAATTGGGTTTTTAAATTAACTTGAATATTTAAAAACTTTGTGGATGATTAATTTAAGACTATAGCAAGTTGTTTAATTAAAGCTAAGTGCTGTGAGTAGTGTCCGGGGAAGAAGATGAGAGACAATGCACTACAAACACAAAGTTTTATAGTGGTTCGGAGCTAACCCTTGCTCCTACGTCCACTCCCCAAGTGTCACTTGGGAATTTCACTATAACCCCCTTGGATTACAGCCGGTTGTTTTGGCAAGCTCACAACCAAACTTGTTGTTTTACGAGCTCACAACGAACTCGGTCGGTTTTTCCAGGCTCACCGACTAGAACCAAACCCCGATTGTTTTCCCGGGCTCACAATCAAACCCTTACACACGTTGGTTTTAACTTGGCTCACCAACCAACCTTAAACCCCTTGATTCAATCCCCCGATTGAATCAAGTAAATACAGAGATAGAAGAAAATAGAAAATAGCTTCTCAAAAAGCAGATTTAAAACAATATAATCGTAAAGGAGTTAGAAGCCCTCAAACGCTTTTAAGCTGGTGAAGAGGTATGGGCTTCTGGAACTCCGGTCTCCTCTTGAAAGAGTGGTCGACTTGAATGCACGAGGAGGAAGCTTTGATTGTTGGGAAGAAGTTGTTGGAGCAGTAAATGCAGATCTCCCCTTTTTCGTTTAAGAGCACTTGGAGAGCTTGAAAACTTGAATGCTTGGAGTGGAATGTCTATTCTCTGCCTTGCTACAGTCCTCTGTGGCTATTTAAGCCAACCCCCACGGAAACTAGCCGTTACTCTGCTTTTTCTGGCCGTTCTGCACACTCTACGCCAGCCTGACAATATGACCGTTGGTGGGTTGGAGTCGACTCGCGCGATCAGGAGTCGACTCGGCTGTAGCAGGAATCGACTCACGCTTTTCCGGAGTCGACTCGGCAACTGTTCCAAATTTGAATTAAAGTTGCCGTCTTGACTGGGAGTCGACTCGTCTTGACCTGGAGTCGACTCGCCAACTTCTGGAGCTGACGTGGCAATTTTGGAGTCGGCTCATCCACTGAAGTCCGTGGATCCAATTTTGAATTTGATCCACTCGAGTCGACTCAACTGTCCTGGGAGTCGACTCGAATCTCAGAGCCCGAACTCCCGTGTGGAGTGATTGATTAAAACCCCATTTGATTTTGATGAGCTCAAAGCATTTGAGTATATCTTTTGATTACTAATGAATTCAATTGAGTGTTTCAGTGAAAATCCTGTCTAAGTGTCCCAAGACATGGTTCATAATTTTTGGATAAGTTAAGGAGTCTGTTTGAACCAATGTCTGAGACTCGAGTCGACTCCCGAGTATCACGAGTCGACTCCAAGCGTATCAAGTTCACTGGCACGAGCTCGAGTCGACTCCAGATAAGTACGAGTCGACTCCGACTGAGAACAGACAGAAGGACAGAAAGCTTCAACTCAGAACCTGTCAGCGAGTCGACTCCCGAAGTGCGCGAGTCGACTCCGATGTTCACCGAGTCGACTTCAAGCAGTCACAGGCAGAAAAGTCAGAGAACAGTTTTCGGGTCTGAGATTCGAGTCGACTCCAGTGGAACGCGAGTCGACTCCGATAGGTGGCAAGTCGACTCCAAAGAAAGCATGAGTCGACTCTCAGCGGAACACAAAGAAAAAGTCAGAGAGCATTTTTGGGACTCTGAGATTCGAGTCGACTCCCGCAGGTACGCGAGTCGACTCCGAGACTCGCGATCATCAACAGACAGAAGATCAAGTTACTGCCTCTGAGATTCGAGTCGACTCCCAGACAACTCGAGTCGACTCCAAGACAGCTTCACGTCAAAAGGCAGAAGACCATCTTTCGGAAACTGAGAGCCGAGTCGACTCCAAGGAAGTTCGAGTCGACTCCAAGACTGGACGAGCCAAAAGACAGAGGATCGGGAGTTCGGGCTCTGAATTCGAGTCGACTCCCAGGACAGTCGAGTCGACTCGAGTGGACAAAATTCAAAATTGGATCCACGGACTTCAGTGGATGAGCCGACTCCAAAATTGCCAAGTCAGCTCCAGAGTTGATGAGTCGACTCCAGGTCAAGACGAGTCGACTCCCAGTCGTGAAGGCAACTTTAATTCAAATTTGGAACAGTTGCCGAGTCGACTCCGGAAAAGCTTGAGTCGACTCCCGCTACAGCCGAGTTGACTCCTGATCGCGCGAGTCGACTCCAACCCACCAACGGTCATATTGTCAGGCTGCGCAGAGGTGTTCAGAACGGACAGAAAAAGCACTCTAACGGCTAGTTTCCGTGGGGGTTGGCTTAAATAGCCACAGAGGACTGTAGGCAAGGCAGAGAACAACCATCCACTCCAACTAATCAAGCATTCAAGCTCTGCCAACGTTGCTCTTCAACGAAAAGAGGAAGATCTGCATTTTACTGCTTCCAACAACTACATCTTTCCAGCAATTAAAAGCCTCCTTCTCCTGCATTCAAGTCGACTACTCTTTCAAGGGAGGACCAGAAGTTTAAGAAGCCATTCCTCATCTCCAATCTAAAAGCGTTTGAGGCTTCATTAACTTCTTTATTGTTCATATTGTTTTCATCTGCTTTTTTGAGAAGCTCATTTCTGTTTTCTTTCTACAACTTGTATTTACTTGGTTCAATCGGGGATTGAATCAAGGGGATTTGGTGGTTGAGTTTGGTGAGCCAAGTATGTAAAACCAACGTGTGTAAGGGTTTTGATTGTGATCCCGGGAAAAACAATCGGGGCGGTTCTAGTCGTGAGGCCTGGAAAAAACCCGACCGAGGTTCGTGTGAGCTCGTAAAACAACAAGTTTGGTTGTGAGCTTGGAAAACAACCGGCTGTAATCCAAGGGGTTATAGTGAATTCCCAAGTGAGACTTGGGGATGGACGTAGGAGCAAGGGTTAGCTCCGAACCACTATAAAACCTTGTGTTTGCGTTTGGATTGTCTCTTCTTCTTCTTCCCCTCACATCACTCACAGCACTTAGCATTAATTAAATAACTTGCAATAGTTTTTAATAGGTCAACCACATCGTTTAATTATTCAAGATTATTTTAAAACCCAATTCACCCCCCCCTCTTGGGTTGTCTATCTGGGCAACAAGTGGTATCAGAGCCTAAAACTCTTCCACCCAAGAGTTAAAAGATCAAAATGACAACCCCATTGGATCTTCCCACATTGAGGGTCATCCACCCAAAGACCCCCTTTCTTTAATGGATCCGACTACTCATACTGGAAGGCTAGGATGAGAATATCATCCAAGCCCAAGACTATGAGGATGTGGACCATTGTAGTAAATGGCCCATACATCCCACTCCATATATGTAGAGGGTTTCAAGGTACCCAAACTAGAAAAAAGATTGGGATGACTGAACATGACATGAGGAAGGCATAACTTAATTCTAAAGCTAAGAATGTACTTTATTGTTGCCTTAGATAGAAATGAATTTAATAGGGTCTCTACTTGCAACTCTGCAAAAGAGATCTGGGATAGACTTGAAGTGACCCATGAAGGCACAAATCAAGTTAAAGAATCCAAAATTAATATATTGGTTCATAAATATGAACTATTTAAAATGGATTCTAATGAAACATTACATGCATGTTCACGGTTTACTGATTATTGTCAATGGCCTAAAAAAGCCTTGGCAAGAACTATACTAACAGTGAGCTTGTCAGGAAAATCCTTCGTGTCTACCAAGGTCTTGGGGAAGCTAAAGTGACGGCATCCAAGAAGCCAAGGACTTGAACAAATTACCACTCGAGGAGCTCCTGGATCCTTGATGACGCACGAGCTAACCATGAAGCAACACAACGAGGAAGAGTCCTCTCATAAGAAAA
Source organism: Phoenix dactylifera (assembly GCF_009389715.1). Lineage (NCBI taxonomy): Eukaryota > Viridiplantae > Streptophyta > Magnoliopsida > Arecales > Arecaceae > Phoenix > Phoenix dactylifera. Next base: position 281,750 of record NW_024067683.1, read on the forward strand.
AGGTATTAGCACTCAAAATCTACTTCATCTAACAAGGACTTATCTTTGCGCGACAAGCAGCAGTGAAAAAGAAGAAGATGAGGAAGATGATGGTGAGGCACTTCTGTGCGTCAAGTTCAAGAAATTATCAACCACAAGAAGGCGTATCATCAAAGGAGAGGCCCCTCAAATCCTACCGCAAGGACAAAAGGTAAGGACAAGGGAAAATGAGGGATTGGGTGTTACGAGTGCAAGAAGCCGGGTCACATAAGAGCAGAGTGCCCCTTACTGAAGAAGGGGAGTAAGTACAAGAAGAAGAAGGCTCTTGTCACTACCATCCGACTCCGACTCATCATCCTCCTCATCAGATGATGAACAAGAAGAGAAGGCCAATTTCTGCTTCATTATGGCCAACGAAAAACGAAAGGTAACTTCTGCCATACGCATCTTGATTTTTTCTTTGACTGAACTTATGATGCATTTAATGAATTAATGGTAGAATATAAGGCCATAAATCTTAAGAATAAGAGAACTAAAAATAGCTAATCAATCATACCTACATAAATACGATAAATTAGTTAAGCGATGATTTAATCATCAAAAGAATATAGAATTAAGACAAGCAACCAACTTTAACTCAAAAGAATAGTACCTTAACTAAAGATATGAAAAACTAACTAAGGAACTTTCAGAACTTTAAAAATCAAACAAATCTTAAATAAGGATCTCACAAAAGAACTTAATGACCGTATAAAAGCAGAAAATCAAACTCTAACTAAGAACTTAACAAATACAAACTCTTAGTTGAAAAAATTTACATATAGTTCTGAAAAAATTAAACATGATACTTAATAGTAACGAGCCGTATTTAATAAAGCGGGTTTAGGGTATAAACCAAGAAATAAACAAAAACTTCTAGTAACTTCTTTGTTAAAGCTGGGGAAACTAAACTAAGAAATAACTTGCTTTGCTGTGGTACTATAGGTCATAAAGCAAAATGTGTGTAATTTTAAGAAAAAATTAAACAAAAAAAAATTAAAAGGGTATGGGTTCCAAAAGGAACCAACTTGACTAACCATGAAGGACCCAAGAAAACTTGGGTACCTAAGATGACATGATTTGCTTGTGTAGGAGTGTCTTGCAGCCAAGGTCAACAAAAACTGCTGGTACTTGGATAGTGGCTGCTCAAGGCACATGACGGGTGACAAAGATCAATTTTTCACCCTTGAAGCTAAGAAGGGAGGTGCTGTGACTTTTGGAGACAACAACCAAGGTCACATCATTGGTATTGGTAAAGTTCAAATCACTCCTTCTACTTTTATTGATAATGTTAGATATGTTGATGGTTTTAAGCATAACTTATTAAGCATTAGTCAATTATGTGATAAAGGGTATGATGTTATGTTTAAGCCATCACTATGCATTATAACAAACCCTAATGATAATAGTTTAGTTTTTAAAGGATTAGACGTGGAAATGTATATGTTGTAGACCTAGAAGATCTTGCAAAACATAACCAATGTTTAGTTGTAAATGAAACTAAAGATAATGATGCTAGTTGGTTATGGCACCGTAAGTTAGGTCATGCAAGCATGGACACAATAACTAAACTAGTTAAAAGAGACTCCGTGATAGGTTTGCCAAAATTAAAATTTGAAAAGAACAAAATATGTGAAACATGTCAATTTGGCAAACAATCTAGGAACTCTTTTAAATCCATAAAATGTGTCTCTACCTCTAGGCCTCTAGAATTATTACACATGGACCTATTTGGTCCAACTAGAACAACAAGCCTAGGTGGAAATAAATATGGTCTAGTTATAGTAGATGATTACTCTAGTACACATGGGTCATATTCCTAGTGCATAAGGATCAAGCATTTTCTATGTTTAAGAAGTTCCATAAGGAAGTAACAATGCTAGAGAGTCTTCAGTCATAGCCATTAGAAGTGACCATGGTACCGAATTCGAAAATCAGTCATTTAATGAATTTTGTAGTAAGAAAGGGATAACCCATAATTTCTCAGCACCTAGGACACCACAACAAAATGGAGTGGTGGAAAGAAAGAATAGAACACTAGAGGAAATGGCTAGAACTATGTTATGTGAAAGTAACCTCCCTAAGTACTTTTGGGGAGAAGCCATTAATACCTCTTGTCACATACTAAATAGAGTTCTATTGAGACCCATTATAAAGAAAACACCTTATGAACTGTGGAAAAACAGAAAACCAAAGGTTAATTATTTTCATATTTTTGGATGTAGGTGTTTTGTACATAATAATGGGAAAGATAATCTAGGGAAATTTGACCCTAAATCTGATGAAGGAATATTCTTAGGTTATTCTACAACTAGTAAAGCCTATAGAGTCTTTAATAAAAGAACCTTAGTTATAGAAGAATCTATACATATTGTTTTTGATGACTCTAGTGACATCTCGTCTAGTAAGAAGGTTAATTTGATGATGATGTTGAAATACTTGAAGAAAAGATAGATAAGATAGGATTACAAGATGATAATCAAAAGTTGATTGAAGGAGAATCATCAAGCCAAGAGGCTATTATGGATCATGGGCTAACTAAAGCTTGGAGGTATGCTCATGGGCATCCTAAGAAACTAATTCTAGATGATCCATCTCAACCCGTTAGGACTAGAGCATCCCTTAGGAATTTGAATAACCATCTAGCTTTTGTTTCACACTTTGAGCCCAACATATAGAAGAAGCCGAAAATGATGTAAATTGGATAAATGCAATGCAAGAAGAACTAAACCAATTTACTAGAAACAAAGTGTGGAATCTAGTAGAGAGACCTTCTGAATATCCAATTATTGTACTAAATGGATTTATAAAAAATAAACTTGATGAAAATGGAATTGTTATAAGGAATAAGGCCAGACTAGTAGCAAAGGGGTATAATCAAGAAGAAGGTATAGATTTTGATGAAACCTTTGCTCCCGTAGCTAGACTTGAGGCGATTAGACTATTATTAGCATATGCATGCTCTAAGGACTTCAAACTATTTCAAATGGATGTAAAAAGTGCATTTTTAAATGGGTATATTAATGAGGAGTATATGTAGAACAACCTCCTGGTTTTGAAAATCATCAATACCCTAATCATGTATATAAACTGAACAAAGCACTTTATGGCTTAAAACAAGCACCTAGAGCATGGTATGAGAGGCTTAGCAAATTTCTATTAGAACATGAATTCTCTAGGGGAAATGTAGACACAACATTATTTCTGAAAAAGCAAAATAAAGATATGTTATTAGTACAGATTTATGTTGATGATATCATTTTCGGTGCTACTAACAATCGCCTCTGCGAGGAATTTGCTGATTTGATGCAGAGTGAGTTTGAGATGAGCATGATGGGAGAGCTGAACTACTTTCTCGGGCTTCAAATCAAACAGTCTGAAGGAGGCATCTTCATCAATCAAGCCAAATATATCAAGGAGATGCTCAAGAAGTTTGACATGGAGGGAAACAAGTCAATCAGCACCCCCATGAGCTCATCATGCAAGTTAGACCAAGATGAATCAGGTAAATCTGTAGATCAAAAACTTTATAGAGGTATGATAGGATCTTACTGTATCTTACTGCAAGTAGACCTGATATTATGTTTAGTGTGTGCATGTGTGCTAGATATCAGGCTAATCCTAAAGAATCACATCTAGTTGCAGTTAAGAGAATTTTTAAATACTTAATAGGAACTAAGAACATAGGGCTATGGTACTCTAAAGAATCTAGCCTAAACTTAATAGGGTACACAGATTCAGACTTCGCTAGATGTAAGCTTGATAGAAAAAGTACCAGCGGGTCGTGTCAATTTCTAGGAGAAAACCTTATCTCATGGTTTAGCAAGAAACAAAACTCGGTTGCATTATCCACTGCAGAAGCTGAATATGTTGCAGCCGGGAGTTGTTGTGCTCAAATCTTATGGATTAAACAACAATTAGAAGATTATGGCGTTAAACAAGATAAAATTCCCATTAATTGTGATAATACAAGTGCCATAAACTTAACTAAAAATTCAATTCAACATTCAAGAACTAAACACATTGAGATAAGACATCACTTCATAAGAGATCATGTATTGAATGGTGATGTGACACTCCAATTTGTTTGTACTGATAATCAATTAGCAGATATTTTTACAAAACCCCTAAGTGAAGAGAGGTTTAGTGTGCTTAGGAGGGGATTAGGAGTGATTGATCCATCCTAGTGGTTCCACTAGATACATTGATTTTGATGATTATAATGTGGTTAAAAATAGAGTTTCTTTCCAATGATCATCAAATCAGATCTTAATTAAGTGATTTTCCGTCATTCGGCACGATTATAGCATGAGTTTTAGGTGCGTGCCAAGGTTAGAGACGACTCGAGTAAGTTTCAGAGCCGGCTCCTAAGGGGGAGTCGACTCGCGCATATTCTGGAGTCGACTCGAGGTCGAGTCGACTCGCGACTCAGTGGAGTCGACTCGCAGTCGGGATCTGACTTTTTAACCCTAGATTTGTCGTTTCGAAAACACTTTTCTTTCAAGCCGCAACTGTTCAAAAAGCCCTAGAGCCGACTCCTAGGTCGTCCCCGATCGTCTCCAAGCCATTTTTCCGTCGATTCTTTGCCGGACATTGAGTTCTCCTCCCTTCCTAGGTCATTCCCGGTTGGTTCCGAGTCTTTTCCGTCGGTCCTTCACCGTCCTCTAGTTTTTTTTTTTTCCCTCAGTTTAGGTCAAATGCCGCGTAAGACCGTAGTTAGGAAGAGGTCCCGACCCGAGGCCGGTCCCGAGCGGCGCTCCAAGGCGCGGCACGATCCCGCGAGGCAACCACCTCCGGCTCGTTCCCCGCCTAGGGCGGTTCCCGCGAGGCCATTGGCCGGGAAGGTCGTCTCCACCGGGAGGTATGTCGATTTCGACTTCCTCTCCCGGGAAGGGTTCACCATAGGTGATAGACTTAGGGCCCAGGGCCTAGAGTACTTCCTTACACTGGACCTCCCCACTTACCCGGGCCTTATTAGAGAGTTCTATGGTACCGTCCATCGGGGGTAGAACTCGGAAGGCTGGCCCGTGATGCAAACTACAAATGTGATCAAGAAAGGTATCCCGTGAAACCCTAACAAGTAGCTCAAGATCAGGAGAAACCAGAGCCCTTGGGTTTATAAACAGCTCCTCCGTCACATGGAACCACCAAAGAGAGAACCAATCAATAAGCAAGTGGTCAGAATAAAGCGAAACCCATTTTCGCTAATCGGTAAAAATAAAGTGACAAAAAGCGGCCTTTCCATTCGAAACATGGGCAAACAAAGCACTATCTGCCAAGCTGTTATGGAGATTGAAACCAGAGGAGAGCGGGCTTTGGAGAAAAATATACCTGAACCCTCCACATAGAAAGGAAAGAAGTCTGAGTCTTCCCAGGAACCTGCAAAAGATAAGGGAAAGAGACTTGTTGAAGATCGAAGAGTAAAGATAAAGGAAAGGAGCCTATGGTAGCCCCGGAAAAAATTTCTTTTGTTGTCCCCAAGTTCTAGGCCTGTTTTGCTGCTGTGCTCCCGTCTTTCTTTTTTCTATCTCGTCGTTAAAGTGCTCCTACCGAAGCTGCTGCGTCTACCTGTTTCCCTATTCCCGTCGTTGTTGCTGCTTGCGGGACTATTGTATATTTTTATATAGTTATAACACTAAGCCCCTATGAATTAGTTCCAAGATATCGGATTGCTGAAGTCTTTCTGAAGAGGGGAGACAAAGCCCTCTATACCTATTTTTTAGGAATAGGATTAGAAGGCTATAAAGTAGCCCTTTTGTTTGTGCATCTTTCTTTCACAGAATCCAACCACACCGGAATGGATGGTACAAAGTCCTCCAGCCTTTCATACTTTTGGAGAACTTCCACTTGATGAAGGTGACGACTGCTCTCTCTTTCTTGAGAGATGCGAATGAATAGCCTACTTTTTTCTTTCCACGAGAATGGGAATTTTCCAACTGACCTTCAGAGATGGGAATCAACTTGCCTGCTTCTACGCGTTTTCCTTAAGCGCGTTTTTCACTCAGGCTCAGGACCAGGCCCTCCATAGCGAGTCTTTCCTACAGCCCGTCTTATGTGGCATTCACCAAGTCTCAATCACCGTAGCGCGGGACCTTCCACAATCCACTTAATTCCTCTTTGTCTGACCTCTCGACCGCTTCTCGTCGAAGAGGCAGGTGATTGAAGATCCGCCTAAAAAATGATGTTTCCAGTTCGACGATAACCCGGGTCCCCTCCTTCTCCGGAAAGAGATCTATTAGTGATTGGGCCATGAAATGGATAATTGAGTTCACCTCATACTGCACGCGATTAAGCATTCCTATCCACCTCATAAACCTATTTATCGGCAAGGATTTAATGGTTCGCTCCTCCCCCTTTATCGACGCATTGTCTTTCCAGATGAACTGGCATTGAAGCAACTCTGACTCTAGCAGAATCCACACACATCTGCTTATATAATTAATTATATAAGGCTAGCTTTAGCTACTGGTATGAATATACCAATTCGTTATGTATGGATGATGAGATTCCATTGATACAGAGCCAATTCCAATAGACTTATTGAACGTTCCCATTGGCGTGCATCCAGCAGGAATGAACTACGAATTTGCCAATTATGAGTTGGGCGCTTTAACCATTCAGCCATGGATGCTAAAGGATCATCGTACATCGTGAATAACCAAGTATCGAGGGCACAGTAGCCGGTGTCCCTTTGGTGTCACGGAGGATCTTATTGCCCACATCCTCCACCTTCCATTAGCAGGGGTGGCTCCCGCACACCCTGAGGATAGGGTTGAGGCCCTTACGGCCGTTCTAGGACATCCACCCCAGTCACCTCTAGACGAGGTATCCGCGAGCTCACTACCGATTGAGGTGCGGATCCTCTTGAGTATTTTGTCTAGGTCCATCTTCCCTAAGATAGGGAGATTTGATTTTGTAAATGAGAGAGACCTAGCTCTTATGTTCTATATCCTTCAGGACACCCCAATCAACTTCCCTAAGCTCATCTATAGGTATATGTGTGAGCCCCTAGATAGACCTAGGCTCACCCTCCCATACGGCATGATTTTCACCCTTCTTTTTAGGGAGTACGAGGTTCCCATTCCTGAGGGGGAGCCCTTTCGCGCTTTGCGATGGACTGATCGCACGCGTGCCGGGACCCTACACAGGATGGGGTTTCGGAAGAGAGAGGGGTATGGGTTAGGAAGTCTACCCTCACCGCTCAGACCACCAGACCTTCACCCCAGTCCTGAGCCCGATTCAGACTACCCAGACCTTCCAGACCATCCAGACCATCCAGACCTTCCATCCACTCCTCCTGCTCCTACCACCTCCGCCGGACCCTTCCTCCTCGGCTCCACCATCCATGGAGGTCCGGATTGATCCTGAGCAGCTCCGGGAGCTGCGACAGGAGATAGTCAGAGATGTGAGGGATGGCTGCTTCGGGAGCTCCGAGGTGCGGTGCCTGCTCCCACTCCTGCACCCGTATCTTCTCAGTTGGTCCCTTCCTTGACAGCCGTGACTGACATGACGGCTCATGTACGGGAAGAGATTACAATGTCGGAGTTTGGTCCAGGCCCAGTTCCACAGCATGAGTGAGGTCACGAGCACCACTCGACAGATGCGAGAGACATAGGTCGTGACATGCACACCACCACCGAGGGGGCCGAGCGCTTGTCGAATGTACTCATCGACAAGCTGGACGCACTTCAGACGGTGATTGGCTTCAGACGTCGGTGACTGAGCTCTACTACACATAGCAGGGCCACTACGTCTATTATCACGCAGCTTGGCATGTTACAGATGCGTCACCCTCCTCATGGAGCAAGAGCGATTGAGAGGAGGACCACATCCCGAGAGGAGGACCACATCCTCGAGAGGAGGTGCCTCATCCTCGAGGAGGCCATAGTCTTTTTGTTTTTGTTTGACTTGTTTACTTTACTTATTGTATTCTCACATGTATTCACATTCATATAATATAATGAGTAGACATTTTTCTTCAATTATGTGCCATTTGATGATTGGTTTGCATTGATTGTGTGTGATTACCTCCTTTTTGATATGATGACAAAAAGGGGGAGAAATAATATGTAAAAGAAAGGGGAGAAATATGTATAAAGTATGTAAAAGTGGCGAATATGTAGAAATCAATGAAATCAATAAAAACATAAAACTCTTAAAACACACAAATTTGTTCTAAGTGGATTCGGTACCTCGAGGCTCATTATCTCTCTTTTGGGGCTCCTAATGGAGTAATCTCCAGAATCTATTTAAGGGATATTCGGAGATTAGCTGAATCCTACACAAGAACAAATTGACAGATTTTCCCTCTAAATACAAAAAATTCAGTTCAAAAACTTCAAAGCATTAAAGGAAATTCAGAGAATCAAAACATAGTTGAATGCATATGTTGAGGGGGAGAATCTGAATTTTAATCAACTAAATCATTAATGACATATAAATCAAACAATTGATTGCATAATATGAAGGCTTATATAATTCCAAATGAAAGGGGGAGCTTTAACTCCGAATTTATTGTTTCACTCCTTTCAAGCTTGGATAAATTGAATTACCAGACATTTGAATTCATTTATAAATTTTTATTTCATTATTTATTGAGCAATTCATTTTACATATACTCAAAGTTTTGTCATCATCAAAAAAGGGGGAGATTGTGGAGTGATTGATTAAAACCCCATTTGATTTTGATGAGTCAAAGCATTTGAGTATATCTTTTGATTACTAATGAATTCAATTGAGTGTTTCAGTGAAAATCTTGTCTAAGTGTCTCAAGACTTGGTTCATAATTTTTGGATAAGTTAAGGAGTCTGTTGAACCAAGTCTGAGACTCGAGTCGACTCCCGAGTATCACGAGTCGACTCCAAGCGTATCAAGTTCACTGGCACGAGCTCGAGTCGACTCCAGATAAGTACGAGTCGACTCCGACTGAGAACAGACAGAAGGACAGAAAGCTTCAACTCAGAACCTGTCAGCGAGTCGACTCCCGAAGTGCGCGAGTCGACTCCGATGTTCACCGAGTCGACTCCAAGGAAGTAAGAGTCGACTCCAAGCAGTCACAGGCAGAAAAGTCAGAGAACAGTTTTCGGGTCTGAGATTCGAGTCGACTCCAGTGGAACGCGAGTCGACTCCGATAGGTGGCAAGTCGACTCCAAAGAAGGCATGAGTCGACTCTCAGCGGAATACAAGAAAAAGTCAGAGAGCATTTTTGGGACTCTGAGATTCGAGTCGACTCCCGTAGTACGCGAGTCGACTCCGAGACTCCGCGATCATCAACAGACAGAAGATCCAAGTTACTGCCTCTGAGATTCGAGTCGACTCCCAGACAGCTCGAGTCGACTCCAAGACAGCTTCACGTCAAAAGGCAGAAGACCATCTTTCGGAAACTGAGAGCCGAGTCAACTCCAAGGAAGTTCGAGTCGACTCCAAGACTGGACGAGCCAAAAGACAGAGGATCGGGAGTTCGGGCTCTGAGATTCGAGTCGACTCCCAGGACAGTCGAGTCGACTCGAGTGGACAAAATTCAAAAATTGGATCCACGGACTTCAGTGGATGAGCCGACTCCAAAATTGCCAAGTCAGCTCCAGAAGTTGACGAGTCGACTCCAGGTCAAGACGAGTCGACTCCCAGTCGTGAAGGCAACTTTAATTCAAATTTGGAACAGTTGCCGAGTCGACTTCGGAAAGCTTGAGTCGACTCCGCTACAGCCGAGTCGACTCCTGATCGCGCGAGTCGACTTCAACCCACCAACGGTCATATTGTCAGGCTGCGCAGAGTGTTCAGAACGGGCAGAAAAGTCTCTAACGGCTAGTTTCCGTGGGGGTTGGCTTAAATAGCCACAGAGACTGTAGCAAGCAGAGAACACCTTCCACTCCAACTAATCAAGCATTCAAGCTCTGCAACGTGCTCTTCAACGAAAAGAGGAGATCTGCATTTACTGCTCCTACATCTTCCCAGCAATTAAGCCTCCTTCTCTGCATTCAAGTCGACTACTCTTTCAGAGGAGACCAATTTTAAACCATTCCCATCTACTAAAAGCAGCCTCTAGGAGCATTTGCTTGCGTTGAACTCTCGCAAGCCTTATTTCGGTTTGAGTGAGTCGAGTGTGGGGGAGCGATTGCTGTTAGTGGAGTCAGACTCTGCTTTTCGTGAGTCCACTTTGCGAGCTCGTTCCAATTTGGTTAGCTTGGAAAACAACCGGCTGTAATCCAAGGGGGTTATAGTGAATTCCCAAGTGAGACTTGGGGAGTGGACGTAGGAGCAAGGGTTAGCTCCGAACCACTATAAAACCTTGGCTGGTGGAGTCCGACTTGCTTTTCCGGGTGACTCAACTGCACTAGATTAATTAAATCTTGCAATCGTCTTTGAATTGATCACATACTTGAATTATCTCGAATCCGTATCATTTTAAACCTCAGATTGTCGACTCGAATCTCAGAGCCCGAACTTCCCGATTCTCTGTCTTTTTGGCTCGTCCAGTCTTGGAGTCGACTCGAACTTCCCTCGGAGTCGACTCGGCTCTCAGTTTCCGAAACTTGGTCTTCTGCCTTTTTGATGTGAAGCTGTCTTGGAGTCGACTCGAGCTGTCTGGAGTCGACTCGAATCTCAGAGGCAGTAACTGGTCTTCTGTCTGTTGATGGTCGCGGAGTCTTGGAGTCGACTCGCATATTGCGGGAGTCGACTCGAATCTCAGAGTCCGAAAATTGCTCTCTGACTTTTTCTTGTGTTCCTCTGAGAGTCGACTCTCACTTCTTTGGAGTCGACTTGCCATCCATCGGAGTCGACTCGCGTTTCACTGGAGTCGACTCGAATCTCAGACCCGAAAACTGCTCTCTGACTTTTTCTTTGTGTTCCTCTTGGAGTCGACTCTTACTATCCTGGAGTCGACTCGGTGAACATCGGAGTCGACTCGCGCACTTTGGGAGTCGACTCGTTGACAGGTTCTGAGTTGAAGCTTTCTGTTCTTCTGTCTGTTCTCAGTCGGAGTCGACTCGTACAGATCTGGAGTCGACTCGAGCCCGTGCCAGTGAACTTGATACGCTTGGAGTCGACTCGTGATACTCTGGAGTCGACTCAAGTCTCAGACTTTGGTTCAAGCTGTCTTCTTAACTTATCCAAAAATTATGAACCAAATCTTGAGACACTTAGATAAGATTTTCACTGAACACTTAATTGAATTCATTAGTAAACAAGAATATACTCAATTGCTTTGATCTCATCAAAATCAAATAGGGTTTTAATCAATCACTCCACCAATCTCCCCCTTTTTGATGATGACAAAAACACTGAGTATATGTAAAGTGAATTGCACAATAAACAATGAAATAAAATTCATAAATGAATTCAAATGTCTGGTAATTCATTATCTAAGCTTGAAAGGAGTGAACAATAAATTTCGGAGTTAAGCTCTCCCTTTCATTTGGAATTATATAAGCCTTCATATATACAATCAATTGTTTGGCTTATATGTCATTAATGATTTGCTTGATTAAAATTCAGATTCTCCCCCTCAACATATGTATTCTACTATGTTTTGATTCTTTGAATTTCCTTTTTAATGCTTTGAAAGTTTTTTGAACTGCAATTTTTTTTGGTTTTTAGGAGGGAAAATCCTGTCAATTTGTTCCTTGAGTAGGATTCAGCTAATCTCCGAAATATCCCTTGAATAGATTCTGGAGATTACTCCCATTAGGAAGCCCCCAAAGGAGAGATAATGAGCCTCGAGGTACCGAATCCACTAAGAACCCCGAAATTTTTTGTGTGTTTTAAAGAATTTATCTTTCATTGATATTTTCCATTGATTTCTTTTACATATCTTTATGCATATCTTTCCCCTTTTACATATTTTATACAATATTTCTCCCCCTTTTACCATATTTTATACATATTTCCTCCCCCTTTTTATCATCATTATCAAAAAGGGACGGTAATCAAAACACACAAATCAAACATAAATCAAAAGGCACCATTATTGAAAGAAAAATGCGGCTTACTCATTGTATTAATTTGTATGTAAGTACCATTTCAGAATACAATAAGTAACGTAAGCAATACATGTCAAAGCAAAATACAAAAAAGTAGCTACGGTCTCCTCGAGGATGTAGGTCCTCCTCTCGAGGATGTATCTCCTCCTCTCGAGGATGTGGCTTCTCCTCTCGAGGATGTATCTCCTCGAGGCATGCGCTCCACGAGTGATTGGACCGCATTGGTCACGTTCTCTAGCTGGCGAATGATGGCCTGGATGGCCCTGCTCTGTGTCGTATCCAGCTCGAGTACTGACTTCTGCAGTCCGTCCAGCTTGTCGATGAGCACATTCGACAAGCGCTCGGCCCCTGCGTGGTGGTGGACATGTCACGGCCGATGTCATCCCGCATCTGTCGAGTGGTGCTCGTGACCTCACTCATGCTGTGGAACTGGGCCTGTATCAAGGTCCTCATGTTGTATATCTCTTGCCGCACCTCAGCCGTCATGTCTGTCACGGCTGTCAGGGAAGGGACCAATGCGGAAGATGTGGGCGCAGGAGAGGGAGTAGGCACCGCACCCCGGAGCTCCCGAAGTAGATCATCCCGCAGGTCTCTAACTATCTCCTGGCGGCAACTCTCCGGAGCTGCTCAGGAGCGATCCGGACCTCCATGGGCTGAGGAGCTGAGGAGGAGGGTCCGGCTAAGGTGGTAGGAGCAGGAGTGGATGGAAGATCTGGTGGTCTGGAAGGTCTGGGTAGTCTGAATCGGGCTCAGGACTGGGGGAAGGTCTGGTGGTCTGTGAGGTGAGGGACGACTTCCTAACCCAGATCACCTCTCTCTTCCGAAACCCCATCCTGTGTAGGGTCCCTGCACGCGTGCGATCAGTCCATCGCAATGCGCGAAAGGGCTCCCCCTCAGGAATGGAAATCTCGTACTCCCTAAACAGAAGGTGAATATCATGCCGTATGGGAGGGTGAGCCTAGGTCTATCTAGGGGCTCCACACATATACCTATAGATGAGTTTGGGGAAGTTGATCGGGTGTCCTGAAGAATATAAAACATAAGAGCTAGGTCTCTCTCATTTACAAATCAAATCTTCCCTGTCTTAGGGAAGATGGACCTAGACAGTATACTCAAAAGGATTCTCACCTCAATCGGAAGTGAGGCTAGCAGAAACCTCGTCTAGAGGTGACTGGGGTGGATGCCCTAGAACGGCCGTAAGGGCCTCAACCCCTGTCCTCAGGGTGTGTGGGAGCCACCCCTACTAATGGAAGGTGGAGGATGTGGGCAATAAGATCCTCCGTAACAAACAGAGGGAACCGTCTACTGTGCCCTCGATACCCCCATCTCCCCGATGGACGGTACCATAGAACTCTCTAACAAGGCCAGGGTAAGTGGGGAAGATCTAAGTGAGGAAGTACTCTAATCCCTTGTGTCCTAAGCCTATCACCTATGGTGAACCCTTCCCGGGAGAGATAGTCGAAATCGACATATCTCCCGGTGGTGACGGCCTTCCGGCCATATGGCCTCGCGGGAACCGCCCTAGGCGGGGAACGAGCGGAGGTGGTTGCCTCGCGGGATCGTGCCGCGCCTTGGAGCGCCGCTCGGGACCGGCCTCGGGTCGGGACCTCTTCCGGACAACGGTCTACGCGGCATTATGACCTAGACGGAATGAAAAACCTAAGGACGGAGAAAGGTCGACGGAGGAGCTTGGGACCGACCGGGGGCGACCTAGGAAGGGATGAAAAACCTAAGAACCGGTGAAAGATCGACGGAAAAAGGGGTGGAGACGATCGGGGACGACCTAGGAGTCGGCTCTAGGGCTTTTGAACAGTGGCGGCTTGAGAGAAAAGTGTTTTCGAACGACAAATCTAGGGTTAAAAAGTTCGGATCCCGACTGCGAGTCGACTCCACTGAGTCGCGAGTCGACTCGACCTCGAGTCGACTCCAGAATATGCGCGAGTCGACTCTCCTTATGCGCCTGTAGACTTCGAGTCGACTCCCGACTATATGCGAGTCGACTCCCCTCTGCTGCCATCTTGCGAGTCGACTCCCGCAAATGCGCGAGTCGACTCCCCCTTAGGAGCCGACTCTGAAACTTACTTGAGTCGTCTCTAACCTTGGCACGCACCTAAAAATCATGCTATAATCGTGCCAAATGAGGGAAAAACACTAAAGTATGATCTGATTTGATGATTATTGAAAAGAAACTCTATTTTAACCACAATCTAGTCATCAAATCAATGAATCTAGTGGAAACCACCACTAGGATGGATCAATCACTCCTAATCCCCTCCTAAGCACACTAAACCTCTCTTCACTTAGGGGTTTTGTAAAAATGTCTGCTAATTGATTATCAGTACAAACAAATTGGAGTGTCACATCACCATTCAATACATGATCTCTTATGAAGTGATGTCTTATCTCAATGTGTTTAGTTCTTGAATGTTGAATTGGATTTTTAGTTAGATTAATGGCACTTGTATTATCACAATTAATGGGAATTTTATCTTGTTTAATGCCATAATCTTCTAATTGTTGTTTAATCACAAGATTTGAGCACAACAACTCCCGGCTGCAACATATTCAAGCTTCAGCAATAGATAATGCAACCGAGTTTTGTTTCTTGCTAAACCATGAGATAAGGATTTTCTCCTAGAAATTGACACGACCCACTGGTACTGTTTTCTATCAAGCTTACATCCAGCGAAGTCTGTAATCTGTGTATCCTATTAAGTTTAGGCTAGATTCTTTAGAGTACCATAGCCCTATGTTCTTAGTTCCTATTAAGTATTTAAAAATTCTCTTAGCTGCAGCTAGATGTGTCTTTAGATTAGCCCTGATATCTAGCACACATGCAAACACTAAACATAATATCAGGTCTACTTGCAGTAAGATACAATAAGGATCCTATCATACCTCTATAAAGTTTTTGATCTACAGATTTACCTGATTCATCTTGATCTAATTTTGCATGATGAGCTCATGGGGTGCTGATTGACCTTGTTTTCCCTCCATATCAAAACTTCTTGAGCATCTCCTTGATATACTTGGCTTGATTGATGAAGATTGCCTCCTTCAGACTGTTTGATTTGAAGCCCGAGGAAGTAGTTCAGCTCTACCCATCATGCTTCATTCTCCAAACTCACTCTGCATCAATCAGGCAAATTCTTCGGCAGAGGCGATTGTTAGTAGCACCGAAAATGGATATCATCAACATAAAAAAAAAAAAAAAAAAATCTGTTACTAATAACATATCTTTTGTTTTGCTTTTTCAGAAATAGGGTTGTATCTACATTTTCCCTTAGAGAATTCATTGGTTCTAATAGAAATTTTGCTAAGTCTCTCATACCTATGCTCTAGGTGCTTTGGTTTTAAACCATAAAGTGCTTTAGGTTCAGGTTTATATACATGATTAGGGTATTGAATGATTTTCAAAACCAGGAGGTTTGTTCTACCATATACTTTCTCATTAATATACCCATTTAAAAATGCACTTTTTTACATCCATTTGAAAAAGTTTGAAAGTCCTTATAGCATGCATATGCTAATAAATTAGGTCTAATAAGCCCAAGTCCTAGCTACAGGAGCAAAGGTTTCATCAAAATCTAATACCTTCTTCTTGATTATAACCCTTTGCTACTAGTCTAGCCTTATTCCTTATAACAATTCCATTTTCATCAAGTTTATTTTTATAAATCCATTTCGTGCCTATAATAGGATATTCAGAAGGTCTCTCTATTAGATTCCATACCTTGTTTCTAGTAAATTGGTTTAATTCTTCTTGCATTGCATTTATCCAATTTACATCATTTTCGGCCTCTTCTATGTGTTTGGGCTCAAAGTGTGAGACAAAAGCTAGATGGTTATTTAAATTTCTAAGGGATGCTCTAGTCCTAACCGGTTGAGATGGATCATCTAGAATTAGTTCCTTAGGATGCCCGTGAGCATACCTCCAAGCTTTAGTTAGCCCATGATCCACAATAGCCTCTTGGCTTGATGATGCTCCTTCACTCAATTTTTGATTATCATCTTGTAATGCCATCTCATCTATCTTTTCTTCAAGAATTTCAACATCATCATCAAAATTAACTTTCTTACTAGAGGAGATGTCACTAGAGTCATCAAATACAACATGTATAGATTCTTCTATAACTAAGGTTCTTTTATTAAAGACTCTATAGGCTTTACTAGTTGTAGAGTAACCTAAGAATATTCCTTCATCCGATTTAGAGTCAAATTTACCTAGATTATCTTTCCCATTTATTATGAACAAAACACCTACATCCAAAAACATGAAAGTAATTAACTTTTGGTTTTCTGTTTTTCCAAAGTTCATAAGGTGTTTTCTTTATGATGGGTCTTAATAAAACTCTATTTAATATATGCAAGAAGTATTAATGGCTTCTCCCCAAAAGTACTTAGGGAGGTTACTTTCACATAACATAGTTCTAGCCATTTCCTCTAGAGTTCTATTTTTCCTTTCCACAACTCCATTTTGTTGTGGTGTCCTAGGTGCAGAAAAATTATGGGTTATCCCCTTTTTACTACAAAATTCTCAAATGACTGATTTTCGAATTCGGTACCATGGTCACTTCTAATGGCTATTACTGAAGTATCTCTAGCATTGGTTACTTCCTTATGGAACTTTCTTAAAAACAGAAAATGCTTGATCCTTATGTGCTAGGAACATGACCCATGTGTACCTAGTAATCATCTACAATAACTAGACCATATTTATTTCCACCTAGGCTTGTTGTTCTAGTTGGTCCGAATAGGTCCATGTGTAATAATTCTAGAGGCCTAGAGGTAGAGACACATTTTATGGATTTAAATGAGTTCCTAGATTGTTTGCCAAATTGACATGCTTCACATATTTTGTTCTTTTCAAATTTTAATTTTGGCAAACCTATCACGGAATCTCTTTTAACTAGTTTAGTTATTGTGTCCATGCTTGCATGACCTAACTTACGGTGCCATAACCAACTAGCATCATTATCTTTAGTTTCATTAACAACTAAACATTGGTTATGTTTTGCAAGATCTTTAGGTCTACAACATATACATTTCCACGTCTAATCCTTTAAAAACTAAACTATTGTCATTAGGGTTTGTTATAATGCATAGTGATGGTTTAAACATAACATCATATCCTTTATCACATAATTGACTAATGCTTAACAAGTTATGCTTAAGACCATCAACATATCTAACATTATCAATAAAAGTGAAGGGGTGATTTGAACTTTACCAATACCAATGATGTGACCTTGGTTGTTGTCTCCAAAAGTCACAGCACCTCCCTTCTTAGCTTCAAGGGTGAAAAATTGATCCTTATCACCCGTCATGTGCCTTGAGCAGCCACTATCCAAATACCAGCAGTTTTTGTTGACCTTGGCTGCAAGACACTCCTACACAAGCAAATCATGTCAACTTAGGTACCCAAGTTTTCTTGGGTCCTTCATGGTTAGTCAAGTTGGTTCCTTTTGGAACCCATACCCTTTTAATTTTCTTTTGTTTTACCTTTCCTAAAATTACACACATTTGCTTTATGACCTATAGTTCCACAACAAAAGCAGGTTATTTTCTTAGTTTTAGTTTCCCAGCTTTAACAAAGAAGTTACTAAGAAGTTTTTGTTTATTTCTTGGTTTATATCCTAAACCCGCTTTATTAAATACTGCTCGTTGACTATTGAGTATCATATTTAACTTTTCAGAACTATATGTAAATTTTTCAACTAAAGGTTTATATTTGTTAAGTTCTTTAATTAGTGTTTGATTTTCTGTTTTAGATCATTTAGTTTGTTTGTTAGATCCTTGTTTAAGATTTGTTTATGGTTTTTAAGTTCTGAAAATTCCTTAGTTAGTTTTTCATTATCTTTAGTTAAGGTATTAGTCTTTTGAGTTAAAAGTTGGTTGCTTGTCTTAAGTTCTATATTTTCTTTGGTGATTAAATCCTTATCCTTAACTAATTTATCGTATTTATGTAGGTATGATTGATTAGTTATTTTTAGTTCTTTATTCTTAAGATTTATTGCCTTATATTCTATCATTAATTCATTAAAAGCATCATAAAGTTCATCAAAGTAAAATCAAGCTGTGATTCGGAAGTTACCTCATTTTCATTGGCCATGAAGCAGAAATTGGCCTTCTCTTCTTGTTCTTCATCCGACGATGAAGATGATGTGTCGGAGTCGATAGGGTGGTGACAAGGCTTCTTCTTCTTGTACTTGCTGCCCTTCTTTAGTAAGGGCACTCAGCTCTATGTGTCCCGGCTTTTGCACTCATACACCCAATCCCCTCATTTTCCCTTTCCTTACCTTTGTCCTTGCAGTAGGAATTTGAGGGGCCTTCCTTTTGATGATAAGCCTTCTTGTGGTTGATGAATTTTTTGAACCTTGCGCACAAGAAGTGCCTCACCATCATCTTCCTCATGTTCTTCTCCTTCACTGCTGCTACTGCAAGATAATTCCTTGTTAGATGAAGTAGATTTCAGAGCTATTATTTTTTTCTTGTGGGAGGGACTCTTCCTCGTTGTGTTGCTTCATGGTTAGCCTCGTGCGTCATTAAGGATCCAAGAAGCTCCTCGAGTTGGTAATTTGTTCAAGTCCTTGGCTTCTTGGATTGCCGTCACTTTAGCTTCCACGACCTTGGTAGACACCGAAGGATTTTCCTGACAAGCTCACTGTTAGTAATAGTTCTTGCCAAGGCTTTTTAGGCCATTGACAATGTCAGTAAACCTAGTGAACCATGCTAGTGATTGTCTCATTAGAATCCATTTTAAAATAGTTCATACTTATGAACCAATATATTAATTTTGGATTCTTTAACTTGATTTGTGCCCTCATGGGTCACTTCAAGTCTATCCCAGATCTCTTTTGCAGAGTTGCAAGTAGAGACCCTATTGAATTCATTTCTGTCTAAGGCACAGTAAAACACATTCATAGCTTTAGAATTTAGTTGTGCCTTTCTCATGTCATGTTCATCCCAATCCTTTTCTAATTTGGGGTACCGTGATACTCTCCTACATATGTGGGATGGGATGTATGGGCCATTTACTATAATGGGTCCACATCTCATTAGTCTTGGGCTTGGATGAATATTCTCATCCTAGCCTTCCAGTATGAGTAGTCGGATCCATTAAAGAAAGGGGGTCTTTGGGTGGACTGACCCTCAATGTGGGAAGATCCAAATGGGGTTGTCATTTTGATCTTTTTAACTCTTGGGTGGAAGAGTTTAGGCTCTGATACCACTTGTTGCCCAGATAGACAACCCAAGAGGGGGGTGAATTGGGTTTTAAAATAATTTGGGTATTTAAAACGATGTAGATAAGTAATTAAAACTAGTGTAAGTTATTTAATTAATTACTATGTGCTGTGAGTGATATGAAAGGAAGAAGAATAGAGACATGCAATCACAAACACCAAGTTTTATAGTGGTTCGGAGCTAACCCTTGCTCCTACGTCCACTCCCCAAGTCTCACTTGGGAATTCACTATAACCCCCTTGGATTACAGCCGGTTGTTTTCCAAGCTCACAACCAAACTTGTTGTTTTACGAGCTCACAACGAACTCGATCGGTTTTCCCAGGCTCACCGACTAGAACCACCCCGATTGTTTTCTCGGGATCACAATCGAACCCTTATACACGTTGGTTTTACACTCGGGCTCACCAACCAACCTCAATCCCCTTGATTCAATCCCCCGATTGAACCAAGCAAATACAATGTGTAAATAAAAAGAAGAAACAGAAAAATACAGCTTCTCAAAAGCAGATAAAAGACAATATGAACAATAAATGAAGTAAGAAGCCTCAACGCTTTTGGTTGGAGAAGAGGAATGGCTTCTTAAAACTTCTGGTCTCCTCTTGAGTGAGTAGTCGTCTTGAATGCAGGAGGAGAAGGCTTTAATTGCTGGAAAGATGTAGGTGGATGCAGTAAATGCAGATCTTCCTCTTTTTCGTTGAAGAACACGTTGCAGAGCTTGAATGCTTGATTAGTTGGAGTGGAATGGTTCTTCTCTGCCTTGCTACAGTCTTCTGTGGCTATTTAAACCAACCCCCACGGAAACTAGCCGTTAGAGTGCTTTTTTTGCCCGTTCTGCACACTCTGCGCAGCCTGACAATGTGTCCGTTGGTGGGTTAGAGTCGACTCGCGCGATCAGGAGTCGACTCGGCTGTAGCGGGAGTCGACTCAAGCTTTTTCGGAGTCGGCTCGGCAACTGTTTCAGATTTGAATTAAAGTTGCCTTCACGACTGGGAGTCGACTCGTCTTGACCTGGAGTCGACTCGCCAACTTCTGGAGCTGACTTAGCAATTTCGGAGTCGGCTCATCCACTGAAGTCCGTGGATCCAATTTTGAATTTGATCCACTCGAGTCGACTCGACTGTCCTGGGAGTCGACTCGAATCTCAGAGCCCGAACTCCCGATTCTCTGTCTTTTGGCTCGTCCAGTCTTGGAGTCGACTCGAACTTCCTCGGAGTCGACTCGGCTCTCAGTTTCCGAAACTTGGTCTTCTGCCCTTTTTGATGTGAAGCTGTCTTGGAGTCGACTCGAGCTGTCTGGGAGTCGACTCGAATCTCAGAGGCAGTAACTTGGTCTTCTGTCTGTTGATGGTCGCGGAGTCTTGGAGTCGACTCGCATATTGCGGGAGTCGACTCGAATCTCAGAGTCCGAAAATTGCTCTCTGACTTTTTCTTGTGTTCCTCTGAGAGTCGACTCTCACCTTCTTTGGAGTCAACTTGCCATCCATAGGAGTCGACTCGCGTTTCACTGGAGTCGACTCGAATCTCAGACCCGAAAACTGCTCTCTGACTTTTTCTTTGTGTTCCTCTTGGAGTCGACTCTTACTATCCTGGAGTCGACTCGGTGAACATCGGAGTCGACTCGCGCACTTTGGGAGTCGACTCGTTGACAGGTTCTGAGTTGAAGCTTTCTGTTCTTCTGTCTGTTCTCAAGTCGGAGTCGACTCGTACAGATCTGGAGTCGACTCGAGCCCGTGCCAGTGAACTTGATACGCTTGGAGTCGACTCGTGATACTCTAGAGTCGACTCGAGTCTCAGACTTTGGTTCAAGCTGTCTTTTTAACTTATCCAAAAATTATGAACCAAGTCTTGAGACACTTAGACAAGATTTTCACTGAAACACTTAATTGAATTCATTAGTAAACAAGAAATATACTCAATTGCTTTGATCTCATCAAAATCAAATAGGGTTTTAATCAATCACTCCACAAGTATGTCTAATTAAATATTACAAGGTAATATAAATATCATTACTAAGTTCATCATTCTCAATACATTAGTAGAATGAGATCAAGATATATTTCAATGAATAATAATGAGATAAAATTTGCGATAGAAAAGGAATAGTAAATTCTAAATTCTAATTCGGCAAAGTCTCAAGTGAAATGTACTCTTAAGGGGACAATAGTAATTTTCATTGTTAAGAGTATGTAGCATCACCATAACATATATTCAAAATTGCTTGAGGCATATTTCATTGATTGTATGGACGAATCTAACCTTAAGTTGCAGCAAAGTGTGAAATGAGTTAACCCTAAGATAGATGGAGTACACCCCGGCACATCATGGATCCATTCGGCACACTTCTGCAAAAATAACTGCCCCTGACTCGAAAAATCAGCATGGATAAACAGTACTTGAGTCGACCCAAGTGAAAGCTGAGTCGACCCAATCCTCAAGCCTCAAGAAAACAAGTCTTTAGAATCCCTGAGAGGGCCGACCCAAATGGAACCTGAGTCGACCCAACCTTGAGTCGACCCCAACTGAATATGAGTCGACCCAAAGGTAATGTCATTCGGAAATCTGTTCTCTGGAAACCCTGAGAGGGTTGACCCAAGTGAAAGTTGAGTCGACCCAACTGAACCTTGAGTCGATCCACAAAGATTTGAGTCGACCCAAGTGAAGAAAGGCTGAAATATAAGGTTCTGTATTTTCCTGAGAGGGTCGACCCCAATATAGCATGAGTCGACCCAAGTGAAAGTTGGGTCGACCCCAGTAAAAGTTGAGTCGACCCAAGCACGGGCAGAAGTATAACGGCTAGTTCTGCAGAAGTACCTTTTGTCCTTCCAACAGCAAGCAACGGCTAGTTTTTGAATTCTAACCATTGGAGGTTGTCCAATGGATGAGGAAAACTA